>NW_010973052.1:4175483-4502120 GCF_000737465.1 Haliaeetus leucocephalus | reverse complement strand
CGCTTTTTTTGTCTTTGTGGGGGGGGGGGGGGGGTTACTCCCTTTTCTGCATCTTCTTCCATACTTCACCTTTTTGTTAGGTAAAGCAAAATGTCCCTTGATATCACTCCATTATGAAACTACTATATCTATAGTTTCTGCTAATCCAGGATTGAGAGATGTGTTTGATAACTTAGTCTGCTGTTACAGTGTACTTAAATTTCTATAAGGCTTTGGACTTGGTGCCACCAGATCTTTCGATTCAACTTGTGTAGACATAACAGTACATACTAGATGGGTTAAAAACTGGTTTGATGACTTGTGTCAAAATGTCATTGTTAGGGGGAGGATATAATTGAGGAGACTGTTTCTCACTAGATACTTCTGGGAACAGTTCTTGGGCAGATGCTATTTTTGGCAGCAACCTAGATAATGGTATAAAGTCTTTGCAGATGACGTAAAGATAGGTGAGGGTGCTAAAAATGAGGAGCTTATTTGTCAGTGTGGGCAAAAGGAGCTAATTCAGTCCTCTGATGCATAAAAGAAGCTGAGAGGAGATTCTATTTCCAAACTGGCCACAATAACAACAACAAAAAATATCATATTCTGGTGCTGGCAATGTGGTACTGAGCAGACACCAGAGGAGACTTCAGTCACTGCAAAAAGATACAAAAGCAAGGATCTTTGCTTTTATCAAAGAGAAGGTTGCTTGGTGTCTTCATCCCTCCATGTGGATAGATGTAAAAGAGTGTTTTGGGTGTGTGTGGCAGGGTTTTGGTAGCGGGGCAGGGGCCGCAGGGCCGGCTGCTGCTCAAAGCTGGCGGCAGCTTCCGCGGGTGGGAGCCGGCCCCGGCGCTGGCCCAGGCCGAGCCCGTCCGTGAGGGCGGTCGTGCCTCTGGGAGAGCAGAGTGAAGAGGGGAACCTGCAGGGAGTCGGGGATTGGGATGGGAGAGGAACCCCTCTGCGGGTACCGAGGTCAGGGAGGAAGGAGGGGAGGAGGAGCGGGGGAGGAGGGGCTGCCCCCCCAGCCCGTGGGGAGACCAGGCGGCAGGCTGTGTCCCCCCAGCCCAGGGAGGGCAGCCCCCGGGGGAGCAGAGGCCCCCAAGATGGCCGTGTCTCCACGGGAAAGCCCTCGCTGGAGCAGTCTGTGCCTGAAGGACTGCAGCCCATGGGAAGGACCCACGCTGGAGAAGTTCGTGAAGGACTGTCTCTCGTGGGAGGGACCCCACAGTGGAGCAGGGGACGAGTGTGGAGTCCTCCCCCTGAGGAGGAAGGAGCGGCAGAGACAACGTGTGAGGAACCGACCCCAACCCTCATTCCCCGTCCCCCTTTGCCACTGGAGGGGAGGAGGTAGAGAATTTGGGACTGGAGTTGAGGCGGGAAGGAGGGAGGGGTGGGGGGAAGGTGTTCTCAGGTTTGGTTTTACTTCTTATTATTGTTGTTTTGATTTGTAGTAAATTAAATTGATTTTGTTTCTTCCCCAAGTTGAGCCTGTCTTTTGCCCTTGACCATAGGCAGTGAGTGATCCCTCCCTGTCCTTGTCTCAACCCACGAGCCTGCCTTTATATTTCTCCTCATTCCACCATGGCCGGGTCTGGAGGGGAGCAGTGTGCGAGCGGCTTTGTGGTGCTTTGTTACTGGCTGGGCTTAAACCATGACAAAGAGTTATTGAAGGCTGGCATCTTTGCAGTTCTCCTGGTGAAAGCATGACAAGATCCAATGACTGAGAGTTGATGTGAGAAATCTTTTACTTTGAAATAGGACTGCTACTTACTAATAAAAGTCACTAAATATTAGAATGGTTGCAAAAGGAGGTGATGGATCCATGGCTTAGAGACTTTAAAAAGGATTAGTTATTTCTGAAAAAGAAAAGCATCTATATATTATTGGGCAGTTGTGCTTCATGCTCTTGACCTTGAAATCTAGAAGTCATATTATCCACCCGCTCATCCTGGCCCTTGATGGCCCTTGAGGAGAGTGAAGATTACTTGTGTAGCCTTCAGGAGATTTTTAATACTTGAGGCTCTCTGTGCTGCTGATAAATAAAATCAATTCCATGTTTGTTCTCTCAAACTTGTTGTTGCCTACCAGGGTCAGAATGGATGAATCGCTGCTTTCTTTCTCAATGATTACCTGGGGATGTGCTGGGTCTCTCTTTGACTGTTTTTTTCTTTGTTTGGTTGAGTATTTTCTTCTTGCCTGTTTCCTGGGGAGAGATGAACCTCATTTGGAGATAAGAGACTGAACACAATGAACAAATGCTTGGTCCTACCAGTTTGGACAAGGAGGCTTGTTCCTGTGGTCAAGATCACGGTGATGGCTGTTTGAAGGGAGGAGAGATTTTTCCCTGGCATGATTAACAGAGAACTTGGGAAAAATTAATCTCTGCAGCAGGGCTCATCCGTCAGCTGGGGAAGTCATTTTTGCCTTATCTTCCCTAATCATTTCCCTGCCATGTCTCTAGTAGGAGCTGTGAGCACCAAGGCCATTTTTTTTCCTTCAGCCTCAGGCATCTTGAGAGCAGTTCACCTTAAGGTCAATGCCTGAAATGTGTCTGAGGCGTCACACCTAGAAGCGCCTGCGTCGGCCGGCAGACGTGGGAGGCTGGCAAGATGAATTCCACCCAAAAGTGGTCTTTTCTCTTGGTGAACTATAATGAGACTCATGGGAGTTGAGCTAAGATACATATGTGTTATAGATGTCCATGTTTTGGTCCTGTGAGTCCGTGGAGATTTCAGCAAAAGCCTTGCTTTGCTTCTGCTTATCAGCTTTACACATCAGCAGTGAGAAACCGACACTATTTCACTTGGGAAAGACAAGCCAACATTATCTGTGAAACAGTTTTCCCCAAATAGTTTGAATATGGGGAGCAGTTACGGACCTCAAGAAAAACTGACAAAGGGGGGTGGAAATAGAGGATGGCTGTGGGTCAGTTCACGTAGAGGAGGTTATCTCTACAACCTTTAAAGGCTAAAAGCTTAATTTTTATTTTTAGATGAAAGCTTAAATTGTGCAGATGGCTTTGATAAGGCGGCACATGGATTTTTCATCTCCTGTTTGTTATTACTGTGAGGTCGGGAAAGGGTCCTGCATTAAGGATATCTGGGAGAAAAAAAAAAGAAAAAGAAGAAGAAAAAAAAGTGTAAAGTCTTCACAGTCCCAAAGCTATAAAGGGAAGAAAGCCAGTCTTCCTAGGAATAGCACATCAAAGCAGCTTAGGAGGAAAGTATCTGTTTGTATTCCCACTGTAGTTCCTCTTTGCCACTACCACCCCTGGAGCATGTTCTTGACCTCAGCAGTAAATTATTACAGTAAAAGCTTTTGTTTTTATTTTTTTATTTTCAGGAATGAAAAAAAAAAGGTGGTGTCAGACAGGAGGGTGGGCAGACAGGCAGAGAAAGCAATGTTTGCCTCCCCTTGCAATGGAGCAGAGCAGTCTATAATTATGATTTATTTAGTTTTGATGTGCAGCACGCTGAACTCCCCTCTGAGCTGCATTTCTTACTGCGGTGGATCAGGCACTAAATGTAGCTACTGTTACTAACTGCGACTGTTCAGGTATTTACAAAATCCCTTGAAAATATAAAAGTGACTTATGGGTTGGTGGGTTTGGTTTTTTTTTGTATTTTCTCCCACATGAGAGGATATTATTGTGCAGTTTGAAGTCAAGTAAGAAGTTACTTTGATGTTCTCTCTCTTTCTGTTTTCCTGCCTCTTCGCCCTGGAAAGATAAGATAAATTCTCCCCGCCAAGCCCAGGCAGAGATGGCTCAGGTTGGGAGGGAGCGGGGAGGTTGCCCGCTGCTCGCCCGCGCCTCTCCACGTCTCACCGCTCCATAGTTGGAGCTGAACTTTCTTGGTGCCTCACCAAAGCGACTCTCTCCAACCCAGCTTATTAATCCTGCCTGCACTTTAATTTTTGCTCCTTATTAGGCACAAAGGAACAGGTGATTTAAATACAGATATTTAAAATGCATGTGCTATTCTTATACAAAGCATTGGTATTGTTTTAGTGCTTTTTTTCTTTTCTTTCTGAGATGAAATCAGCAGAGGACGGTCAGTGAATTTTGGCTGCTTTAGTGTGTGTGTTGGCTACTGTTCAGAAACCGTCTTTGGCTGGCCGCGATTCTCCCCGTCTCCAGTCTATCTTATGAGAAGGTATTTGCTTTTAATGATTCTTGTCTTGTAGCGGTGCTGGCAGCTGGGATGCCATCCCTTCCCTGAGTGACAGCCCTGCTCCCAGCCTCTGCTGCAGAGATTAATACGAGCAGTTGCCTCTGAAACATTTTAATCTCGCTTTTGGTGGTAATGAAAAATGGGTAATCAAACCCTGTAAATCATCACCAGGAGACAGTAAACACTGCTCAGAAGTGTTCAACACCAGGCGTGGATTGCACCTCAACCTTAAATCATCGCTGACTGCACCAGGACCCCGGCAAACTCATCGCTTGGTAAGCCGGCATCTTGGAAAGGTGCCCCGTGAATGATGCCGAGGGGTGAGTTGTGCTCCCATCTGGCCAAGCTTCGTTTGAGCTTCGTTTCAGTTTTGCATTGGATTTTGGCTGTGGCTGGGAGGGTGGCCCCTCACCACGCCTGGGACAGGAGGGCCACGGCCAGCTTGTGTGGTACCAGCTGCCGGTCTTGCTGCACAGGCTGTTGGTGTGGAGCAAAAAAAAGGTTTGCAGTCTTTGCAAAGACGCAAATGAAAACTTGTATTGATCAAGCACCTCTGTTGTCTTTAATGGCTCTTTCTACAAACGTGCCAGGATTTGAACTGAAGTGCATATGCTCTGTAATAATCCTCAAAACTATCTGGCAGTGGAAGTTTGTCAGTGAAAACTGGTTTGGTTCCCTGAAAGAATAATTTGTCTGCCTTGTTCTTACATGGCAGTTACGAGACTTTATAACAACATCAGGAAAAATTAATGCAAAAGAATGTTTTCCATTCCTAAAAATGACCTTTCCCTTTTTTTGCCCAGCAGTCAGGCACTTGTCAGTTGATGCCAGTAACTGAAATTCCTGAAATGCATTTGCTGCTGACCTGTAAAAACCCCTGAGACAGATACTTATAGCACAGGCATCGTGTTTAGGCACCTTGTACAGCTGAACTTTGTTAAACTGCATGAAAGTTCTGTCTCGGTAAATGAAACAACCCAAAATCTCTAAAATTGCTGCCAGCGTGTGAATGTCAATGTTTTTGAGATAACAGAAAGTTGGAACAATAGAGGAAGAGGCCGTATGTTACTATTTAAATACAGCTTCATTAAATATGGCTTCATCAAGCCCTTCATTTTTAACGCAAGCAGGGGGATGCTGCCGAGGGTGTCACCTGGCCCCCACCAAGGCTGCCGCGAGCAGCCACCGTCTGTGCAGGAGAGGCTGTGGGTGCGCAGGAGCTTGAGGGGGTTAGTCCAGGAGACCGCTGGGGGATGCGCCTGAGGATTAAAACCATAGACAAGCTCATGTCAAAACCCACCAGAAACACAGCAGAGACTTGTGTTGAACTCAGTGGGCTTTGGGTGCAGAGGTGGTTTGCTGGGTTTTCTTTTTTTATCACCTTCATATTTGAATAAAATTGCAAGCTGAAAGGAAATGCGAAAACCTGAGCAAGGCTGTATTAGCCCAGTTTTTTCCTCCATCTTCCTGATCCCGTGCAGCTCCTGAGAGTTAAGAGGCAATGAGGGACTGGCATGGCTGAAGTCATGCAGGTCTGGACCTGAGGTCAGTGGAGGCAGCAACATTGCTGGGAGAACCAAAAATAGGACTTGACTGCGTGTGCTTCTAGGTGATGAAGTTAGTCTATATATCCTAGGCCTTCAAATAATTTTCCTGTATTCAATCCCATTTAAAAATCATTGAAAGAGCTATTATTAATGTGGTAGGATGAGGTACTGTTTTGCTTTTACTTTTATTCTTTTTTTTTTCTGTATTGATGCTGTTTATTTGAGTGTAATTAATATTTTGGGGGTTTGCAAATTTTAGGTGGGCATTTGCTAATTTTTACTGGATGAGTATATCACCAGGAGTATATCAGAGGGATGAACATTAGGTAAATAAATAATGATTAATAGTGTTGTTACCACTGTCCTCAACATTTTTTATAATGCTAAATATGCAGTAATTCAAGGATATGGACAACTGATTATCTGGCTGGGGATGATGACAGATTTCAAAACACATTTTATTTGTTAGGACACATCTGCATTAAATTGAAACAGTTTAGATAAATATCCTGCCAAATATTTCAAGTGGGTTACACGCTGACTTTTTTAATATCTATTGTATGTAAATTGCATGTTTATATTTTTGTAATTGCACTTCTAACAAAATGTAACAAAACATTTCTCTCAGAAAAATTCCACTCCTAGCCAGAAACTTATAATCTGTTGCAGGATTTTTGCAATAAATCTGAAGAAATATAAATAATGGGAGAACAAATATAGTAACGGTATAATATACTGTCCTGAGGGAAAATAATTTAGGAAACAGGCAGTATAAAGCATAGTATAATTGCATGCATGTGGCTTTATACATTCTCTATCTGTGAATAACAACAAACCCCATCATTTAAAAGATTAAAAATGAAGACTCCAGACTGATACTTCTGTTTTTGTTTTAAAATACAAAATTTCATTTTTTCTATGGTCACATACTCCAGTCGAAAGAGAATTGTGCAGATATTTGTAAAAATAAATACTGTGCACAGAGGACTCGTCTTCTGCAGGTTGGGGTACAGTGGTGAGGAGAGAATGGAAGAGCTCTTCAGTTTGCAGTTGTGATGCCAGGTGGAAAGGCTGAAACATGTAAGAAAGAGATTTTTCACAGTGAGAACAATCAATCACTGGAACAACCTCACCAGGGAGGTGGTAGAGTCCCCATCACTGGAGGTTTTCAAGATGTGATTGGTCAGGGTGCTAGATGATCTCATCTAGGCTCTCTTTCCCATGAAAGGTTGGACCAGATGATCTTTTGAGGTCCCTTCCAACCTCGGCTGTTCTGTGGTTCTGTGATCCTAACATCACCTGAAATGTATATACCAGCATCTTTCAACAGTCCTTCTTCCTGCTCAGAAAGAAGTCTTGCCACTTATTAAGAAATCTTTAAAGTAAGAGGGTTTTTCTACACCTATATGCAACTGATAGACTATGCCATTGGAAGGTGATATGGAAATAGTGATCTCTGAGCCGTAATCAAGGTGGTGGTTGCTTTTCTAAGCCATGCTTGTGCTCCAGCTACACTCTGCTTGAATGATCCCAACACTGCCTGCCCCTGTGGCTCAGCCTCTGTAAAGCAGTGGAGCCTTTAAAGCCTGACACAGCCTCCAAACCTGCAGAACAAACAGAAAAAAACCCACATCCTTAAATAACCTACTTTAGCAGCCCCAGGGAGAGTTATGAATCCGCTTGTGCCAGGTGAGCAGCTGGGACATCAGTTTAATGGCAGCTTGCAGAGTTTTAGCTTTAGCCTTTCTGCGGAGGCATCTGTGTATGGCTATGTAGAACTGTGAACTGGAGGAAGAAACCCCGTTGCTATCGATAACTTTGATACCATTATCCTTACATCCAAATACTGAGAGGTATTACTTGCTGAGGGTACCATATTGATACAGATACTAAAATCAAAGACTGTATAGATATATTACTTTTACTTAAAGACTATTTTTAAATTGAGGTGTTGCAAAGGTGAAATAATCTGGTTTAAGGATCTGGGAATCACAGCTGATGGGCTGATCGGGTACTGGGGAGGGTCCACGGGAGGGGAAGTTGCACAGAGTAGCATGAGGTCTTATGAAAGCTTTTCTGGTAAAATCATTCCTTGAAGTGTTCGAAACGGGGATGGCAAGTCATGTTCCCAGAAATGAGTGATAAATGTATCAGCTGAGAAAACGCATGGAAGTTTAGTGTATCTGGGTGCAGGTTGGAGGGATTTCTTATGCGTGTACGATTTCCTTCTGTTCTTGGATTTATATTTTAAAGGAAATTTATATTCAAAAGGAAAAGGACACCTCAGCTCACAGGATTTCTCTCCCATACATAGGCCCATGTCATCAATGCAGAGGAAACGTTTACAATGCTTCCTCTCGAAAATTTGGCATGGCAGGGTAGCCTGCAAAAAGAACAGTATTTCTTCCATGCCCTTTCAGCTTAGGTCCGTGCGGGTGCTACCACCTGTGCCCTATGTGAGCTGTGTTTGCTGTCGCTGCTAACCTGGGGTTCAGACTAACAGACAGAAAGATGAAAGACTAATACCTTCATACATTTCATGGAGCCATTCATTCCTCAGAGGGTTTGCTAGCAAATGCTCCTGCTCCTTGGTGTTCTGGCAGGTTTTGATACACTATTAAATGGTGAATATGCATTTTCATGTGTTGGGTTTTGTTTTTCTTTTCTAGTGGCCACAGCACTTACAAATTCAAGATACTTCAAAAAAAGTCCTTCAAAACTGCTCCTGTGGTTGCGTATCATGCATATTCAAGGAGCTGTTTCATTTTGGTTAGCTAAGGCGATTTACATGCTTAATTACCACTAGTAGGCTTTTCAGATGAGCCCTGTGAAGCAGCTGAATTTAAGAAAAAAAAAAAAAGGAAAAAAAAAAAAGAGGAGAAAGGTTAAAGAGACATGATTCTCTCCAGCAGATGACCACACAACAGCTCTGGATGCACTTAGTGACCAGAGTCGCCTTTCCTCAGGCAGCAAAAGGTATTCTGGGCAAATGAAATCAAAAGCCAGCACTTAGTAAATAGTCCTAAAGTAACACTCTGGAGCAGTGGTTTCCTGGAGAGACAGAGATCAAGTCAGTAACACAGCTGGCTTGTTTTTTTCTGAAATTGCCTTTTTTCGTATGGGTATTGACATGGGTACCCATGATGCTGACCACTAGAGCCAAATCCAACAAAGATACACTGGGATCACTGGTCCCATATTGCCATTTATTTCTGCTGTTGACCGATTCTGTTCATATCCTGAAGGGTTCAATGTGGGCATCCTTAAGGGGCCATGTAGATTGGACTTCAGAGGTGTATCTTCTACTCCAAGTGTCTCTTAAGGCCCTTTGAGCTTCTGTTGTGGCATTGCTGGGTTCAGCTGTGTCACTCAGCACTGAATCTATAATCCCTGGATTTGAGTATGGTGCTACTTTCACTGACACCAGAGATATTAATTAAAATTGACGGGTTTTAAGGGATGATTGGATTCCTTGGGACCCTTTTGCTTTTGCTATGAAGAAGTGCCTCCAGCATGGGAAGACCCCAGTGTGCAGAGCCTTCCCAGCAGCCCTAGGCGTCCTGGGGTAGGAAGGCAGACATCGTTCTGCCGGTGCCCCTTGGCCATCCACAGTGCCAGGGAGTGAGGAGGGTTTGGCACGCTTGACTGGCCCGGCAGGCAACATTTATGAAAAAACCAAAGGAGCAGTTCTTGAAACACGAGGGCTTTGGCTTGTCACGAGCAGGGTAACGATGGGCTATCACATATAGCAGGCACATGTCTTTTTTCCAGCTTGATTTGTTTCTCTGTTTCTCTGAGTGCTTTGTAATCATAGGGAGGAAAGTAACTGGAAAGTAGACTAATAGGATGAAGGTGTTAAGAGAGATTTAATTTCCTGGAGAACAATTTTCCACAAGCTGTGTAAACCCCTTTCTGGGGGAGGGGGGGAGCCAAAATTTTCTAGCTGAACTCTGACTCACATAACGATTGCCTGTCTTCCTTTCTGAGAGCTTTAACAACCAGTTGATATATAGCTTCCTACAGTAAATTATATTATGAAGGGGAACCTTTCCTGGAAAATAAATAGAAACAAACACAAAACAACTCAGAAGTGTGCACAGCAGGAGTCTGCTGGTTTTGAGGAATCCATCGTTCCTAGCAGTAGTTGGTGGCTGGGCTGTTCTCTTCTGTATATATACCTCTCTGTGTGTCTCTCTTATGTGCATATTTAAATTGTGGTGACTGGCAATCATGGCCCTGTGTTGGAGACCAAATCTGGGCCAGAGGAGACATTCAGTCCCACACTGGAGGTCCTTTCCCAAGTGGTCAGGGGTTCCCTGCAGATGCCAGGACTTGCCAGGGATGTGGTTCAGTCTCTTGACTAAGTGGACTCCATGTTATTAATATTTTAAAAGAGCCTTACACAATAAAGTAGCAGTTTATTAAAATCTGTTTGGAGCCCAGGTGGTTTAAATAATGGCAGGACGCAGTCTCTGCAAACTTTTCACACTGGGATTTGTGCAGGTCGCTTCCCAGGTTATCTGGTGCTGGTGAGCTTTCCTTTTAATCTTCTGCTGTCAATAACTTCAGTGCATAAACGGGCTGCAGATTAATTGTCCAGGCTGGGGTGTTTTCCTTTGCGTTGGTCTTGTGAGGCTTCCCTGCGTGAGGAGCTTGGGCTCTCTGGCTGCCTTTGCTCTGGAGAGTGTTGGGGAGGTTCAGGCCTTTGGGCCACTTGTAACACCGAACAGTGCCTTTTTGGAGGCTCCTCAGTCTTCAGGCATGGTATTTTAAATAATTCTTGAGTCAAAGGTGAAATTTATGTCATCATCCCAAACATGGAGTGTATCAAGATGGGTCAATCGTTCATATCATTAACCTATAAGCTTGCTTGCTTTGTTTGTTTTAAATGACATTGATTTTGTAATTACCCCAGAGATAGCCACTGAAAACCCCAGGAATTTACAACTTAATTGAAATCCAAATATTGAAAGCTGTAGGAATGTGTCGTTAGGAAGCCTGGTGACAGGCTCTGCGTTTAGTGACACCCACAAGAAAAAAGGAAATGTTTACAAAAACAAACCAACCCCTACATCTGAATAATTTTTAAGTCTGCTTGCTATGACCCAGGGCTATAACCGATAAAATGCCTCAGGTACAGCGGTGTCATCATTGTCTGATGGCACGGCTCAGCTCAGCTCAACTTTGCTTTGGCCTCCTTAGCTCTGCAAGGAGATCCACACAGATTAAAATCACTGAGTGCTTTTACTGTTTTGAGTATTTACTCTATCAGGAAGATTGAGCCCTTGCCTGGTGATTAACTCTGTAGGGGCCCGGTTCTGTACGTCTGGCAAACAGGACCGAACAGCAGTGCCCCATCCATGGGGAGGCATCTACCGAAGCAAGTCCTCAAGTGCACAGTCTTGATTTACTAAAGTTATTTCTTTCCTTTTCTTTGATCTCCTGAAGGGCGTTGCAGTGGGATCATGTGTCTGTGTTTCAGGTGGGTGTTTGCAACCTCTGGTCCTCCCTGGGGAGCAGCCTGGCCGGGCTCCTGTGCAGCTGGGTGATGCGGGGAGCAGGACATTTCCTCCAGTGGAAGCCCTGGAGGCAAGAGTTGACCACTACATCAAACACCAATGATGTGCCAAGCAGGACGGGCTCCCATCCTGCTCTGCCTCCTCCTCCTCCTCCTCCTCCTCCTCCTCCTCCTCCTCCTTCCCTGGGAGCACTGCTCGGCATTTGCACATTGCTCAGCTTTCCACCCACAATTCAGGGGCACAGGGACGCTTATAACTTGCTAGCGCTGTGAAAATGCAAATGTCTGTTTTGACTCAAAGGTTGACCAAGTGCTGATCAAGTTTTGCCATCCCTGCTATTTCTTTTGTCCGTCCTGTTGAAACTGTTGTCTTGGAAAACCTGTCTTTTTCCTGTCCTGCTATATTCCCAGTCTTTGCTACCTAAAAGTTTTAAGCTGTCAAGAGTTCCTACAGTTTTCCAGGCTTGTTGGCATCAAAATTATCTCCATTACTGATATTTTCCAAATCTTTTGGCTCAGTTCAGGAATGAGGTAAAATCCTCTTGGAAAGTTATGGGGCATGTGAATTGTTAAGCACATGCCAAATTGCAGGAGCAGGGCCTTACCTCACCATGTTTCTCCTGTCTTTGCTTCTATAGGGTCTCATAGCCTCCATGCTCTCAGTCAATATTAAATAATGTCCTACCAGTATTTAAGAAGAGTAGTAACGACTCCATATCCTCAGTCACATCTGTGTGCAGTGAAGAAAACTATAATGCTTGTGTAAGTTTCACTCCTTTGCAAAGCTCGGAGGGTCTAATCTTCATTTTCTTTTTCCTGCTCCAGCTATGTTGTTATCTCCCTTAAATGTGAGTAAATACAAAGAGCTTCTCAGTCTTACAGCAGAAGACAGCCAAGAGGGGGAGAAAAAGGAAGGGGAAAAAATCATACGCTTAAGGTATTTTAGGCGGCACTGAGGAAGTGGGTTTTATAGGTCTTTCTTTGAGGATGAAGCAGGAGCTAATCAGTGTGAAGAACCGATTTGGTCTGACCAGAGCCCTCTCCTGTGGGATGGACTGACAGACTCAAAAGTGGTCTCTGGCCACACAGCAAAGTTTTCCGAAAGTTTGACTCTAGGAGGACTCTGATAACTGTTTCAAAGGATAATTTTGGCTTTGCCACAGGGGAGTTGGAGGCTACATGGGCTGTAGATGCCCTGTCCCACCACCTTGTGTGATGTGCAGGCTGGGGCAAGGGAGCATCTGCTCAGCATCCTTCACCTGAGAGCCTCTGATGCCTTTATGCTGAACAGAGATACTTGCTAAATACTGACACCACAGAGTTAGGAGCAAATTTAAACGAATCAGGATTTCACTCCCATCTCTGCGTATTTATTTTCATTTCTGAAGACTTGGTGTCGGTGGGCTCCAGGAGGTCCATCCTGTGGGTGATGGCGCTGCACGAGCAGAGACGCAGAAAGGCCGAGGTGATGAGGGAGGACCCCTGGCTGCGGCTCCTGGCAGCATCAGGCCTGGTCAGGGTCTTTTGAAGAGCTGATGGTGTAAATTCGGGAGAGCTCAGGCGGTCGCTTCAATGTGGGCACCCGGTTGGATTAATTGTCTGGCAAAATACCTGCGTTGCAGGGCCTGCAGGAAGGAGGCATTAGCACATGGAAATGGGGCGACCACAGGAATACATTTGTCTTGCCAGTGTCTTAATCCGGGTTTGGGAAGGCTGGAGGAGCTGGAAGCTGGTACTCCTGGAGATTGCTTCGCTGGCAATGCGGTGGCTGCTCTCTAATGGGAAACCTCTGTTTGTGTTGGCATCTGAACAGGCGCCGAAATGTTGCGTAGTTTTAAGACATGACGCTGCCGTGTGCTATTTCTCCTGCTGCAGTGCTCTATTTTATGTAGCACTGCTTGTCAGCTTGCCTAGCATTGGAAAGTAACAAAAAGAACTTACTCAGATGCATTGAAATTACATAGAAAAATCAGTTGAAAGCAGAAAATTTTCTCCTTCAATTATTAAGGTCTAAGACATGTTGACTTGTTACTGTTTAAGCAGCAGCTATTAACCTTTCTGTCCCTAACACTTATTCCTTCCCTACCTTTTTCTACTTGTGAATTTTTCAGCTCAGATGATTATTTAATGACTGATTTTAATAAATGATTCCTTTTTGTTTCAGAGGTGAGGCAAGGAGCGTCAATGTTGATGCTCCTAGTTGTATTAGTGAGGTTGTAGATAATTAAGCACTTGCCAAGGTCTGGGCAGTTTGTTGATGTGTTTTTTTAATTTTGTGGTGAATGAGTGATGTTCTTTGAAGAGAGCTGTCATTGGGGAAATCAGAGATGTACTGAAGCACACCGGTGTTGTCTGCACTGTCATGTTCAGTGCAAGTCCAGCAGTATTATGGTGAAGCTTATGGGCATAGCTAATTATGCATGTCAGATGCACTGACAAATGCTCTGTGCGTTCCTGTGTTAAACTTGTGAAATTTTGTGTCAGCTGTTGAAATTTCAGGTTGTTTTCACAATAGCTTACCATGTTGTGAGGCGTAGATGCTTTGTGCACCATCTATGATGTAAAAGACAGTCATCCATAACACAAAATCAGAGTGGAAAACATAAGACTGCCATGGCGTGCGGAACTAACCCATGCCATTTTGTAAGACAACAGTGGGATTTGATTTGCTTAAGGAATTAACTCTGTGCGGTGTATGACTAACTTCCCCGTGTTGCTTTGAAAGCCTCGTGCATCCATCCCTTGCAGCATTGCTTCTGAAGCGTTGGAAGTGTGATGCTGAAGCAACCCAGAGCTGTGTTAGGGAAAGCAGATGCAGAGAGAGTGAACCTTGTTATCTTGCAAATAGAAAGGGATGGATTCTAGTCATGGTCCCCTGCAAGGATGGAGGAGAAACTCTCCTATGGACCTGGTGAGATTTAGTGGTGGTTTTGGTGGGACCAGGCTCTCAACAGTCCTTGCATTTGCTGCCATGCCACAGTTCTTGCTTCCCCAAAGTTATGAGGGGTTGCAAAGACAAGTCCTCACAAATGTTACTCGTCTCTGCTTAGCACCCATTGCCATGAGTCAAACTATTGCTGGTGCTCTCCAAAAGCGTGGACGGCAATGACTGAATTTCTAGTAGCTGACTCAGGGTGCAATCTCATTCCAATCACAATTTTGTCTTATTTTGATTAAGGAACACAGCTTTTTCTTCAGAGCAATTTCCATGAGACGAGATACAGGCTGCTCATTACAAACAGAAAGATGCTCAAGCACAGTAACCTACCCGGAGAGGACAATGCTGTTTAAAGCCCCGAGTTAATGAGAAGTCCACAGCACACATTTGATAAGCTTTGTCATCCTTTTGTCTGCAGATCATAGACCCTGCATTTTAATTTACTATACATAATGCTTTCTTAATGAGTTCCAGTGGATAGCCATTGAAACATGGCACTGCAGCTGCCAGCGTGATTATGAAGAAGAGGCAGTTATTTGATTTACGTGATATTCTGTTATGGTAACTAATACTTGCCGACAGGATACAATAGAGGAAGAAAAAACGCTCCATTTAGGTTTTGGTATCTCAGGACTAAGGTGCTAAATCAATTTATTTTGCATGTACGTGGGCAAACTGCTAATTGAAAACTAATGGAATTATATTTGAGTCTTGAAAGTCTTGAGAGACTCCCGTTTGCTTTGCACCACAAAGTTCAAGCAAACCCAGTAACACTACCAGGATTTTTAAAGTGCAAATGAGCTTCTTAATGTAGTACACAGAAGCATTTTATAGAAGAGGTCCCTCATCTCTTCCCCAATTTCAAAAGAGAAATGAAAATAAACAAAACTTGGAAATAAAATTGTAATGCTATGGCAGAAGCAATGCATTGCTGATGGTAAGTTTTGTTTTGTAGGGAGTTGTTTTCTTGGCCTCCTTTCCTTTTCTTCAGCTGGGTCCTGCAGGCAAGCCTTTATCTTGAGCTCTGTGCGTGTGTGTGCACACTGCTCCCCTTTCCTATACATCCTTGCATAGCACCACACCAGCATCTTCTCACACAGAGGCACTATTTAAAGGGTTTATAGGGTTTTTCTATTGTTCTTCCTGTTATTTTTTCCTTAGTATAGGGATAGGAGCCAGGATGCCTTTGTGTGCTAGGCAATAAACAGGGTGAATTACCGTGCTGATAATTTAAACTGAGTTTGTATGTGGCAGGGGAACACGTATGTTTATGGTGGGATGATACTGTGGGACCCAAGTCTAGGAACAGACTTACATTCTCGTGCCTAATACAAGACACAAGCTGCTGGGGAAAAAAAAAAATTGTGAATCAGGGAGGGGTTAAATTTTGAATGATGGCAACTTCTGGTGTTTTCTAAGTTAGACCACTTGACTTTACAGTCTTAGCATTCTTAGTGTTTATAGTGTTATTGTTGTTATTATTTATTCCTCTATGTGTTTGGAAAGCAGGGCTAGCAGGAGTAAGACGTGCCTGTGGGTTTTGCAGGTACTTGCCTGCACTCTGATGTGGTGAGGCTGAGATTTCTGGATTCCAGTCCCAGGTGTGGGGAAACGGGTTGTCACAAGCCTTCACCCTTCATTGTCCCAATCTTATTTGTCTGTCCTAGTCCACCTCTGTCTTCCCAATCCAGTGCTCCCAAGGTGTCCCTTTCCTGATCAAGCACTGGAACAGGCTGTCTAGGGAAGTGGTTGAGTCACCATCCCTGGAGGTATTTAAAAGACTGTAGATGTGGTGCTTAGGGACATGGGTTACTGGTGGACTTGGCAGTGTAAGGTTTACAGTTGGAGTAAATGATCTTAAAGGTCTTTTCCAACCTAAACGATTCTATGATTTTATGATCAAACACCACTTAATATACCATATAAAAATACCACTGCCCCTCTGCGCAGTGACTGGCACTGCCACAGCTGGAGCAGCAGTTATGGGGACATCTCGTCCTGGATCTGCAGCTCAGACACCAAGAGCATCCTGACAACTCAAACACAAATACATCTCTACTCATCCCATGAAAATTGAGATTTTCCTTACCAAATTTACAAAACAAAGTGTTCCATCCAGAAAAATAGTAGCTGGTTTTGCTTCGGCCTAAAAGCGTGATGATAACTAATTTTCTGTGATACAGATCTCCAGTACCAAAGTTTAAATACTGAATCATTTAAGTTTGACAAAGTGTGGAGGAGCAGAGTCCCGCAGCCGAAAGCGTGTACATTAATGGTGAATGGACTTGAAGTGCACATTCCCCTTCTGTGGCGTGTGAGCAAATGCAAACGTCTGTGTGTGCACCATGTGAGGCTGAGTCATCAGTATTACCCTTTTGCCAAGACACTGAGACTCTGAAAAAATAAGAAATGCATGTAAAAATACACCCGTCGCTAGATCAAAAGGATGTGGCAACGGGGGAGCTGCAGCAAGGCGACAGTGATGCTCGTGTGCGTGGAATGGCTTTTGTGTGAGAGGAGATTAAACAGGCGGGGACTGCAGCTTGTGGAGAGGTAACAGAGGGTGGAAATGCCAGAGGCGGCATTTCTGAAGTGGCAAAAAGAGAACGCAGAAAGGACTGATTTTTCATGGGTGTGTCTGCTAAAAGGTCTGGGGTCGTCAAATGGAATAACGCGGCAGCAAGTTCAGAGCAAACGAAGGGGAGCCCATTTTCCCCAGCGTCTCGTGTCGGGGTTGCACGGCTCTGCGCCCCCGACTGCTCTGCCTGCCGGGGACTGAAATGGGCTCACAAAAGGGATACCGAGAGTCATGGATGAAAAGCCTTTCGAGAGCTAGTACTTACCAAGAAACAGTTGTTTCTCGTGGCTCAGGAATCCTCTAATTTTAGGTTGCCAGAAGCTGGTAAGGTCTGCCCAGGGAGGTCTCCCTGTGCTCATGCCGTAGCCTTAAAGCTGGCTCTAAGCAGCAGCAGCATGAACTCATGGTTTGGTTCAGTCCAGCCCTCCTTGTGTCTGTTGTTTTGCTGAGCTTTTAAATTAGTCCTTTCTAATATTTTTAGAAGTTTTTGAGGAGACATTGCTTTAATGTAACTGTAATTAAAACCCAGAACTCTTTAAAACTCTCATTTGGAAGTAGGTCAGTTTGCACTTATTTGTCTTGAAGGGGTTTTTTTTTCTTTTTTCATGTCTTACTTGTAGGCTGAGTTACCATCTGCCTTTCCTTGGCAAAGCAAAGGAGCGGAAGATAAAATTTGTAAGATATAATTGGGCTAATATTAATCATTTATCTCATGTGAGGTGAGTCACTGGCAATTACCCGTGACCATGTTTCTGAGTCCTCTTCACAGTCTTTTATGGTAGACTTCAAGCTCAGAGAACCTTTCCAGTAAAAAAATCCCAAATAAAAAGACTCATGCTGACTCAGAGGGTGCTAAAATGCCTTAAAATAAAACTGTGTGTGGACAGCAGGGAGCTGCTTGCAATGCAGCAGTTGGGTTTTGCACACTTGGGAAATCACAGGGTCAGCCCAGGCAGGACGCGGGGACGGTGCTCACCCTGGGGGACTGCCGAACAGGTTGGGCTGTCCCCCCCGCTGCTCTGTTACACCAGGTTATCAGTGAGACAAAAGCGAAACAGTTCTGTAGGGTGCATGCTGACTTCACCAGACAGGATTATTTATTATGATTTTAGTATAACAAGTCCCCCTAGTCAAAGAATGTATCAGTTCTTAGATGCTGTGTTTGTCGATCTATACACATAGTCAAGTTTGCTAATTTCCCTGGTTTTGCAAAGAATTTTCAATAAAAAGGTAAAAAGAAATGCACATCTCCTGCAACATCCCAAAAGCAATTCTGCTTTTGGTCCAGCTCATTGAGTTTCTTTCCCTCCAGCAGCTGGAGACTAAATGAGCAGCAGCACCTTCCCTCCTCCATGAAGCAAGACCAGAGGAAAATGCTGCCTCTAACATCAACGTGGCCCCTTGGATTAATGGCTGCGCCCAACAGCTAGCAATTGCTAATGCCCCCTTTTTTTTTAATACGTAAGAAATTTGTATTTGAATCTAAGTTATCAAAAGAAAAAAAAACAATTTGAGAAGATGCTTTTTCCTTTGCTTTTGGTCGTTCCAGGCCTCCTGCCATAAGTTTTTTCTGACTTTAATACAAACTGTTCTTATTATAGCTTTCACTTTGAAATGGTTTCTTTGTTTTATCTGCGTGTGTGTGCGCACGTGTGCTTTTAAAAGCTTGCAGATGGTTTTTCCTCACCTCAGCGTTATAGCTAGCCTTTTTTGTTGTTGTTTTGGTTTGGATTTTCACTGAAAAGTAAGGCCTGCAGGAGCAGGAGACTATTGTTCAGTCCAAGGAAGGGGGGGAGATGGACTTTTGGAATTAGATGGCAGCATGAAGAGGCTTCAGTAGTGGAGGCTAAGAAAACAAATACCACAGACTATTAAGAATTTATGAAATGAGAGGCTTGTATAATTATTACATTTGCAGCTTAAAAGGAAGCAACACGCCATAAGTATAAATTTACCTTTGTTTTTCATCATCCTTCTCTAGTGATAGTTATTGTTATAGGATGCAACATTGAGTAGCTATTATTTTTTGCTCTTTTTGAGGTCAGCTAAAGCAGTTGACTGCAGCCCACTTTTCCTTTGCTTTCCCATGCGTTTCATAGCTGCTGGACACTGCATCTTGCCAAGTGGGTTGGTGATTAAGAATCAAACAGGATAGTAAAGTTTTCAAGCGTGAAGACTGGTAGCACACGGTATGGTATTGGGTGTATGGAAATGTCTCAGTCTTTTTGGCTGAAGCTGTAACAGCTATTTAAGCCCACTTATTATTTCTCCAGACCTATACTTATATTTTAACTAGTTTTATACTGTTGAGAACTGAATGTTTAAGTTTTGGGTTGGGTGATACCTTCATGAAATAATTGGTCTTTGACTGACAGCAAAAGGAGACAAGAGAAAAAAAATAACCAGTGACTTCTAACATAGTTCACACGATCTTGGAGGCGATATCTGTGCCCCCACCCGAGTTGGAAGAGCTGGTAAGGAAACAGAAAAATGACTGGAGTCTGGGGAGTAATGGAGACTGCTTTTCAGTGAGAAGTCTTAAAACCATAGAGTTTATTCTGCTTAGTTTATCAAAACAGATGAAGTAGTGATTGGTGAACATGGTACAAGCCTTCATGCAGAGACAGTGCCAGGTGGTATGGAGAGTCACATGAGTGAAATGGTGTTGTCTGTGTTATACGAGAGGTCAAGTTAGGTGATCTAATCATCCTTTTTGACCTTAAAAGCTATTACTGTGTGCCGTTATCCATTTCAGATATGGATAGCCCACATCTGTTACACACAGTTCATGGTTATGATACTATTTGGCTGGAGAAAAAAATGTCAAAATTAATAAGTAGAATCTGAGTTTTATGTCTTCGTACCATTTCTTTGGGGAAATTTCTTGTGGTCTTCTATTTTTAATATAGATACCGGCTCTGGCTTTGGTGATTTGTCTTGCTGCCAGATAAAGTTTGTTGAAAGGAGCGTAGTGATTAATGGCAAGAACATTTTAAAATTCTTGTGAGACGGGCTAGGGTTATTATTTTCATTCTTGAGTTTTACCATGTAATGCCTGCTGTCAGAAGATAAGCGCTATGTGACTTAATCAGCACTTGGGGAGAGACCATTAGTGACGAATCCAGGTACTACAGGTGATCGTGTAGATGACTGAATAAATAGCGTTCTTCTTTCTGTACCAGTGTATTACACAAATACCATGGTGTTGAGTTTGATTGCTAGCAGTAGAATGAGTTTTTGCAAGGTTTTGTACATTAGGAGAAGAGCAAAACCACACAGAAAGCAGATGGCAGAAGTAGGAACAGTATAGTCCTGGTTTTCAGAGGATAAAATGAATTTGGTTGGACACTCTCAAGCCCTTGAAGTGAGGTAGGGACTTAGCAAAGCAAAGTAGATATGAACAGGCATATTGAAAGGTGATTCAACTTCGAATAAAGGTTTCCTAAGAGTCATAGAGTCAAAGTAAACTTGAATTTTCTTTGTGTTCTGCAAAGGGATAATTTAAAACATATTGCAAAATTAAAGTTTTATTAAAATGCAGATAAGGATTAGAGTATGTGAAAGTAATTTAGGGCTGGGCACATTACAGGGATATTGCAATTATTCCAAAACAAACTTAATAAATGCAGTGTATCTAGAGTTAAGGTTAACCTTAAAAGAAATCAAACATGTTAAGGAATGGAAATGCACAATCAGTTCACCCAAAGAATCTTGACTCTGGGGTCGTGTAATATCTATATAATTATGATGAGTGAATAATAGGTTTTTATTCTTTTTAAAGTCCTGGAACAGATTAAATTGGTCTTTTAAATGATGTTTTCTTCTTAAGTTGTGCCTGCGGGATGAAGATATGGTTAGAGTAGAGTCTGAGGAAGGTTACTACCAATGTATTTTCAATTGATTTTAACTCATAAAATGACAAATGGCCCTATTTGTGAGTTCTCAGAAAATACTGTCTGAACTTTCTGTTGTATGGGGAAGATGTGTTATATACTGTATAGTTTAGGCTTTGCTTTAGTGTAGGACTCAAGCTAGTCTGTATCAGGGAAATTAAGTGGCACTTCTACAGTGAAAGATGTGTAAAATGTTAAACTTTGATGTGAAAAGTGACTCAGGGAAACTCTGAACATGAGAGAAAACTTACAGGTACAGGGCAGAATTAGCAAGGGAAAGGAATGAAACTAGGTATTTGCACGAATGTGATATTGAATTGAATCTTGCAAAGGGGCTCGAAAGGGACAAGGCAGAATGAAGAGTGGGGCCACAAGTTGGCCAGAGAAATTCAGTTATTTGCTTCTATACTGTATGGAAACCCAAGCAAAGCTGATCCAGAGCTGTGGCTCACACAGGAGTGAGAGGGGGTGGCAAGTGAAGGAGAGGAATCTCTTCTTGAATACAAACAGTTGGGTTTTTTTGGGCAGGTAAGGGAGCCTGGGTACCACCCTGAGAGCAGTTAGTGAGACAGTACTGGAAGAAGCCATGAGAAACACCTCAACTGCAATCGAGGGTATATCCTTCTGTAAGGAGACTTTCTCATATTACTGAGCTCATGCAAATCCATGCCCCTGGTGGACTCTGAGTTCTGTGAGTTGCAGTAGTGGCCCAGATGACCAGGACATTGGTGAATCTGCTGTGGAAAATGCAGGTCCAATGATACCTCCAGAGTCCGGCACGTGCCAGGGCATACGGAAAAGGAATGTCTCACTGGTGGGACTGTCACTTTCACTGGAGCTGTTGCTGGAAATAAAGCAACTTTCCTTGGGATACAGGGGGATTTTGGCTTAGTGTAAGGTTGCTTTAGTGGATTTAGAGGCAACAAGGCACTTCACAATCCTCCTGTAAGAGCAGCAACAGCACAGGATGCCGGGTCCACCATATGTTCATGCTTAATAGCAGTTTATAAGTCTGTGAATTTTGCCTACGGGATGTCTAAAGACTCTGGGGTCATGTAAATTGAAACAATGCAAAGTTTATTGTGCATTTAACTTAATTTAAATACCTAGAAACAAGCACAGGGGGATTCTTACTAGTTGCAGTTATTGGTTTTAATAAATACTGTTGTAATTGAATGTGATTTAATAAAAACAGTTTATTTCCAGCCTTTTGGAGTGGGAGCGCAACTCCCCGAGGGGAAGACAACAGAAGGGGGTTAATCAGAATAACTTTTATTTTAACTCGATCAGTATTACTGAGCCACTCCGAGAAGCAGGTGGGCATTCGGTTTCATTCATGCCGACTACGAACTGAGTGTTTAATCTTGGTGGTGGTGAAAAGGCCCGCACTGAGGTTGCTGTTCCACTCTGCAAGTGCCCTGTGAAGTGGCCCTTGGGAGGAGGGAGGAGGCTACTTCACTTGTTGACCAATATCATGGTGTTTTTCATAGGAATTAACTGAGGAGAGTGGTGACTCTCCCATTTGACTCTACTGGCTTTCAGAGCTCAGGAGAAGCTGCCTGCAGGGCTGCACCTCGATGAATTTGCCCATCAGTCTGTCCTCTTTCTGTTTTATTCAGCTCAGTGTAGTCTTTCATCTGTTGGGATCTAATGTGATCTCATCTAACATCATCTATTTGTGTTCAAAATCCACGTTGAAGTTAGTGGCAAGGTTAGTATTAGTATCAGTAAACCTAGGATTTCACCCGGTATGGATATCTGCACACCTAAACACCTGCAGAGCCACCATTTCTGTGCAAATCACAGTCCCTGTAATCCTACAGCATTTAAATACATGCAAAAACTAACGTAGTTAAAAATTCTTTTCCTGTTTATGGCTTCCCAGGCAGATTATAAACCTGGAGATACGCGTGCGATTCCCGTGTGTTGTTTTAATAGCAAATTCCCTAAAGCCATCATCAGATTCAGCAAATCTGTACTGCATTACTTTTACCCAGCTTGTTTTATTGAAAACACCTGGGTGAAGCTAATAGTTATCTGGCACTGATTTGATATTCAGCATCTAAAAAATATCCACTTATTTATATCGTATTTAGGGATCAGAATAAATGCTTTCAGCATAGTATCACTGCTGAGGAAATCAGTTTTTAAGGCATGACTCAAAGGTCACTAATAAATTTTGACTCTTAGAGATGCCACCAGATCAGTAAAAGAGGTCTGTGACAGAGTATTTGAGATATTATTCTGCTTTAGATTTTAAGCTGGAATCTTTATTTTGCTTAAAATGGAGTAGGTGCATCAGAGATGGTTTTTATGTTCCATATTATCACATAGACCCTGTATGCCTGTTACAGAATCACAGCAAGAAATGGGATCCCTAAATTTGGGGTAAGATCGGGAGAGATCTTTTAGTTCTGTGCCCCTCATAATATTATTACCTTTTGCTCAGCTTTGGAAAGTAATGTGTACGGTTTGTAAAGTGTAACAGTAATTTCTTCTTTGATGAGGGCTCCAATTACAGTGATTTTATCTTACGATGTTTGATTGTGTAATCTTTAGAAAACCATTTAGACATGCTGAAGCATTAGCACCAGGTGTACGGTACCATGAAATCTGTTATAAAACAGCTGTTAGCGGCACTGTTGCTCAGTATCTCTAAATAATTGAAAGACCCAGTTAAGAAAATACTTGTTATTTATGCAGTATCACCTTGTGAGTGCTGTGTGTGGTATCACAGCAGGAGTTGTGTAACCATCTTGCTGAAACTTCAGTGAGAAATGTAGTACTCTCATAGGTAGGAAACTTTGGTATTTTGTAATAATTGTAATAAAGTAATTCACTGGATCCAGTGACAATATTTCTTCGAGTTTGATTGTCAGTGAAATGGAGCCTGTGATCCTACTGGCAGAGGTGGCAATCAATGATATAATAGTATGATCAATGACATAATACTATATCAAAGATAATAATAAAAATAATAATCAATGCTATAATACTAAAAGTTATCATAATGATAGTTATGAGAAGTGTGTCCGAGCTACCACGCTCCCATACCCGGGAGGTCTGGGCGGTCCCACTGTTCTCCTCTGTGTGCACTGACAACGAACAAACAACCCATCAGCCGCGAAGCTTGTTTAAAAAAACCAAAATTTTATCCAAGATTTGAAAACACCACAGAACATGAATAGGAGAATATTTGATAATAACTTAATAAATTTTGTCCTTTGACAGTGCTCTTAACCCTTAGATGCCCTGTGAATACTGTATTATCCTAGAATGAAAATGAAATTCAAGATAAAAACGAAGAAACAGGCTCTGTTAATGCTAAAGAGCCTCTGCAGGTTTCCCTATCTGGGCCAGCTTCTTCATATGTTCCTCCCTCAGTGAGTCCATGTCCGTTTATATTTCATCAGATGATAGAAATTTTAGTCCTTGCAACTTTCTCCTTCTCATTTCTCTCCTGTCATTTATTATTTAACCCTCTAAAGCATTTTATGCCTTGCAAGGTGTCATGAAAAATAAAGTTGATTGGTATGAATATTGTATTATGAAGTTTCTACATTTGTGACCTGGTTTTTGTTGCCCTACATCACTGGGATACTAAATATTAGTTTATGTTTAGTGCCTATTTGGTGTAAAATTATGTACCTGTATGTTTAAATTTAACTATATGCCCAATGAAGTTAAAACTCTCAGTGTGTAACTATGTTGGTGCCTAGTGTGTATTGCAAGCTGGACAGCCTTTTTGTTTGCAGATAATTATTTCCTGTGGCATCAGAAATTCTTCAGAATGCTTGGATTTTTAATTTAAAAAGAAAAAAAAAATCATGCAGTTGAAAAACCAGTTTTACAGAAACACTCCACTTGGATTCATAGCTTTCAGTGGCAGCAAGTTCTGTGTATAGCGCTTGGCTTTTCTGTTTCAGTTAGTTAAAAGAATAGTAGAAATAAAGCATGAAATAACATTAGTTTGACTAAAGTTTGTCCATTTCTTCTGGATGTCAGTTTTTACCAGGTTTGATCCCCAAACTGATAGATTTATGACGTTTTATTTTTGGCGTTTTACTGAGGTGTGGAGACCTGATGCAGAGTCATGATTTCTGTCTTTCCACCTTGAATATGGAAATATTTCATCCTTCTGCTTTCACACCAAGGATGAGGTGACCAGCATCAATAAGAGAGAAGGTCCCCATGATTGACATTAAACATGGTCAAGGCAGACTGTGCTATATGGGGGCCTCTGTTATCTAAAGTGCCAGGTAGACAGAACTATGTATGTATAGCTGAAAGCATAAAATGGATTATACTGGAAAAGAGTGGCATGTAGGAGAGAGAGTAGAAAGTAGAGATTACTTTATGCACTTGGAATGAATCTTTCATCAGAGCCCTGGAATGCAAATCCAAAGATTTAAAAGGTAGTGTGGATTGAGGCCAATAACAACAGTTTATCAGTTTTATTGGGCTTAAATTAATCTTAATGCAGACAGAGAATTTCCAATAAATTAATCTTGAAAAAAAAACAACCCAGCAACACGGCTCATTTTATGTAAGATAATAGGAAGGGAAGCATTTCTCCTGCTAAGATGGCAAGTATAGAACAATCATAAAGATACCTTTATGCACAGTGCTTTGGTTAAGCAGCCTAAATATTTATGGAAATCACGGGCAGTGGGACTTCTGTGCTATTTTATTTCTAGATGAACAACATCTGAGTCATTAGAAGAACATTAAATAAGGGGTTTTTTTTACGAAATTAATTTGAGTCATTAGGTGACCCTAGATTCTGTTCATGCCGTTCATAGAGTGGGTCTGAGTCACTGCGGTGGGGTGATTTGCCAGAGAATGTTCTTTCTCAAAGGAAAATATCTTAACTGTAAGTAAAAAAAAATACCCTGGTCCTATGATTCCTTGTGAAATCCTTTCCCACAGGACAATGTTTCATAGGTCTTTGAAAGCGGTATTTTCCCTCAGGAGAATTCCCAACTGTGCAGCATACGCAGAAGGATTTGGGAGATGGCAGTAGAGATTGCTTTGAATGTCTTAGTTCCTCCTTGTCTTCTGTAGCAGTGATGGATGGGAGAAGCAGTTGAAAAATGAAATTTAAAAAAATATTTTTCTGATAGTTTTCCCCAAAACTTCTTTTTGTTGTCCTCAGAAAGGTCTGGTTTTAACCAGGCTGTTTTTACTCATGGTGAGCAGTCCCAGGTTTTCAGAACAGTGATGTTGAAAGTGTTGCTCTTGGTATTTGCAATACCTGCAGTTGAAATGAAAGGGGTAGTTCATGTCTCAGAGGTACCACAGTCAGGTTGTTTGCAAAGCTAGTCAGAAATTGCAAACTGGGGACACCCAGCTCAGGCTTGAAGTTTTTTATAAGGATAGCATATCTCAGGAAGGTCAGGGAAGTCTTCTCCTCTCCCATATCTCAAGCTACCTTTCTGCATCCTTGTTGGGAGACCATAAGCATTGAGAAACATTGCTGGAAGCACTCACCTCTTATTTTTTCTCCCAGTCTGGAGACAGCTTCATCTAGAAAGCTTCTTTCTTTTGTACAGGTTCTCTTTATCTTATTAATATTTCAGGAGAATCTGTGCAAAAGAAAGGGGCTTTTTAGCTGAAAAGCACTCCTTGCTCTTCTGAACCGCGCACTGTCATCCTATTGTCTGAACTGTAATTGTTCAGCATCGCTGTTGCTTAGGGAGCAAATTGCATGCTCAGCATCCTCGGACTTATAGATCTCTCCCGTCTCTACATTCCCCAGTAGCTCAAGGATATCAACTTTTCTGACGCAGCTGATTTTTGGCTACAGTGGAGACCAAGATTTCAAAGCCACTTTTTCCACAAGATCTCTAGGATAGCAGAGCACATTATTTTGTGGTCATCTTATTTTTGCTAAAATATCCACGTGATGGGGGGGGGTGTGTGTTCACGTATCTGTGTCTCTAGGGACTGTCTATTAAGGGAAAAAGTGTGGAAGAGCCAAAAAGGGGGACTGAATATCTGGCATGGTTTCTCTTGAGATTTCCTCCTCTTCTATTAACCTTTCCACCACAACCACTTTTGTATTTCTGGTCTTAATTAGAATTTCGAGTGGAGCTATGGAAGGAGCGTATCTATCCCCCAGTTGATTCCTCCATCTGATTTGGCATCCAGAAATACGTTTCTTAGGAATTAATTATAATTGCTTTTGATGGAAAGCCAACTTTTTTCATGTGTTAACTGTTAATTCTTAGCTCGTTTAACATGTGATTAAGTAATGGTGATAAGCTTGAATGCAGGCTTTCTATATGTTTGTGATTTGAATGGTTGTGTTTTGTATTTCAGACTTGGTGTGGCTAGATAGCTATGGCATGCTAGTGGTCAGCACAGAGGCACATGCTTTGGAGGGGCAAGAAGACAAGACAATACCTAGAGAGGCTTTTAGAGTTGAAGGAGCTGAGGGGCTGATTAACGAAAGGTTGAAGCTACTGTTTTCAGACTGCATAGCTAGTTTTTAGTTCACTCTGTAGCATGCCTCTCCCCAGCTGTATTCAGGTTAGAGAAGTGCATTGCTGTGTTTTTTTCTTTTTTCTCTTCAATAAAGTGTCACTTCTCAGCAGCTACGTGTGGCTGAGGTGGGGACATGAGCACCTTGTTTCTCATGGTGTTTCTCTGTCCCAGGGACGAAGTGTAACACCCAGCTCCTGGGTCAGAGAAAGAGGCTGTAGCCTCTACTTCAGGAACTCATCACAAGAGGCTCCCGGTGCTGTGGATTTTTTGGGGGTTTTTTTCTGCTTTTTTCTATGTATCTTTTTGGTGTGCCTGTTATTCCAGTTTCCAAGAGTAACTCCTTATGCCAGTAACCATGTTTTAATCCTTGTCCTTCTCATGACAGCCAAAGATGTCATACAGGTTCTTCAAGACAGATTAAAACATCTTTTAGAAACTTTATAACTATGCTGCTGGAATTATTTGTGACTGTCAGGAAAAAGCCTTTACTGGGTGATTTTATTCTGAAAACTGACTTTGTAAAAAGAGACTAGTAGCTGTCCAAGCACATTTCTTTGTCAAATTCACTGAGCTTACAAGTGGGGAAGTGCTTTCCCTCCTGCCAGCTTTAAAACTCATCCCAGTGCCAATCAATATGTGGATTGTTTTCAGTTGAGACAGACAGTTTGACACAGTCATGATGCTTGTGAGTAAAGAAGACAAAGGCTTTTCTTTAGCTCGGTGAGTGGAGCTGTGTATAGGCTACACCTCTGAGAAGGTACGATCCCCACCCCAGCCTCATCATAAATGGGCAAAAAGTAGGTAGAAGATGTCCTGTTAATGTCAAACACTCATTTGTGCTATTAATTTAGGCAATGGGATTTTTAGAGACACCTTGCAATGCAACGTGAAATGTGGGAGTCCCAGAAATGCAGTGTGGGTAAGTGCTTTGTGCAAATATAAATTGCAGGTTATTAGGAGGAGATGCTGCTGGGAGGCAGGCAGTGAAGGCGAAACGCTGCACACCTCCGGAGCAACTCTGACAGGCAATCATTTGCAGAAAGCTCCAGTGCAACCATACAGCTACAATTCAGCTGGCGCTTGGAGAGGGACAGTCAACAAGGGTTGAGGAATCGTCACTTTGAGTCCATCTTTTGGGTCCAACATGATTTCTTTTCAGCGAGGTGTAAAGCTATCCTGTTTATCTCCCAGACACTAAACAGCCAAAGGAAGAGCCAGGACATAAAGAAGTGCCTTAAATGAGTACTGAAATAAAAGAAGTTTTTAGACTTGCTTAGAAACTTCCAGGGAAGCCTTGAAGTCAAGGACACTTTTGGTTTGCATTCCGTGATCAGCCCTGTCAAAAAGGAGGAAAAATAATGGATTTTGAGTAAAAAAAGTATTACTTCTCTAAACTTAATCCTCTCACTGAGAAATGCTCTCTACAGTGCCTGGGATCACCCTCAGCTTTAGCCCTGACCTGAGAGCTCCTGAACTCAAGCTAGAGGCAGAGATACAGAGGAGAGATTTTTTGTCTTGTGTTGCTGTGGGTTTGTGCCTAGGTTTTGCTTAAATAGGATGAACTGATTTTTCTTTATCAACTTTCAACCTTTCCTGGCAAAAAGTGTGCTCTCTGTTGAAGACCTCATGGCCTGGGATGGACTGGTGTGTTGTGGAGTGCTACCAGCCAGAATGGGTGGTGAGATTGCCAGGAGTTTGGTGTGGGCTTTCGGTCAAGCTGAAAAGGTGAGTTAAGAGCTGGTAATGGTAGATAATGTCTGAAAATAGCCATATTCCATGAGACCAAACTCAGATATTTTACCACGGCCGGTAGCACATACACAGGGAGGAATCCACGTGTAGGGCAGAGGTATTCTTGAGTCTGTACTAGCTACAAACAGTGGGACAAGCACCACATCACAGGAGGAAGGGTTACAATTTTGAGAATATTTTTGTGCTTTTACACTATTGTTTGAGAGCTGGTTGGGAAGCCATAAAAAATTACTGAAACCTGGATGTGGCTAATTGCCAAATCCCATTAAACGGAAGTGGATTGATATTCATGATCGGCAACCTGAACTAGCTCAGCGTTTGCATAACTTTGAAAACATCCTTTTTTTTCCCGAGTTTAGGCATTTGTCGTTTTGTATCTGTGTGCAGCAGGTTAGCGGAGGAAGGGCTGTGCAGGGCAGCATCTGCTTCCTTCTGCCCATGATGGAGAAGGCATCCCTGTTCCACCCACAGGGCCCCTCAAAGTCGGGCTCCAGGGAGCGATTATCAAGTCTCCTGGCAATTGCAGTATCTCCTGTGCACACTCTGTTAGGCATCCTCATTTGCACGTATGCTACTGGTTTATTTACTGTGGCGTAATTGCTTGCTGTGTTTGTACTGTTTTTCAAAGCACAGGTAAATGATCCCGCTCCACTCAATCTGCTACGGTAAATACCTATTCCAGTGTATTGTCTCTCACCTTGAATGTCCTTTGTCACTGAAGCAATTTGATTCCTCGCTCTGCTTTTCTTGATAATCTTTCTATTCCCTCTTTAACCACTTCAGCCCAGTGAGCCTTCCCCTTTTGGGAAGCCTCTCCTTTTTGTGCTTATCTGGGCTCTATCCACTGCCAAAGTAAGCCCCTGTCTCCTCTCATGGAGAAAAACCTTCTCTTCACCTCCTTGCCACTTCTGCCTTTTTGGGTTTTTTTTCAGTTTTGCTCCTTAAGAAAAAAAAAAGATTTAAGTGGTCATGATAGTTGTATTTATCTCTGTGTGTTATCCCTGTTCCTCTACACCCCATGAAAGAGAGACATTATGAATAAAATCCACTTGTAAAATCATATTTTAAGAGTTATACTGTGGAGAGCGCTGATGGTTCCTTTCTATTCTTATTTTTAGCCATCCCCCATCCTGCTTCGCCTGGCTGACCAGCCTTTGGTCCCATGGCTCTCTTCTGCCATCTAACCTGGGAAATCTCTATCTTTTTTTCACCTCCCCCAGCACGTGTCTCTTTTCAAACTGATTCCTGCTCTGGTCCTTCATCGCTCTTATCCTGGATTAAGGAGTTTTCATTTGTAATCACACCTCCAGCACATCCCTTCAGGTCCCTTGAACAGGTTCTCTGAGTGATTTTCTTAATTTCTTCTGTCTCCTTGTCACTGAGGGTACTAGTCAGGTCACTAGTAACTCTTCTCTTCATCACATCATCTCAAATAACATCTTCCCAATATACCCAACATGTTCAACTCTTCCCATTTGGACTTTGGAGTATTGTGTTCTCCTGGTTTACAGCTTATTTTTCCAGCTCCCTTAATCATTCCCTACTGCCTAATTCCCATCATGATACTTGTTGGCATTTTAAATTTTCACCTTTTCTAAAAGTCTTTCAAGAAGTTTTTCTTACTTTTATGTGCTCTCCCTCTGGCTCTCTTAACTCCAGCTGTCACTTCTAAAATAGTGACTCGAAAGATCCTTTCACTGTGCGCGTGGTCCACGTCTTGGTGCCTCACAGCCTGGCCCCAGGTATTGCATTTCCTATTATAAGAGGTGGGCAAGGTACATAGGTGTTTTTCCTAAGTGGTCCAGCAATTTGATAAGGCAAGCTCTGTGTGATTCAGCAGACACATCAGGCTGTATGTATAAAATTGTGCAGAAGGCACGAGTGTGATCTTTGTTGCCCAAGGCACAATGCACATGAAAGGGGGGGACAGAGGGAAAAGATCAGTCTGATTTACCACTAGGCAGTTGAGCTACAGTGTGCTGTAGTGATGGTTCTGTCTGAAACATCAGTTTAATAACACAATAAAAGGTATTTTTGTTCTAGTGTCTGTGGGTGATAAGGAGATAGTTTCTCTCAAGTTAATAAATTTTAATTAAAACTACATACAGTGATGTAAAAATGGCGTTTTATTCGTAATCATTGTCAGCTCTAAGTCAAGGAGAGAAATTTAGCCAGCTAAGATGGGATGGAATTTTTCTTTTGAGTCTCCAAATTCATTACAGAAAAATTGAACTGAGACCTTTGGCAGAGTCTGATATGATGCAATAAGGAATTGCTGTAAAATTAAGAAAAGTCCAACTTCCATTCAGCATCCTCCAGATAGGAGATGCTTTTTATTGGCTGTTTCCTTTGGGAATGTGCTCATTACAGTAACCATCAAAATAGGAATCCTTCATCTGGAGGCACTGCTTATGTTTGCTATCTGGCTGTTTTGGGAATGAGATCTTTAATTAGTTCAGGATATAAAATACTACACAGAATTTCCCTCCAACTCTTCCTTTGTTGCTGGGGTCAGTAAGTGCAGCTTTGTTGTAATTGTGGTTGTAATGCTGTTGTCCTTGTCTAATCATAGCACACTTTTTTCCACTATAAAGACATATTTTTGCATTCTGTAAATAGCATAAGAAATTGTATCCTGAGTGGATAATAAATATATCAAGTGTGAACAGTGATTTGGTTGACACATATTTGATATCATGACCAGTGGAGAAGTTTTATAGCCACCCTTACAGGAGACTTTTAAAACCAGAGGGTGACATCTGGATTTTTTCAGAGGGCATGAGAGATTTAGCATTGGTGTGAATGGCGTTATGATTTCATGCAACATTTGCTTAGAGGTTATTGCTGTAGTCTTAATGGAAATTCAGGAAAATAGACTTCTCAGGACTGGTATGTGTTATTCCTCTGTCAGTGTAGTAAGTGCAGATGGCAGCAAGTCAAAGTCATTGCTTCTTATAGTCAGACAGAACTTAAACTAGAAGGGATAGGAAGATAAAATAAGAATATACCGTACCTTGTTTAACCTAGGTGCTATATAAATCTAGTTCAGATTTTAAAACAGAAGATGTGAAAGGATGCCGTTGCTCTTTGAGAAATTCTGGAAAGCCTTTTCCCAAACTGCTGACACACAGAGACCTCAGAGGACTAGCGAAGGAGGATGTGGTAGGAGAGCACAGCTTTTCCCCTTGGCTAAAGAGTAGTGACCAGTGGTGTTTTGCGATGGAAATTGTCTTTCTTTGCTCTTACATGTGAGACCTGTGATGGACAAACCTTGTTCTTCCCGCTCTTGACTTGCTCTCTTGAGCTCCTCCTTTGATCCCTTGTGACCTTCTTCAGTCGTTGTTGTTCGTGCCACCTCACTTAACCCCATTTTCTTTCTTGGCATCATTTCAACTTTCAGATCTGCCTTTGTGTCCCTGGACTGGGAAAAACCCACAATTCTCCAAGCATATCTGCGGCTGCCAGGCGCCCCTTCTCCTTTTCTCTCCTACCCAAGCTCCTTATTCCTGCTCTGTATTCTGGCTGCCTTCATCTTCCCGCTGCCAACTCTCTCTTTTCTTGTTGAGTTTCTGCCCTCTCTACTCCACTGAGATTGCAGTTGACTAAACCCACAAATTATCACCTCCTGGCCAAATCCCAAAGCGTCATGCCTGTCCTTGGCCTTGACTTGTTTTCGTATTCACTGCAGTTGACCCCTCTATCCCCTTCAATTCACTCTTTTCTCTGTAGCTCTTGGCAGCTATGATTGCTTCGAAGAATGGCTGGTGCCTCTTATCTCCAAAGTGTGTTGTTCAGCAACTGCCTTGGCAGCTGCGTCTTCTCCGTATCCCCCTCCTATTAGTATTTAGCAAGGCTGCAGCCTCAGTTACTTTTCTTCTTTCTTTCTGGTCCTGATCACTGAGAAATTTCATATGTTTTATTGCATCAGCTTCTCCTTCCGTGCTGACGGCTCAGAAATAATACCCTTTAATATAGAAAGTTCTATTCCGGTTGGAGTGAAAATTGGTATCTATTCCCAGACACCCCCTGCTAGTTCCTTTGCAACTTGCTGCAGTCAGCTTATGTATTATCCCTTCCTGAAATTCCTATTTTCTTCTCCATCATAGGGGGAAAAAAAACCCCAAAGCCAACTCTTTTTCTTTGACTGAGCATAGATAGGTCATTAAAGGTTACTGTAGGATTTTCCTTCTTCAGCACTTCCAAAATGCCTTCGTGTATCTCCACCCTTAGTGTTGGGTTGACCTAGTGATCTCTGGAGTCAATGTAGAATACTTTTGTCCTTTTGCTCAGTTTCTGATTACCTCTTTCATACAAAATGCTGCTTAAAAATCAGTAACAGAGCAAGGAGGCAAAGCTGTATTCCAGAGGGTTCATTCAGGTTAAACACAGCCTCTGCTTCTACACTCTTGTATTACAGCAAAACCAAAAAAGACACATTCAAAGCAAGATAGGCAACAAGGTTGTGTAAGATAATGGGAAGAGGGAAGGCAAGAATAAACAAAGCACTAATGAGATTATATATTGAAATGAGGAACTTGGAGAAACGCTGTTACACACATGTATGGTAGGCTTATTTGTAGGGTTAAACCATGTACATGAAATGTTGCTGATGTAAAAAATAGTGTTAAAGATGGCAGAACCGAGTCCATGAACTGTGGCTCTGCTCTGTTTTCAGGAGCCCACAGGGCTCAGAATGAGACATCATCTGAAGTTCTCCTTCAATACTTGATTTCGCTAAAGGTTCCCCTCCATGGTGTTACTTACAGATTTCCAGCAATGCTCAGAATGTAATCATTTTAGTGCTGCGGTAACAACGCATATTGTAGAGATTGTTGGATAATAATGACAGTAAAAAGTAATTCCAGCGATGTATTCAGTTTATGAATGGCTGTAATGTAGTAGCTTAATATTGCTGCTCTGCTGGAAATCATGTAAATGCCTGATTATCTATACCTATTAAAAACCCCCCAATTATTTATAGCGGAAGTAAAAATAAAGCATCTGTTTTTCACTGGGGAAAACACACCCTGCATTGTGCTATTATAGGCCATGCATGTATTGAGATTTCTGCAGTCTCCAGTCCTTTAATCATCTAAGTTAATAGCTTGTGCCGTTAGCCTGTGTGAGCTCGAGGGAGGCTTCCCCTCTGCGGTGCAGTGCTGTGCAGTGAGGCATGTTTACCCACTTTTGTAAAACTTGATCCATTTTTGCCTGTTGAGCAACTGAACATGTGTTGTAGCAAATTTGCACAGTTGATCAGTTAAACTGAAGACGCACTGGTTAATAATGTGGGAATTTTATGCGGTTCTTACATTCAGTCAGGATGTCAGTGCCAAAGTTAGTAATGTGCATGTGTGCGTGTTTGTTTTGCCTTTTTTAGGCTTGTTTTGTCTGGCTGTTGTAAGAATTAGCAGATGTTTCATTTGATTCATGAGCTGGATGTCACCTCCTGGAACTGGTGTTTTAATTAGGTGGCACCAGATGCTTGTTTGGTAGCAAGCGAGTTGAGGCGCGCTCATGCCGGGAATGCCAATGTCGTTGCAGTGCCATTGCCGCTTCCCCTCTCGTTTTGTCCTCGGAGCGATGCTTTCTGCAACAAACATCCTCATTCTCAACTTCTGCTTTACTTTTTGGTTGTGCCTTCAAGTCCCTAGCAAGGCCCGTTCCATCAGACCTTGCTTTGCATGCCCCAGTGCGTTGCTTAAAAATTACTGACCAGCTGGAGTAACGCTGTCGTGTCTTCTTCCCAGGATCTTCTCTGGCGGCATGCAGGATCAGAAACCTTGACAGCACAGTTCGTCTTGGAATTGTGAACTGAGATTAAGGCAAAGTCTGTGCTGCCGTTCAGTGGCATGGTCACAGTGCCAGTTAACAGAGATCCTTTCAACTAACTTGTTCCCGTGCCAACAGCTATCTGGGCGTAAGCCTTGGAGAGTCAGCTTGGGCACGCAGGCAGTGGGTGACATGGCCTTGAGGTGGGATTCTTTGTGGCCATCAGATGTCCAGGCACGGGGAGAGAGCAGGAGTAATTCCAGCATAGTGTTCAGCTTATAAATGGCTGTAATACAGAGTTTAATATTCTGCTCAGCCAGGAGCCACGTAGATACCTGGTTGTCAGTGTTGCTGTGTGTGTAAGTGGCACCCATACAGAGTAAAATACTCCTTGGTTCCGTTTTGGAGACTCTACTGCAAAACAGGGAGAAGAGCTGGTTTGCCTGCCACCTTTCAGAAAGTAAGATAGAGCAGCCCGTCTTTCTCCTGGCTGCCTCTCGACATTATTCAAAGTACTCCAACCTCCTTGGCTACCTTTTTCCGCTTTGCGCTGACCCCTGGGAGTGTTTGGGGAGATGCCTGGCGCTCGCTCATGCAGCGGGGTGGCTGTGCTGCCGCAGGGCACCCTCCACCACACAGTTCACGTAGCCTTCTCCAGACCTTACTGGCACGACTATCAGTCTATCAGTACCAAGCCTTAATCTTAAATTAAAGCTGTCTGAGCTATGTCAGCACCATTCACAGTCACACCTCTGGAGTACGAAATAGGAGTGCGCTCCGTTCAGACGTTTTGGCCATGGAGCTTTCCAGCCTAGTTCCTGGTATGATGGTTTTGAATGACAAATTTTCCTCTTGGATGTTCGCCTTCAGCATCCCAGCAAATTTGTGTTTTACTTGGTATCACTGGTGCGAACATTTAGTCGTTTAGAATAAGCATGGAGTGATTCATCTATTTATTTTGAGAGGTTGAATGCCTGACCACAATATGTTTTCTTAAATTTTACCATTTAATAGTAGCCTGGGGTGCTGTATTAATTTTACTTTACTGCTCCAAGAGGCTAAGATATTGCTGTTTGGTGCTCTCCTGCTTTAGTTTAGCATTACTCTGTGAGATGAAAATAACTGCTTGGTAGCTCGAGCTTTACTCTTTCCCTTCTGTTGTATTTCTGACTCTGATGCTGGGCTTTCCCCTCTGTTAAATAGCTGCAGAAGCACCTGGCTGCTGGGAGTTTTACTAATGTTTGTCAAGAGCTCCTGAAGTGATGTTGTATAAGGTCTAACTATTTTCTAAACAATGCCATCCTTCAAAAATTCCTGTACACTTAGTCTCGGGGGAGGGAGTTTGATTGCAAACCACCACATTTAAAATTATTCAATTTGAAAGCGAAAAGCAATTGACTGCTGAAAGCTGCCTTACATGTTTTCTTCCCACCAGCTCTGTCACCTTGTACCCTCCCAGGGTCAAAACAAATCTAATTCCATCTTGTAGCAGAAAAAGCAAATAAACCCAAAGATATTATTATTTGTTATTGGGGGTTTGGTCCTCACCATGGTATGTTTAGAAGGTAAACTCAAGTTTAATGGAACAGACTTAGGTGTTCAGGAATCAAGTTTTGAATTGCACTTTCCCAAGTAAGCTTTCCTGAAGGAGCCAGTATTTATCAAGCGTGCTGTCAGAGTTTTAGTGCTCAGCGTTGGACAAGTGGACACGTTACATCTCAATTAAGAATGGAAGATAAATGGGTGGCAGTAAATGGAGGTCATGGGTTAGAGGCATTTAATGGAAGAAATGGAAATGAAAATTGGAAAACAATCTAAGGGATCTTGAGAAGATAAGAGCAAAGAAAACTCAATTAGAGGGAGCTATGCTTCCTCCTGCTCTTGGATCAGGGATAATTTCCTGGTTTTTGTTTTGTTGGGTTTATTGCTACCACAGTTGGCAAAGTTACATTATAAATAAATAATTAAATTCAATTTTATGATTTCCTCATACTGATGCATTTCAAACAGTGAAAATATATTCTCCATTTCAAAATTGTGTATAAATAGACAAATAAACTTTCTATCTTAAGTGCAGCCTATCGATTAGCCCTAGGCAAAGCTAACACTGGTATTACTGAGTGTTTAAGAACTTAAAGCATAAAATACAAGGACATTTTTGAAAGCTAAAATATTCACAAATGCAAATTCGAATGCTAAGTGTTTATGAAAGCTTTGAACTGCATACAATGATGGATTTGTAAGGCAATCCATGCAGAGAAAGCATACTATGCTTTTATGGTCTGGCCATTTACAGAAATGAAAATAAATCACTTTTCCTTTTTCCCTCTTTCATTTAGAATATATATATCTGCAAGCGTATGTGCACGTGTTTTTATACATATCATATCTGTCTGTACATTTATACAACAGTTCACCGAGATGAATAAGTGTGATAAAGTAATAGAAGTCACTGTGATGCATAATGAACACATAAGGGTTGTGTCCACAGCAAAGCCCTTATTTTCTGTGTCTTATTTCATTAGGGCTCGTGCTTGTGGTTTCCCTCAAGGGATCAGACAGCGTATATTGGTACTGCAACATCTCATTATTTACTTTATCAAGACATTGACTTTCCCCACCTCTTTAGGGAGCTTAGTCCACCTCATCATAAAACACTCTAAAATTGAGCTGCTGCAGTTTATGTGCATGTACATATATACCAGCTGGGGAATGCAATACTTACTGCTAGTGAGTACATCTGAGCCTTGCCCTGAATAAGCAAGGGAGCATCTGGGTGGATGCCGATGTCTCGGCACCCCTTGGGTGCCAGGCTGCCCACTTTGCTTCCCAGCATCTTGTGTAGAGCCCCAACATCTCCTGGAAAAGCGGGTAGGGAAACCTGGCAGAAAGTACTGTGACTTTGGAGGACTCTGGTGGGATAAAGGCTGAGTTTTATGTCTTACATGAAAGGCTATACTTTGGAGAGCAGCAGCCAGAGCACATTTATTTGCTTCACTCTGTTCAGAGCCAAAAGGAAGCACCCACTGAGTCACTGGCAGAATTCCCAATGATCACGGTAGGGTTGTCTGCATTAAGGCTTTTATTGTACTGCTCTGATTTGCAGTCCCTTGTGTATCTCAGCTTCCCGCTCCCTTCTGTTTTCTTGTCTGAAGAAAAGTATCCTACCTGTGGAAGATTTCTGAAGATAAGTGTCAGACTAATGCTTTCCCAAGATTAAAAGAATGGTACTTTCCACCAATATACTCCAGCATATTCCCATATACTTTTTGAACCTTGGAATTATTATCACACAGAGTATGGAGAGTGAAACAAAAGCATAATTATGGTCTGCATGTGCAGGGTCTGTGCTAGGTTTGCCGTTATAACCCCAGCTCTATTTCCTCTATGCAAGGTAGAAAATTAAATTCTGACTATCTTAATGATCATGTGAAGAGTTACCGTGAGGTTGCTCAAGGGGTTTTGGAAAAAATCCAACAAGGAAATGAATTCTAGTTATTTCACTTTTTGCAGTCGCAGATACGGCTGTAGGTGAGATGCCTCCCATGCAAAACTTGTAGCTGTTTCTAAGACCTTCCTATTAGAAAGATGCTTAGAAGCATCTGGGACTGCTCTTGGCAATTTCTGTGGTCGTTTTTGCCATGCTAGGAGAGAGTCAGCTTAGTTGTGAGCGATCTTCGAACACTGATGACTGGTTTTGGTGAAAGATGTATCCTGTTGAGGTAGATGTTGGGAAATGAGAAAAGGAGGTTCAAAGAAAGTTTGTGGGAGCAGCCTACTGTCTTCCACACAAAATAAGACCATTAAACCCCCCCCAAACTTTTAAGGAAGGTAAGAGTATTTGAATTACATTCAAGGCAGGATTTTGGGGCCAGTCAAGTTGTGCAAAAAGTGACTTAGAAGCTGATGATTTCGAAGTAGGCAGCTCCTTAGCCTGCCCATTTGGGTTTCAAAAGAAAGACTAAACTCCACGGTTACTTCAATAGGGCTACAGTTAAATTCAGCATATAGTCAAAGACTGGACTGTCCTGCCCTGCCCTTTTTTGCTAATTCTCCAGGTCTGCAAGTTCAGGTGTCAGTTAATGGAAGAGCCAGACCCAGTTCATCAGTGGCCTTCTAGCTTGCCAGCTCAGATGAGGGCATCAGGTGCATGCTGTGTGGTTTGTCGTATGAATTGGTAGATACCAGTTTCTCAGCCACCAGTTACCAGCCATCCACAGATGGTTGTGGCCCTCCTTGGTTAATACTGGAATGACAGCGTGGGTGAAAACATGATGCCATGAACCTGCAGAGGTTCAGCATCTATGCAAAGGGTGTCTCACGGGGACTGCTTTGTGAAGGGTAATTCCCCATTAGTGAAGGAGATCTGGGGTGCAAGACCCATTCCTGTGCTTAGGAGTGCGACCAGAGCTGCTCTTGTGTCTGTTCAATAAGGGAAACTGAACTCCTGTCCTTTCTGAAGCAAACGGCAAGAGATGCTCCTAATGTTTTCAATGTTGACAGGCGATCTGAACTAAATTTTGGCCTCCAGGCAACCGTCTTGCATTTTTTTCTGCTGCAGCCACCAAAACTTCTGCCCGGAGCAGAAGCAGCAGCTTGACGTGGTTTTACACCCTCTGGACGTGAAGGACGGAAGAGGGGGTCTCTTCCTCAGCCTCTCTAGAGAAGAGAGGAGAGAGTACACCTAAAGGCATACTTAAGAAAAATGGAAATGTTTTGCTTCTGGGCTGTTTAAAGCAGTAGTCCTGATTCAAAACAAGTCACCTATTTTTTCATATGCTGACTGTTGTGTACCCTGGCCCCTGTATGCAAAGCCAGCATGGTACAGAAGAAAAACTTTCATTTTTTGGACCTGGGGAGAGTCCCGCAAATGGGTCTAGATACAACTTCAGGTTTCAGTGCATCCAGTCTGCGTTTCACAGTGAAACACAAAGCATGTTACCTTGTAAAACAGCAATGTACTGCTACAGCATCGTGGACAATACTGATGAAGTATATACTTCCTGGAGAGTCCTTATCTGCTGGAAAATTCACTCAAAGAAACACAAGGGCAATTGATTGTTCTCCCAAAGCCACGAGGTTGGCTGCCTGAGAGCCTCTTGTAATCTGAGAGTTTCTTCTCGAGCACAGAGTGGGACCAGGTTGTTCACTGCTTGCCACCCCCGTGTTACATTCTTCCCGGTGCTCAGCCTGGACAGAAACAGTGGACATTGCTCCAGGCTCACCAGTGGTCCCAGCCAACAGATGTACTTCTTCTAATGCCTTGTGCATGTCTCTAGAACAGGCTCTGGGGTTTTTTGCATGCCCTCATATGTGACTGTGAGAAAATACCAGGAGCTGGTTTTCCATCAGGTGTATTTTCTCCCCTCCGTGGGGATGGCAATGCAGAGGCTGTTGAGACAACAAAACAGTGACCGTGGGAGTGGAGCTGGGCAGGCTGGGAGTGCTGTGGCAGCCCAGCACCATCCAGTGAACCTCCTCTCTCCAAGCTCCTCGGAGAAAACAGCTGGACAGTGTTCACAAATGTGTAGTGCTGGAAGCCAGAAGAAACCAGATCATTTGGGTTTGTCCCTTTTATCTCTTTGTCTATTATATATCACTTTTATACCTCTTTACTGAGTGATCTTTCTCTAACTAAAGCGTAGCATACATTTGCCACGAAGTGTTTCTCCCCCAACAGTTTGTAGCCCTCATTTGCAGATGTCTAGAGATAGGAGGAAATTATTCTGGGAATTAATCACCCACTTTAGAAAAATAAATAATAAAAAAGGGTATCAAGCTGATTGCTAATTTTATTTTTCCTGGCTGCAGTTTCCAATCATTAGATGTTGCTCCACCTTATTCTGTTAGATTAAAGAACCCTTTACTACTTCCCAATAATATTTCCCCATGAACTTTACATGGATTTTCTAATCAGGTTGGTTCTCCATCTTCTTTTTAATAAGTTTAACAGATTGAAATCCTAAACTCTCTTACTGTAAATCATTGTCTCTACTCCTTATACTGTTGTGGAAGTCTTTTTTTGTAAACTTCTCCAATTTTTTGACATCCTTTGTAAAACAGACTCCAGAGTCATGCATGGTACCTCTGAGCAGAGGAAACGGCTGTGCCATGCAGTGGGGTTAAATGGTGCTCTAGTGCTGGCTCTGTTTATTACACTCCCCTCTTCCCTGCGGTGCTCATGTTCAAGTGCAGTGTGGCTATTAAACCCCTTTCAGAAGTACTGTTTCTCTCCTTTTTGACTGCTCCTCGGGGTTTATGTTTGGATAGAGAGAAAGATAAAGGCAGATTTCAGGGTCAATGTTACTGTTTTCATAGGGTTGCCCATTTGCTGTGGGCTGAAAGAAACAGCAACAAAGGGGGCGGGGGGGGAGATTACTATTTTCAGTATAATATACAAAAATACTCTATTTCCAGTATAAAATATATAACTAAAAGGTGAAAGATGTTTATTGGGTGGAGTATTCCCAATAGTCCTTTGTCTGTTCTGGCCAACCATCCCAGGCCAACATTCCTCAGTGCTGAGATCCATCCGAAGAGCCAGTGCCCGTTTATGTTGTACTTGAGCCTCCCCCAGCAACCAGGCTCCTCTGCAGAGCTGCCTCTACTTCCCTCCACCTTCCTCACCACCGGCACAAATCAGCTGAAGCAGGTCAGCACACATTTTGTGGAAGGGTTCCCAAAACAATCTCATACTGTAGGCAGTACAAAAGGTACAGAGTTCCATGTAAAGGAAGAGGACCCTGCACAGAAGTCCCTTGCCAGGACTTTTATCGGAATCCTTTTGAGCATTCTTTGCCTTTTTTCTCCATCTCTTCCTGCTTCAGCTTTGCTCCGCTTCTGATCTCGTTTCTAAAATAACCAGGAGCAAACCCTTCTTTTTAAAATAGATTTCCAGTCCTCCTGGCAGAGGACACATGGGTCAGACTTTGATCTCTTTATTAATCTACTAAAGAGGATGTACAGAAAATCTGGGTTACTCTGGGCATTAGCCAGACCCTTTGAGAAAAAATGCCTCCGTACAAACAGGTTATTATCAAGGTTTAACAGCCTTCACTGTTGGTGCTAGCAATGTGAGGATTTCTGCTGGTATCATCCCCACATTCGGTTTGGTTGGGAAGGCTACAGAGGTGGGCACAAGGCGCACAAGAGTTTTGTAATCCTGATGGTGCTCTGAAAACAAGTCAGAACTCGTCATTTGCTGTAGCGACAAACAGATACAGAGGGATAAATGCATACAGAGAGGTTATATATTGAAGAGAATTCACAGTTTGTAATTCATGTGCGGCTGGAAACCCAGTAGCCACAAGTCCTTTAAAAAAAGTAAAAAAAAATCCACAACGCATAGTCAATAGAGTGAAATTATACCATCAGCTGTAGTTCTTCTGAGTTATATTATGCATGTGTTCCTACAGCCGATTTTCCAGCAAGCCTTTATAAAAGCTTGAGGTATCTGAATTTTGCACACCACCTGCCACAGTCTCAAAAACGCACTTTTTGTTAGTTTTTCTTGGTCCTTTAGCTGAAAAGTTGAGCCTGCGCATGTCCAGCGAAGAGCACAAAGTTCATCCCATAAACAGGCATCGTATTTTGCTGTGCCTGTGAGACTGAAGAGGAAGGTGGATCTACCTGGGTTAAAGGAATGCCAGCAGAAGCCCACGTTCATAAAAGTTGAACAATACGGCTCAAGCCACGCGGGCTCGCAGCACAGCCCATTTGTGAGAGCAGTGTCACGGTTTGTCCCGTCATTCTCAAGCGCTTGCAGTGAGTAGGAAATGGTATGTGGCAGCAGTTTAGTCATCGCTGGGGCTTCATGGCCCCTCTCAGCCTGGTTTTACTGCAGGGTTTTATTGCATTGTTTGGCAGTGATGGAGTGTGTTAAGCTTTGACAGAGATTATTCGTAAATGAGAGGGTTTCTTTATAGTATTTGTGCTTTTGAAGGCAGTTTGGTTCTTCCAGAGTTGTCCATTGTGTATTTGTTGTTTATCTAAGATTATTTTTATTCTTTTTTTTTTCACCCAGGCAAAATATATTAAAGCAAGATGAATATGGATATTTCTTTAAATAACTAGAGGGATGTGATGGAAGATACAGAAACCATAATAAAGCCTAGTCAGGTGAAAATGTTGGCACATCTTATTTCATTTAATTCATAAATGGAAGAAGATAGAGAATTTATTTGACTAAGCCTCTGGTTCAGTGTCTTGATGATATGTTTGGAAAATTGCTCTGTAATGGATGTGTAAGTGACCTTGAAGATGTCGTATTTAAGTGATAGCTCATTTTGATGTGAAGGTGTAAGCCTTCCTCCCACACCCCAAATAAAGCAAGCAAAGGAAACCAGCAGCATTGAATTTAAGCCATTAGAAGGTAAAGAAGGAAGAATCTTGCCTCAGAACTCAAAATATAAGTGACCTGGAAGGTCAAGCACCCGATCTGAGATGTACCTCTATTTCAGTGCCATTAAGATGCTGCTTTACCCGTAGCTTTGGTGTCTGCTTTGGGACACCTGAAGAGCCTGCGATCAGACCCCTGAGAAAACCCAGTCCCTATGGTGGGTGGCACTGCTAATTCTGCATGCAACATTACCTTTTGAATCACGTAATTCATATATATATATATGAATATATATATGCACACACTCTATATTTATTGGTATTCATATATACATTATATATTATATATAAATATTCATACATTCATAAATACTAATATATTTATATATATTAATATCGGCAAATATGCAAACATACATATATATATTCATATTATTTTGATTTAAGGGAGCACTGGCCAGATGTAAACTTGATTATCACCTTTAGTTAGTTGAACTCCCCCTCTACCTGTAGTAAATGACGTTACGTTTGTGTTTCGCAGCCTGAGGCAGGCCTGGCCAGGGTCCATGCTCAAGCAGGACAACATCCCCAGGCTGGTGTGAAGCTCATGCCTGCGTAAGCTGTGCTGATGGGGCTGTACCCGATTTAATGACCTCTGCCAGACCTGCAATTGTACTGTGCATCCAAGTCACACAAGCATCCCCGACTTTGGCTAGGCTGCTTGGCTGGCCCAAGACCTCAGAGGTCAGAGTAAGTTTCCATACGTACCTGATCTGGATTTCAGACCAGCTGGCCATCCTTCACCTAAACCATTGTGTGGTGGTGGTTTTTTCCATGAGCAGAAGGAGTTTACAGCCCCTCTGTACACCCAACACTGTGTGCACAACAGCAGCGGCGGTCCATCCTTTGAAAAGAGCCCACACTTGAAATTGCCCCTGAAACACGTGGTGGCACGTCGTGTCCAGTAAGAGTTGTAAACCTGTACATTATCTACCTACTTATCTATTACATTTATTAACATGTTGAATGTCCTTGTCGTGATCCTGGCTGGTTGTGATATTCATGGTATTGTGTGTAATAACACAGTAAAAGGTATATTTGCAGGCTAATCCAGTGTCAGTGGAAATAGCATTGCTGAGGATTAGCTTTCTAATGCTCTTTTACTGCTTTGGGAACTCAGACATAATATTCACTGCAGAAACTGCATTTTGAGGTAACAGTAAATTTGTACATTCAAAGCATAAGTAAAAAAGAGAAAATTAAAAGTTAAGCCCTAGACAGGAATGTTACCTGACTTGCATTGTTTGACAAGCATGGTTTATTATATATTTAAACCAAAAAAAAAAGAATATTAGGATGCTCTAGGTATGTATAGCCTCACAAAGTTAATATTGCTTTTGGATTCTTTCCTGGGCATGATCTAGTCTCTATTTAAGTCAATGGGGATATTTGCATTCACTTCAATAGGAACTGGATTTGCGTTTTAATATGCATTAAAGCCTAGAATGTTTGTGCAATAAAATAAAACCGGGAGGCCACCCTTTGCACAATGGGGGGCCTTAAATGAAGGGGCTGAAATAGTGGTTAATCACCAGAGTAAGGAGCCTGATTTTCAAGGCTGCCAGCTGCGAGCGGTGGGGGGGATGAGCGATAGGTCTCCTTCATGCTCCGGTTGAGTTTGTGGCTGATGTGATACCGCTGTCCATATTCAGAACTGGCACTGGTGATTCATGGCTCAAGAGGACTTAAAAAAGGGGTGAATATAATTTATGGTTTATTCTGATTCCCACTGGCTTCAGTGGCCCCAGTGCTCTGAATCTGTCTGGCATCGGTGCTCAGGTTCACGTCTTCGTTATGCTAAAGCTGTTTAATCCTGTGGTTTATATTTACAGTTTATCCTTAATGGAAGTAACTAAATAAATATCTGCCAAAAGAGGTATGGACTCTGCTTTTATACACACCACAGCCATTCTATGTCAAGAACCTAAATAAAAAAATATATGGGTTAGGTGTAATGTTAGCTTTCTTGAATTCATAAATTTTCTTCCTTGATTGGGTGTGAAATTCCTGTCTACAAATCATGCCATTTTGGTTGATTTTATGTTCATTGCTTCGATGAATAATGGGCTTGCAGTATTTTTAAACTTTTCCTGCCTACGATAGCTCTCTGCTAAGTGTCCTTCAAAAATCACATCTTTGCTAAATGCAAGCAATCCGGATTAGCTCTGACATTTGCATTCACGTTCACAAACTTTTCCATCCCCCCCGGTGCAACGATGTGTGGGGGCAGGATGTGGCTGGAGCTTGGGGGCAGGAGCGGGGGTAGGCGGATGGAAAGCTTTCATCTCAGTGGGGACAGATGAGGTGTCTGTAAACTCTTCCCCTCTGTATTTTAGACCGGCAAGTTTTGAAAAAAAAAAAAAAAAATCATTATTCAACTGTTTTCTTCTAAAGGTGCGTTTATTTATTATTTTTTTCCTAGCAAGGCAATGCAAGCAAGGACCTTTGGCTGACAGCTCAGTGACAAGCAAGGTGTTGTGTTTACTGCCACGACTGGCGCAGTCTTTGATGAGGGTCATGAATAATTAGTAGCATTTCAGAATCACTGATTTTTCTTTTCTTCCTTTGAATTTGAGGGATGAAACAGAACCCTGAGTTCTTCTCTGTCAGTAGGCATTCCTGACTCTGCCTCATTCCTGTCGTTTTAATGTGGGGACAAACCAGCTTCTGCTTTGTAGCTGTTTTGCACTGAGCCCCTTTGTTTTGAAGCTGGAGGAGGGAGAGGCAGACTTAGGGCTCTGGAAATGCATTTTTGTAGCACTTTGTATGGCAGAAGCTGACGTGGCCCTTGCACATATTGAGGGTGAGTTTGCAGGTGCCCTGGGGACTGGAGTCAGGAAGGTGCATCCATCACTCTTAGTCCTTCAGTCATCTTAAAGATTAAATATTTTTATAGCTACTTTAACCACTGTACCTAGCATTTGTACTAGCAAGGAGCTGGCTTTGGGTGGGAAGGAGCATGCCACAGGCTGACAGCTGGGATCACTGGGGGTGTGCTGCCGTAGCGTCACCTCCATCCCGCGCTGCAGCTTGTGCTGAGGACAGGCTCTGCCTTTGCTGCCTCCCACTCCTCCTGCCCTCCTCTATGGCCACTCCTGGGTCAGGCTTTGGGAATAAGTGGGCTGTTCACTTTATCTGGCCTTTCCTAATTTCCCAGTCTGAGATGCAGATTTGTGCAATTACCTCATATTCCTGAAAATAGGTGAGAAGAACAAGCAACATCTTGTCATTGAGGCTCTTCTCAACTGAATGACTGAGAAGAGCTGATGGTACTAAGCAGAATGTCCCACTGCAAAACCCCTGCAGTATTTTGAAAAAGAGAAAATTAAGGGATTTTCTGTAACACTTAACATGTGATAGAAATTTTTGGAAGAGTAGCGGATACTTCCAAGTCAGTCCTCTTTCTCTCTGTGCAGGAACCTCCCCGCATCTTGTTCATCATTTACTGAAACTAAGAGTATTGACTACTTACACTGGCAACTTTTATAACACAGGCTACCGAGTCACTCAGCAAAATCACATGCTACACTGTTTTTTGCATCTAGGCCAATAACTTGGGTAGGAGAATAGGTTATACTGTCTCGTCCTAGTACCAAGATGCCAAATGATGGGAGATTCTGGCCCGTCCCTGGCAAGCAGTTGCTCCTGCCAGATATCCTCCATGTTGAGTATTTGCACTCTCCTTTTTCTGCCATTGACTCTCAGCCATCAGACCTTGATTTGCTTTTCTCAGCTAGATTAAAGAGCCTCATTACTCTCCTCTGTCTTTTCCTCGCCCAGCTTCTTACAGACCACCAAGTTGTCTTTTAATCTTGCCTTGAAAAAAACTAACCAGAATTGAACTCCTTTCAGTGTTTGCTCTATTGAGAGTATTCATGAAGGATGATCTGACTTTTAGGAGGAACGTATGTGCAAAGCAGATATCCATGGCGATGGGCACCTATGTAAACACCCGGGCTGACAGCTCCAGTAAACACTCTGTTGCAGAGCTGTGGCAGGTCCATTCATCACGCGACCTATACACAAAGTACTGTCAAACACGTAAGGTAAACAAACAGGGGGCAAAAAAGAGGTGAGGAAAGAAATAATGCTTTTCTCTAATCTCTTTTTGTTTTAAGAGCCTCTTGGGTTTCTCGTGACTATAGTAAATGCATAACTTTGAGATAATTTTTGAGTGGACCGTGTCATTTGAAGGGGTCTGCTGAAAGATGTGCAGCAAATTGGTGGGAGAGGCAGGAAGCAAATCCAGTTTGTCCATTCTTTGTCCACTTTAATATCCACTAGCTTCTCACTCCTATGGTTTTTTTTTGCCTTCACCCTTCATAATGCAGCATCTCACTGTGTGCCACTTGCAGGAGCCATACAGAAAAAAATTATCCCATTATTTTCCCGGGGAAAGAAGGAAAACAAGCCTTTAAGAGAAACAAGCACACAACCTTTGCATTGCTGGCACATTGCCAAGCCCAAGGGCTGCACTTAATTTACATATAAATGTGCCCAGGATTTTAATCAGAGATTAATGCACTCTGTTGTTATTTTTCACTTATAGTGTCTGTAATGCACGTGGTGCTTGGCGAATCGCATAGGGCAAATGTAGTTGGAGGAATGCAGTGGCAAGCATATCGGTGGCTCTGCTTTTTTGGATTGATGGCTGGCTTTATTTCGAAGGCTGCCCTGGGCCTGAGGAAATGCTGGCTTCAGTCCTTCAGGGATACTGCAAAATCTGGCTGAGGGCGACATAAAGAGCTGGCTTACAGACTGCTCGGTTGGATTTCAGCTGCCTCATGTAGAAATGCAGTAGTGCCTCCGTGGTGTAGCGTCTCAGTGGATGGGAACATCTGGTTTTCTGTCTTGTTCCGAAATACATCTGCAAAATCTTGGAACTTTTTCTTTTTTAATCGCTTTGAGATTTTCAGGATCTCTGCTGGTGTTTCTTCTTACTTCTTGATTTGTTTAGCTCAGGCATCATTACCTTGTTCATGTTTCTTTTCTAATTAGCAGGCAGCTGGGAATAGTGTACCACAAAAGTTGTCAAAGAAAAGCCTCTCCTCCCCTCTTCTCTGCTGGCCCTGAAAACAAAGCTTTGTCTTTCTTTAGTTTCTGTTAAATTCTATAAGCTTTGAAGTAAGTGAGGTCTTTTCTGAATCTGTTGTGCTCTTATCCAGGGATATTCTTGGCCTTTCCCATACTTTCAGTCAGCTAAAGTGAGTGAGAGCCTACCTATGGACTGCCCCAGGAAATATTTTGCAACTCCTGATGCCAGCTCTATCAGCCTTTTTGCTTTCCTGCCATAGTGATGAAGAAGCAGCGCTGATAGTCAAGTGTCATCATAAGTCTTCAGAGTTAACACCTCATATGAAGATGACATTTGACATCCATCTGGAAGGTGTCACCCATACCTACGTAGAGATTGATTAAATATTTGGGCAGCATGTGTATTCTTGTGGGTACTAACTTTAGACCCATATTTGGATAGACACCAAGGAGGCACTTTGTGCAGGAAATTCAAAAGCTTGGTAGAAAGCTTTCCCAGGGCGACGGGAGGGTTTCCACGTGGAAAACCTGAAAGTGAACAAAGACCTTCTTCTTATTTATCAAGCTGCTGTGTGGTGGTGACAGGTGAAATGACAAGACATATTGAGCAAAAGGAATTAATTTATATCTGGGACCTTTTAATAAATCAAAAGTAAAAAGAAGAACCAGTGTAGCAGACCCGTTGGCAGTTGCTAACACTTGTTCAATGATCCTTTCCCTCTGAAATACAGAAATGGAAAGTAACTGTTGCCAGGAGTAATAAAATGAAAGAATGACTCAGAAGATAGATTTATTATCAGCTCAGTATTGGTGAAATTCAGCTTCATAAACAGAGGTTAATCTGCTAAAACCTTCTGTGCTCTCACTGGGGGAAAACCCTACTTATTTCAAATTTTGTTTAAAGAACCAAAATAATTCTTCTTGTCTTCTGAATAAATCTACATCTCTAGGGCTGCTAATGTTCATCATTTTTTGCCTCATCCTTGCCCACGTGGATTTTATTTTATTTATTTATTTCCACAGGTTGTCATTTATTATGGGCTCTTCTCATCCCTGCAATGTAATTTCTCTTCTGGACTTCTAGGCATTCTCATCACAGTTCACTACATATTTCACCCATGTTTCTACAGAAAGTCATTATGTAGCACAAGCTGCTGCTGACAAGAATATTTAGAATACACTCTGCCTTTGTCCTCCAGTGCTATGTTTCTCACCTTTGTTGGGTGAATAATATATCTGAGCGAGAAGGACATGGATCTGATGTTACTAGAAAAAGACCTAAGCCCATAGATGGCTGGAATTAGTACTGCTCCTTTCCCCTTCCTCACTATATGGTTGATCAAATTGTAGGAAAATACTTGTCAGTTAAAACTAGCATTAAAAAGCATAATAAAAAGGTCTCAAACTTGAAAAAATTACTTAGAAAATTTTTAAAAAAGGATGTATCCTGTAAGCAAGTACATCAGGCATCTCTGTAAGTGTGTGGTGAGTTCTGTGCTGCCTCCTGCCCAGAGCAGAGGTGGACGGGGGATGTCGGGAGCCAGGACCTGACTCCCTGGGACAGGCAGCATCCCTTCTCGCTCGGTGGGCTTCTCTGTCTTATGCTTGGGGTGGTGGTCGCTTAGGACAGAAGTTACATCATTTGCCTCTTGCTGCTACCCCTCATAAAAGCAATTTAGTAAGTTTGCCAGTAAACTTCAGTATAGGATGTGTTCTGCTGTGAAATCTCTAGGGAGGTTGACACCAAGGCCGTTCATGGTGTTAGACATCAGAAGCTCTATCATGCCATCAAATCCATCCCTTCTGCGGATGTCTCAGGAGCACAGGGCCATCATTTTCATGGCTGCTCTTCAAGAAATGGAATAGACTTACCAGTTAACTTTTAAACCAAAGGTCTTGTCTGAATCCAGTGTCATAAAGGGATTAATTGCTGGTATAATTTAAAAAGCCAGATTTGATGCATAACTTGTAAGACTGAGGCTGAGGAATAATGCAGATGAATTACTTCTGAACTTCACATACTTCATTAAGAGGGATTGCTGGTAGGACTGGTGAGGAGGATCCCTTCTTGGCAGCCCGTGCTCTGCAGAGTGGCTGAGCCAGAGCCTGCACCTTCCTTAGCAGTGCCCAAAGCCTGCCAGAAACACCTCTCTGCCTATTCCAGTGTCTTCAAAGCTTTTCTAAGACTTCAGGCTGTCATAGGAACCTTCAGTGCAGTCTGATACTTAAAAAAAGCCCCAAAAGCCAAAAAGACATGCACATCCATTATTGGTGCTGGTCTTAGAACACCTCTTTCCTCAGTGATTAACTGATAATGTTGTCCTAAGTAGCATTAAGCACATCTGACACTAAATTTAGGTTTCTCTTGTTCTTTCTTCCCCTGCAACTTCTCCACCAGTTTCCATCTACTAATGACATGACTTGATGGTCTGCTGTTTTGGGGCGTTGTGTGGCAGGGTTTTGGTAGCGGGGGAGAGGCCGCAGGGCCGGCCGCTGCTCAAAGCTGGCGGCAGCTTCCGCGGGTGGGAGCCGGCCCCGGCGCTGGCCCAGGCCGAGCCCGTCCGTGAGGGCGGTCGTGCCTCTGGGAGAGCAGAGTGAAGAGGGGAACCTGCAGGGAGTAGGGGATTGGGATGGGAGAGGAACCCCTCTGCGGGTACCGAGGTCAGGGAGGAAGGAGGGGAGGAGGAGCGGGGGAGGAGGGGCTGCCCCCCCAGCCCGTGGGGAGACCAGGCGGCAGGCTGTGTCCCCCCAGCCCAGGGAGGGCAGCCCCCGGGGGAGCAGAGGCCCACCTGCAGCCCGGGGAGAGAGGAGCCCACGCCGGAGCAGGGGGTGGAGGCCCCCCAGCATGGCCGGGACTCCAGGGGGAAGCCCGCGCTGGAGCAGGCTGTGCCTGAAGGACTGCAGCCCGAGGGAAGGACCCACGCTGGAGAAGTCCGTGAAGGACTGTCTCCCGTGGGAGGGACCCCACGGTGGAGAAGGGGACGAGTGAGGAGTCCTCCCCCTGAGGAGGAAGGAGCAGCAGAGACAACGTGTGAGGAACCGACCCCAACCCCCATTCCCCGTCCCCCTGCACCTCTGGAGGGGAGGAGGGAGAGAGAACCGGGAGTGGAGCTGAGGCGGGAAGGAAGGAGGGGTGGGGGGAAGGTGTTCTCAGGTTTGGTTTTAATTCCTAATAGCCTTGTTTTGTTTTGATTTGTAGTAAATTAAATTGATTTTGTTTCTTCCCCAAGTTGAGCCTGTCTTTTGCCCGTGACCATAAGTGGTGAGTGATCCCTCCCTGTCCTTGTCTCAACCCACGAGCCTGCCTTTATATTTTTTCCTCATCCCATCAGGCCACCTGGGGGAGGAGTGAGCGAGCGGCTTTGTGGTGCTTTGTTACTGGCTGGGCTTAAGCCACAACATCTGCAAACTGTCCTTTTTAGTATATCTCAAGCTTGAGATCCACTATATTATTGTGTAACCCAAGATTTAACAATGCTCTATTAGGAGAGGAAAATGTTCTTGGTATATGCATCACAGAAGTGGTGGGAAAGTGCATTTGCTTATTTTGATGCTGGTGCGGTTGTGTGTGTGGTATTGGTGTATTTGTTCCTCTGTGCTTTTGTGTTCAGTGCTCAAATCAGTGAAGGTTTGGATTACACAAATGCGAGCAGGTCTTCCAGTGCTCGGAGGTGTTTCTGTTTTACGGGCCCTATATATGTTTTTACGTGTTGTCCTCATAGTTCTGGTGTTCATTTCAGGAGCAGGATAGATTTCTAAATCACTTAAGGCAGAAATGAGGTTGATGGAAGTCCTTCATGGCAGGGACCATGCGGGAGTGGGGGTGGTACTTCAATGCAGTGGTGGGTGCCATGCCTCTCTGCAGCTCTTTTATATGGAAACACACTTTCTGGTTTCTTAGGACCAAGTAGGAAAACAGCTGATGTTAAACCAGTAGGTAGAGTGGCCAAACCCTTCCTTTCTCCGTGATAAAAGAGGATATACAGGTTGTCTAAGAGCTTCTACTATGTGAGCTTTTGATTGCTTGTTATCCAGAATTTTGGCATAGTGCTGTAAGTGATCTCATTATTAAATTTACCATCTATTTTCTGAACTTGAATGGATTTATTTTAAACTGCCCCCTAGGTTTTCTTCTTTAGCAAGGGCACTGGCAGGAGTTTGAAAAGAGAAGCCGCTTTGTGCAATTGTCAATGGTGATATCCCTGTCTACCAAGGTTTATACAAGTTCACATCACCAGCAGAAAATGATGGTGTCTCTTCTGTTTCTCTGCCAGCTGCAGTCCCAGCAAAAAATTGGCTATGACATTAGGACACTTAAAAAAATCCATCTTTTTTACGTCCCACACGAATTTCTTGGGACAAAGGATTGAGGTGTTGAGCAGGGTTCAGGGAACAATGCCCGAGTGCAAGTTCCTGTTTTCATTTTATGCACAACTTTAATTTTTCTAAGGGTGGAGCATTTGTTATATGCTGAACACAGTTCTGTAGTACAGCCAAATGAATAGATGTGATATTTCATTGCTTCTATTCCTGAGATCCTCTGCTTGCTGTTTTTGTGCAGGAGTTATCTACACAGCAGATATTCTCGACCGGGAGACGACCAAATCCTACTGGTTGACAGTGTATGCGACTGATCATGGTGTCGTCCCACTCTACACTACGATTGAAGTCTACATTGAAGTGGAGGATGTAAATGACAATGCCCCCCTCACCTCTGAACCTATCTATTACCCAGCTGTCATGGAAAACTCCCCGAAGGATGTATCTGTCATTCAGATCCAAGCCCAGGACCCTGACTCCAGCACTAGTGAAAAACTGACTTACCGGATTACAAGTGGAAATCCCCAGAACTTCTTTGTAATCAATCCCAAAACAGGTAACGAAATCCTGCTGCCTTACAGTGGTGGGAATACGCAATTTAAATATTTATCAGCTTTCTCCCCTTCAGGATCTGCTGGTGTTGCATTGCTTTCCAAACCTCTGTTTTCTGGTTGGTTATGTGTCTAAAGTAACTTGTATGTGTCTAAAGCATCCTCTTTTGCATCGGTACATGAACGCGCTGGCAGATGACGTGCTGCAGATGTGCTGCTGCAGCAATTGCTCTTCTGTAGGTCACCAGATAGCTTCTGGCTGTTGCCTCTTCCCTGTGCCTATAGGGATGAGACTTTGCTACACTGAGTCTGCAGAGCAATGCTAGGAACCAGATTCAAGCTGTTGCAATTTATAGAGCGGCATCTTGTCCTTTGTAAGCCGACGTGTCACCGCTGAAGTGAGTGTCATGACAATTGTCCAGCACATGCAGTTAGGCTCCACAGTACAGTAGCTGGATGTAATTCTACAGCTTGTTTTATACAAAAAGACAGTTTAGATAATCTAAAAGTCCCTCTGGCCTTTAAAAAAAAAAAAAAAAAGTCGATGTGTTTGCATTGATTTGTAACAGCTGGGGATGTAGCCTGTGGGTACAGTGTCGCAGATATGGTTTTAAGTTAAAGTGCTGCTGTTATCTGGCCTGGCCCCACTGCGGCGGAGCATTGCGCCTGTGGAGACCGGCTCTGCACATCTCTATGCCCTCAGTGTCTTTGATGAACCAGGCATCCCCGGTGCCTGGTTGATGAAGAAATTGCCCCAGGAGACATATCCTGAGGTTGTGGATGCTCTGCTGGGTGTCTGCCTGTGCTTGGCCTCAGGTGGTCCTTGCTCCAGCATGTACCTGGCCATCCCTTGCTCTTTATTTGGCTGGTGGCACCCTCCAGCATGGTCCGGAGCTAGAGAGTTGAGGGGCTCTTTTGCAGCAATAGGCTACTTTGATAAAGTAGTTCAGAGGATTCACACAGCTCATGCTGGTTGTAATGCTTGTTTTGTTCTGGGCTTTTGATTTTTTTAAAAAAAAAAGTTTATTTATGTCTGCTGCAAATTTGTAAACAGCTAGAAAACCAGAAGGAATAGACCTGAAAGGGACATCTTTAATTTGGTCTAGGAAAATGACATTCACTAAATAGGTTTTCAACATTTGGCTGGGCAATCCTATTGCAATATGTAGCATAAGAAGAGGTCAGGATCTTTTCAGGCATAAGCCCAGGTGAAGAATCATGAAGCATGTATAATCACTGTGTTCAATCTGCCGAGCCCTAAGGCACACATCTCACTTATTTTTAACACTTGAAATGGTCGAAGATGGCTCTTCCATCTGCATCCCTTCTCCCCCTCCCCACCCCTTAAATCCCATCTGGGCAAAGTAGCAGAGTTAGGACTCCGCAGTGTTTAATGCTTGTGCTTCCCTCCCGTCGGGTCCTCCCGCAGAGCAAGCTGCTTGGCACGGCTCCGCTTGTCCACACGGCTTATCCGCACGGGTGAGGCCGTGCTGAGGACCGGAGCCGGGCGCTCTGCAGTTCCGCAGCACCCTAGCCTGGTAGCACACCATGTGGAGCGGCTCTTCCTCCTGCGGGAGCTGTGGGCAGGGATACTTTTCCCTTACAAGGAGATCTTCCTTCTCACAGCTAACACTGGAGATGGTTCGTCTTCATTTTGCGCTGAGGAAATTGCTGTCTGAGAAATTCAAGGCTTCAGGATGAGTAACGTTGCTGCTTGGGCAACCGCCGAAGGTCCCCCGTTGTGTTCGGTTAGCATCCTGGCTGTTGGCTGGCTGGGGATTTGTCATGGAGGGGATAAACCGTCCCCTTCTATCCACCTCAATGCCAAGCGCAGAGCAGTGAGAGCCGGGCAAGGCATCCTCTTTTAATTTGTTTTTGCCTTTGAAAATGATGGGGCTGATAGAGTGTGTGTGCACAGAGGTGCCTTGTCGCGAAAGGGAAGTTTGTCATTTTGAACACAAGGACTTTGTTCTCTGTTGGAAAGAAAGTATCAATGTGTGGTGAGCTCTGCTGCCTGGCCTCAACATCAGGAGGCTTTCTCCCAACGGGATGCTGATGTCTGAGGAATAAAAGCACAATGGATTTTCCTAGAGAGTGCCCCTGGAGGTCTCTGACCAGGCTTCTTTCAGCCATCTCCCTGCAGTGCACTGGTTTCTCTAAACCAGCGTTTTACACTCTGGTTCTTTTATACAGGTGACTTCTGTACATGCAGAAGAGGTTTGTAGAATGCTGGCCCTGTGTGCTTGCTGGGATTCAGCACAGCATTCACTCACGTAGCAGTTTGCACAGCAACCCTAAATGTGGCAGCGTGCTGTATAATCAAGATGAAAAGGTTTAGTGTGAACCCAAATATGCAGCGATTGCCACATACGTGAGTTGAGTGAGCGTGTTCTGGCCGTTGGGGGAGAGCAGTCATTTGTGAGAAAGAGGATCTTTTATTTTCTGTGTCACTTTGAAAGTTTAAACAGTGCCAACAAACTGACATCTCGTTCCTGTGACTAACCAGATGCTAAGAGGCAACACGAAGGCAGCATCCCACATTTTTTACATCCTTTCACGGGAGGTGGCAGGAATTGTCCTCAACTGGAGATGGGGAGTCAGCTGGAGCGTGCGGATGCTCTTAGGGTACTAAGAAGTTTCTCCAGTCCGCAACTGATTGGGCTTTGCTAAAGTGCTCAGGGTTAAACCTCTCACTAGGTTTCCAGCCAGAAATGAGTATCCCTAAGCCCAGATTATTTAGAGGCTCAGGAAAACAGGTAAGAGAGAGGGGTTTGTCTTTCTCCACTGCAGAGGAGCATGGATCATGGTTCACAGATCACTTCCTTAGATCACCTGGCTATATTGCAGCAAGATATCTCCCACTATTGCTGGAGAATAAGGCATTACTAACCTTGGCCTCCTGTGCCCTCTTATTTTTAGGACTTGGTGCTTTGTACCAACAAAGTTGGGTTTATTACAAAGTGCAGAGAGTGCACAGGGCATGTCATAGCTTATGGTGTGTGTCTGGTGCGTGGGTGGGTGGTGTTTCAGACGTTTTTGCCTTGACTCCAGAAAATGCGGTTATCTGCAGCCTGGGTGAGGTGGGTAACCCCATCTTCTTTTTGGATGGTCCTTGCCATCACAAAGAGGAATGCCCTGGGTGTTGCTGCACCCTGCTCATGGCATGTTCCCCTCCGCCTTTGCACAGCCTCATGCTCCTCAGTGGTCGTTGGAGCTCAGCAATGTCTGTGTTTGCCTTCCTCTGGAGCTCGCTTTCAGACGCTTTATAGCTCATGCAGGTCATGCAGATTTCTGGAGGCACATGTACTGCTGCATATGTTGCCGTCTGATCAAGGCACCAAGCGGGGACATAGGGAGTCCAGGTTTTATTCCCGGTTCACATACAGGACAAGAACTGCAGCCAAATCTTACAATCTTAATTTATTATCTGGATAGTGGAAGGAATGATACTCCTTGTATGCTGTGACTGTAGGTAGAAGAAACATTTTAGTAGACAACCTGTCACTTCCTACATTTTTATAGACTGGCACAGCTCTGGGTGGCTATTTTAGGTACTGTCAAACTGCAAATACATCACATGGATTTGGGTCTGTTTGAAGGCAGTCTTCAGACCTTTCAGGATTATCACCTGCAATTTGCTCTATAGATTTCAGAGAGAGGAAGAGTTGCTCCTGCAGGAGTCAAGGGCTGCTAAAAAGCTGCTGAGAGCAAGATTTTGGCACTGAAGTCACCCTGGGCAACCCATGCTCTCGCCAGGGGCTGGCTCTGCTGCGGCAGCGCAAGTGCCCATGGGTGGCGGGGGTTCTGCGGGTTTAGGGTTTATATGGGTGCTCCAGGGAACATGAGCGCAGCTGGATGGGTATGCAAAGGCAGTGTGAGCAACCTCCCGTGAAGGTCTTTGTTTTCTCACCTGGATTATTTTTTCTAACATACAGCTGAGCATCACCCTACACCTCAGCATGCACTTCTGTCTCATGAGCTGATATTCAATACGTACAAGCACTAAGTGAATAATGTAGCCCATGAGTACATGTGAAACCATAAATCACTGGTGCTTGAGAACAAGGCAGCCTTGTTCTGCAAACTGGTGGAGACTGCTGCCTAAATTTAGCAGGTCCAAGAGAGCAAATCGGGATTTTTCTTTATAGTGGGCAAGAGGTATTGCAAGGCACAGTTTTGTGAGGGGGGGTAGGTAACTTGTTTTTCGAATAGCTGAAGCGACTCACTAGGTTACGTGACCGCAGGGAAGGGCATCCCCTGCGCAGGGTTTCCCAGCCACGTCACGCACCCAGCAGCAATGGAAGTGTTCCCAGTGCTTGGCACCTCCAGCAGCCACGGGTCAGCCTAAACCCTGGTGTGGCTGCTGGGGGAGCCAGGAGTTTCCCTCTTAGCCTGACTTTTATGCTGGGGAGGGTTCAGGCTTGCTTTGGTGAAGCACAGGGTCACAGGACTTTGCTCCTTGGCGGGTGGTGTGAGATGGGGCTGAGAAGGAGGAAGAGGAGGAAGACAGAGCTGCTGGTGCGGTGGCTGGGCTGGTTGGCTCCCAGCCGAGCCCATGGAAGTGCCATGGCCTCCCCAAGCTGAGTGAGTTATTTTGGGGTGAGAGGCCTGTGGAAGAAGGTAAATAAAACAGATAATGGAGTTAATTAAAAGAAATTGATTGATTAGGGTCATAAATTCTTATTTTTATTTCATGTATATGGGTGTTAATTTCACAGCACAGCACAGGGGTAATTTACTGCATTGATTTATTACTTTTCTGTGCTCCAAAGAAAACAATGAATTTTAATTCAAACCATTACATTATTTTGTTCACTGTTGCACACATACTGGACAAACCCAATAAGCTTCTCTTCAGTCTTATGTAGATTAGATTAAGAGATACTTTAACTAACATGCCAACAGACCAAATTTCACTCTCTTGCACATTGATGTTAATGAATGTACTCTAAAATTATGCTGGTGTGTCTGAAAAATTTGGTTACACCTTGCTTAGTCTCTTGCTGGCACTGTTTAAACAGAGGCAGACCCCTGGCACTCCCAAAATAGTATTTGCTACAGTATTTAAGGCAAGATCCACTGGTAGGTTTAGAAATAATATATGTAGGTCAGTACATGTTTCCAGAGCAGTGATTCTGCTTCTGTCACATCTACATCTGGATTTGGAAAGAGACTGGGTATTTTCATGCTGAAGAAGTATTAACATTTATATAAGCTAATATGGGGTTAGTGAGTGTCAGAATTGAGTTGAAATGAATGCTACTCATCTCAGTAGGCTGGGCTTTGCTTTCTTTTGCACTCAGTAGGCCAGCCAGCATAGGATCCTGCTGGGGCTGAATGCCACATTTGCCCTGCCATATTAAAGCACTGCTTCATCCTCCTGCCATACATCCTGATTTTTCTGGATGCTTTTGTCTGGTTTGTCCCAAGAAAGCCCCACACATGTTCTTTGCTCTCACAGACTGAGCCAAATCCAGTGCTCTGCTGCTGCACTGTGTCCTGAAGGTTGCCAGCAGTATAGCTGCTGGCTACCCAGTGCCTCTTTTCAGCCCAGAAATAAAGGTATGCCAGAGAGCAGAGAGAAAGAATAGTGGTTTATATATTCAGGAGAGCACTCTTGGGACTCTGCGAGAAATTCTTGTTCTCCAAGGCCCATGGTTGTCATGTTTTTTGGTTTTTTTTTTTCCAGCAGAGGAACAAAGACTGTTAAATACTCCAGAATTTTTCAATTCTGCTGGGATTTTGCGGTAGATACCGTCTCAAGGGGACACAGCTTGCTCTGGGAGGCAAACTTCAGTGATCTTAATAATCCAGTTATTAACATTCCTGCTGTACTGTAGGCGATGCAAAGGCAATATGGACAACAAATGCAAGTGGAGGCAACTTAGTCCCTACTACAGCCTTGTGCATCTTTCACATTTAAACCCAAGTTGCATTGGGTGAGGAGAAAGACTAACATACATTGATTCTGTAAAGCAAGGGGCATTTAAAACCTTCCACCATGTAATAATTAAAGGTAAATGCCAGACCATTTGGAAAGATTAAACAAAATACTTTTTGATGATATTTCTAAGGGACTTTGGATCAACAATATCAAGCTAAACTTAGTACTGCCTTGGTCCGTTTGTCACTCTGGTAAGGGGCATTTCATACTACATTTTTTTTTTAAAAATTTGTTCTTCAAGAATGGGCAGCTTTCTATGTTCATTGACCCCTGATTCTCCCAGCTCCCACCCCGTCATGGAGGGTCGGCTGCATTACTGGGGGACCTGCCTGACATCGCAGTTGATGTTGCAGTTTAGCATGCTGCTAAACTCTTAATGAACTTCCTCTGAAATAAGATCTTTGACGTTTTGTAAATGAAGGCCTTTAGCTTTTTTGTCGTTTGGATTGTGTGGTCTAACTTGCCACCTCCCTCCAGAGGTGCTATAGTGATCAAATTGGGAAATGCATGTGTTGAATTTTGAGGGTGTTGCAGATCACCTCCCTCCCCCTGGAGGCTCCTTCTGCTGGGTGCCTGGTGGCACCTCCTGCACGTGGGTTGGTTTTGGAGTCCCGTTTGGCAGCTCTGTGTGCAATGTAAACTGGCTGCGCAGTTCACGCCATGCTCACTGCCATCCATCCTGTAAGTGTCCCTGCAGTTCAGCTGACCTCTCCAAGGCCATGGAAGATCTTGCAGAGGATGAAACCATTGATTGTAGGTCTCGTCAATCAATCAAACGTGAACTTGAGGAATTGGTTTCCCTTCCTTCTGTGATCTCTAACACTGTTTGTACAAATGCTGAGTTCAGCAACAGTTGCAGAGTCCAGCCCAATATATCCATCGCTGATCTGTACCTATCCATAACTAAAACAGATTTTTACAATGTAGTTCCCTTAGCAGATTAGCTGATTTCCACCTTCTGTAATTTATGTTGTATCAACACATGCTAAATGATCTACTCTTTTCTTTCACTTTTCAATATTATTTAAAAGCATGGCTCTTAATGACTTCTTTATAATATGCTCACTGTTAAAAATTGAGCTTCTGAGCACTTTAAAAGCTTTAATTTCTGCTTTGGGATGGCTCATTCTTTACTAGACATCATATTTCCAATGTTCTGAGCCCAGGGTTAGCAGCTAGCAAATCAAAGGACCATGGATGTTGGAGTTACATGCTTAATCACAGTGGGACCTAAAAGCCTGCTAGGTGCCGTACAGCATACTAGACAAAGTTCCTGCCTCAAGAAACTTGTCATAATAACAATAATAATAGTAATAATTAAGAAAAAAAGAGAGAAAAAAAAACCAAACGGGGAGGGAAGGATGTAAATCATCAAGTCCATCTGCTTGCCAGTGCATGTTTATTCCCTGGCGTAAATGTTCAATTAACTCCTGAGCTGCAGCCCAGCTGTGACATGAACTGTTCTTTTGACTTTGAGTGAGTCACCTAACCTCACTGTTTTTCTTTTTCTGTGTAAGTGGAAATATTTTCTTACCTCATGTGATTGTCCTGGAAATTAATTCACAGTAGACAGTTTGCTGATCAAATAGGCTGTGGAAATAAAAGCTATTGATTTTTCAGACATCTCGGTGTTAACAGACATCCACACACAGTCACATATTCATAGGCATATAAAAAGAAAGAGGAGCATCACTTCTAAAATTGTAGGATGAAGAGGAATATAAAACTTTTTTAGATTAAGTATGTCTAGTGCCAGACCACTGATTCCACTGAAAATGAGAAAATTTGAGCTCAGTCAGCCCATCTCTTCCCTCCTCACTTGTAGCGATTCCCTCCTTACTCTGTATGTGTTATCTGTGGAGGGGATAAAGGTGTGAGCTGTGTCACCTTAGTTGAGGCTACAGTAATGCTGCTATTAATAAAATAATAAATCCAGCTTTATCATCTCTCCTGAACAGACCTGATTTCTGCTAGCAGTGGGTTTTGATTCATGAAGCACTGAATACACTTGAGATTGCTGGATGTCTCCAGTATCAAGTGCCTCTTTTAAAATGGCATTAGAAGATACAATACTGCTCATAAATGCCATTTCTTTGTAATCAGCAGATTTAAACATGGCTTATAGAAATTTTAACCTTTCTTTACATCTCCATGATGACCTTTTTAGTCCTCTTTCACAGTAGGAAGCTTCAGGAGCATCCCCATTGCCTTGACTGGACCATTGTGTCTTCACTTATTCAATGCAACATCAGTTTTTAACCTGAACTCCCCGTTTGCCTCAGTAGAGACTTAAGTCTGAAGGGCAACAGCGTGGCGAGGGCCAATGAGTCAGTATTTGCTGATGGAGAAGGTTACTGCCTGATAACCAAAAAGCTTCCTCCTGTCCTGACCCAGCACCCATTCTGGAACAGCAAGGATTTTGCTGTTAATCCCATAAATTTGCATTGTTGTACATTACAGCAGTCATTTCATATTTTCCAAAACATCAGCAGAGCAGATCTTCTGTCCTATTCAGAACTAACATTGGCTATCAGCTTAGCTGTGAAACTAATTTTTCTACCTTGTCTGTCAGTCCTGTTTCTCTATTCATAAATTCCCAGAAGCCATGACTAGTCAGAACTCGTCAAGAAACCATCTACTTTTTTCATATGCTGCACTATTCCCTCACTAATTCGTAATTAGGGCTGTTGCAGTCACTTCCAGGTAGCCAAATACTTTTGAAAGAATTATTATCAATGACAGAAGCATAACTGAGATGATTGGGTGAAACTGTGTACCACAAGTACCGAGTCACAGCCCTGTTAAATGTATTCACAATGCATATGCTGTGGATACTTGTCATATCCCTCCATACACTATTATGATAATAGCAGCGAATGCCCCTGCGTTACAGTAATTGCTTGTGGTCCAAGCCTGAACTCTGGCAGGGGGAATTAGGTTGATGAGTTAGGCATGATGAGATAAAATATGTGATGTTAGCCCAGATGAGGTGAAGGCTTGGGGGGAGGGGGGGGGCAGTTGCATTTTGTTTTCTTTTGATTTCTTACTGCTTTTTAATCAATCAAGTAACTTGCATTTACCTTTTGCTCAACCATCAGAGGTGCTACACATATCTATGATGTTGGACCCTGGAAATCCCAAGCAGACAATATTGAATCAGCGTTTTTCCCTTTTGCTCCATTGCAATGAATACACTCATATTGTCATCTTAGGACACTTAGGCACTTTTAGTGGCTTGAATAGTGTATCTTCACATTATTGTGTGAGCACTTTCTAATATCTCTTTATGGATTGGAAGTTAAAGGCAAGGACTGCAGCTACACTTTACTCTTGGTTTGCATCCAATCCTTGGTATGAACAAAAAAAGATGGAGATATTTCCTGTCTGGGACAATGCGATTGACCTATGCTGCATGTAAATATTAAAAAAGAAATACTTGGAAATGGGAATAAAAAGAGAAGGCAACTGTGAAGACAGGTGTGTTTGCATAAGCCATCATGATGTCAGTAATCACCAACTATTAATTCTTTGTCTTCCATCACATAGGAGGTTGTGTCAGCACCTACTAAGCCTCCAAAGCCTCATCACCTTGCAGTGCAGCTGAACTGGTCTGGTCAAAAATCAAGGTTAACAGCAGATTTGTGTTAATTTTCCTTTTCTTTCTGACTCTCTGTCTCCATTAGAGTTATGCTGTTATAACCAAAGCTAATTATTTTCTGTGAAATTACTCTCCCCTCTCTTTCTCCCTTCCCTTTATGTTAATGAGAGTGCTTTTCTCTTCCTGGGAAGATTGACACAACTTCTTTGAAGTTAGTAGTCCTGTTGCCAGTTAAGTATGTGACCTTATCTATATAATTGTACAGATCGTATTGCCATATGTCTAGACACACAGAGCTTAATTTAACAGGAGACGTATATGTATAAAAATAAAGCAGTATCTGGGGATTAAATATCAGAAGACCCCCCTAATCACAGCTTTCACGTTATACAAAGCTTTCCGCAGAGCTCTGAAGTTAGATCTTAAAAACCATCTCCCTACAAGGGACCCTGCTCTTGTAACCTTGTTCTTACATAGATCATCATGTGGATTCCACTATGCCTGTACTTCCTCACCTGGTGTACATATGTGGTTTCTCCTCCCATGGTAGCTAACTCCTTAACACTGTATGGTAAGGTAGAGCAGCACTGTTGTTCCTTTTTTAACAAGCAGGGAACTGAGGCAAAGGAAGTGACTAACTCATTTTGTGCCCATAATAAAGGTTTGGTCGTAATTTGCCTTCAAAGCCACTGGCCACATGCAGTGCAAAGCCTTACTGGCTTGAGTCACAGCCCAACCTGCCCTGCTGAGCCTTGAAAGCAAGGTTGACTCGGCACCGGCATTCCCTACCTTGTGCACAGAAGTTATCTGGGCACCTGGGAGCCCCAGTAGTGCCTATTTCGTATCCTATTTCCTATCCTGTTTCCAATTACCCCACCATTTCCCACCCCTGCTTTTCAACCCTTCCTCCCCTTGCTTTTCCTCTCACCCAAAGGCAAGCCTGGGTTGCCCACAGGCAAGGAAGGATTCCAGTTCACACAGGGGCAAGGAGATGTAGATGGCTCTGATGAAGCCTCCCAAGCGATGTAGGGGCAGAGCTGACTCTTGTCTCTTGGGTGGGTGAAACAAACCCCTTCCCCATCAGCCTACTGCAGGCGCAGCCCTGAGCAGCTTGTCTGATGCTGTCGTGAAGCAAGGAAGCAAACCCAGAGCCCTGGAGTCCTACACTACTCCCCAAGAATCGTACTCTTTCTTTCTCAATATTACATTTGCTTGTACTTTCTGTGCAAGAACATGTTTACTCGTTGCATCCTGTGAATATGAGTTGATGTCATGATCTACTGTGGGTTTGTTGCCTTCTGAGAGAAATTTCATGGTTTTGTCAGATGAGTTACGTGCAAGGAATCTGTGCTGCAGTGATCTATTTGTATGGTAATTAGCACGTAGCTTTTCAGATCTTGAAGGGAATTGGTTTGAAAACTAAGTATTATTTCCTGAAGTTTAACTTACCAACAGCGTATGAACAGCAGTGCACATTCACATTTTTTTTAATGTAGCCATAATACCCAAAAGATAAATGTAAGTCTGCTCTGCAAGAGAGTATTTTGGCTGTAATTAATTTTGCTTCCATTCACCATATGCTTGTATTTTCTGACCTTCATTTGAATCGCAGACACTATGTAATAAAATGTGCAGTATAAAAAAGAAGTTGCTTAAAGAAGCACAGGTGCTTATGGTGCTGCAGCTTCAGCTGAACGATATGTTTTGTGCTGCCTGAGAATTTGGCCATCTTCTCCTTAAGAAGATATTATTATGGAAAGATGCTGTCATTGCTCAAAGATGTTAAAGTTATTTTTGTTAACATGAGAACAAGGTGGGTATTTTAAATCTCTGAAGAAATGTTGTATGCCCATCACTTATATTATTCAGAGAGATCCTTTAGGAGAGGCAACCAGGGATGGAGATTTGTCTCTTTTTCCTTATTATTCTATGTGTTTGAGGCAGCTCTTGAGATAGGACCTGGGAAGATACTACAAATGACACAAAAAATAATTGTTGCTAAATTTAATTTATTGAGTAGATGTGAATTAGATTGATTAAACAGAATAAACACACACAGGATTACCCAAAGTAGGTGCAGGGATGGAAAAATGTTAGATGGTATTAACAGCTTAGATATGCGTGATGCTGTAGATATTTTTCAAGTAAGTCTATAATTTCTTAGGGGATTTCTCTCGGGGTTTTTATTTCTTTCTTGTAACACTTAATGTAATCCAAACTGATTAAGGCAATGTTATGTATTAAAGCAAAAAAAAAAAAAAAGCAACCACATGACCAGAATTAACTCTAAAGTAGTCTACTGGGGCGAACTGCAGCTTCGACTCAGTGAGACTGCACATGACCTGAATTTATATGTGTGGAAACCCCTCAGCTCGAGTTGGGTTCGCTTGCTGAGGACAGAGGCCTTTCCTGAGCGACGCACAGACCGGCATCGGAGCGGCAAACAGGCAGGATTTAGATAGAGTTCCTCTTCGGTCAGCTGGACGGAGGGGCTTCACCTCCCACTCGTGAGCTCAGCTCCGATGTGTTGGTTCATCCTCTCCTCCTACTACCTGGTGTTGAGGAGAGAGGAGCTCAAGGGCTTTTCATGCTTTCAGCCTGCAGGAAGAGGTTTCCTCTCCACCTCCAAAACTTCTGTGTCTACTTTCTGCTTGGAGTCATTGTGCGGAATAGCTGGGATTTTACAAACACCCTGCAAGGCATCAGCCTGCCCTCTTTACCTGGCTGCTTTGTTAACAGCAAAAGTGCAGCACTGAGAACATAATGAAAGATTTAATGGGAGAACAAAAATGTCAGAGAAGAGAAAATTTCTATGTAGAGAGAGGTCATTTTGGCTTATAAACAAACATGAGGAAAAGAGATGGAAACATGAAGAAAATAATTTTTTTTTTTTGTTGAACTGACTGTATAAAGACAGTTGCATCACACAGAAAATATTCCATGTTCAAGACTGTTTCACCCATATATTTGCATGGACTTTGCTTTTGCCACCATGAATGGTCACCCTCACATCTGATAGTGCCTTTGGGTAAAAAAAAAAACAACCCAGAAACGCATCCTCAAGATACCTTAATTTCTTCACATTGAGTCTTGCAAGAAAAGGAAGAGGGATTGTGGGGTTTTTTGTTTGTTTTGTTTTTCTTCATTTAGTAATTAAAAATAATTCAGAACTAAGAACTCAGTGAGGAAAAGCAAAACCTGTGCTGCCTTTTGGTAGCTGAAAGGATGACTTTTTTTTTAATATTTATTTGCAATATTGTAGCACCTTTGTAGCTGCAGTCAGGAGGCGGCACCCTGCTGTGCTTGGCAGGATAAATGGAGTAAAAGATGGTCGCTACACCGAAAAGCTCACAGTTTAAGGGGAGCTTGAGACAACAGATGGGAAAAAGCAGATGGGGATGCGGCAGAAAAACGACGGCGGTATTGATCAGCGCTAAGTTTGTTCCTGGGCCCTGTTGGTGCGAGAAGGAGCAGAGACCAGGCTTTTACAATCCAGGAGTGGGCAGTTCGGTCCCTTGCTGGCAAGGTGCCGGCGTGACCCCGTGTGCCGTGGGCTTTGTCCTGGGGCTGCAGCTCCTGGCATCTTGCAGAGCTGAAAGGGAGGGAGTGCAAGGGATTTGCCCGGATTGTATGTAGGGTGTATATATCCTGCATCTATAGCTACAGAGAGATTTCCCTCCTGCTCTCTGAGGTGTATGTGTATACATATATAAAATATTTAATTTCTTTTTCCCAAAATTTTGCACAAGTTGCAAAGGGTTGGGGTTTTTTTTATTTCTTTTGCATTTTTTAAAATTAAAGGATTTTTCAGCAAAAACATTCAAAGTGGATTTTTTGTAATTTTTCCTTTAATGGCCTGTTTTTAAGTTTAGGTTTTTTCCCTGCTCTCCTCTTCTTTTCCATTTTCATGAGAAAAGAAAGACAGTGACAATCTTACAATAAAGGGCTTAACTGCGGTTTCATTGGGATACGAGGGCAGAGGCACCTAGGAAGGCTGAACTTTTCAAACACGTTGTCCAGCTGTGGTCCTGAAAGATGAAATTCCTTTATGTTCTAGAAAAGCTGGCTACTCTCTTCACCATAGTTAAAAAAAAGAATATCTATTGGAGCATCCTCATCCCTTCCTCCTACACTGTAGCTCAAGGGGTTTTGTAGAGGGGATTTAGAGAGAGACCTGTTGTCTACAGCCAGGGTAGGATCCGGGAAGGCATCTGGGTACCCGATGTCTCGTTAATAACGGTGTGTGTGTAGACACATGTACCAGAGTTAAGATCTTAATTTTTCTTCAGCTACCTCTCTGTGTAGGCAGTGGGACTCACTATTAAATGATGAAGTCAAACATTTAGAGCCAGATTCTCATCTCTTTTCGAGCATGTCTGGACCCTCCCTCAAGCCATCTACTGAAAAGGTTCACATCAGTGGGGTTTTCTATCACCTTTTATAAAATCTAAAATTTGCACCACCTTACTATTGAGGAGCTGAAGAAATTCAGCTGTATAATTTGTCAAGAAAAGTTTAAGAGGTGATGCCTTCATAGTTTGTGTGTGCCTACATGGGGACAGGGTTTCTGACAAAAGTTTTCTTTCATCTAACAGATAAAAGGCACGAAAGTCAGTGGAGAGTAAAGTTAGAGAAATTCAGACTAGAAATAATCTTATTTTTCTGACTCAGGATAATTTTAGCTGTAAAGGTGCTCTTCCAAAGTTATCATCCAGACAAAGGAGCGGAGTGGTGAAATTCCCTGGCTGTTGTTATTCAGGAGCTCAAAAGAGATGATCTGATCTGGATGGAAAACCTATTAATGCATAACAAACACAGTTTAAGCCAAAAATGACCATAGCAGTAGCGGGGCTTTATGGCCCAACTCCGTTTTGCACAGAAAACTGGGAGGAAAGGCTGTGTCTCTTCTGGGAGTGGGTAATGTATATTCAAATATTTTGTGTTCCCATGTTTTCCTGCTCGGGGCTTCTTGAATAGCATTATTGCCATGCAATGTTATAAATAAATCAACAAAAGAAAAATTTTGTTGTTTATATTCCTATGGTGCTTCTGACAGGATAGGAATAAGAAAGCGTTAGCAGCAACTTGCCTCACCTAAGAAACATGATTTTCTTGTTCCAACATGGCTGAAACATTTGCAGGCCACATTCCTTTTAAATCAGTCTTTCACTGATAGCAGAGTGTAATGGAGCTTTTCAGATTCTTCTTGTTACAAATTTTTGGATTAAAAAGTTTCCTATCTGTTACAAAACAGCAATAAACACATTCAGTCAGGTGTGGGGTAGGAGTGACTTGTTCCATTTCTGGGGACATGTAATATTTTATCATGTTGCAGCCTTCCTGCAATTTGGTATGCTGAGAGAAATTAATTTGACTGTTTACAATATTTAATTTTCAATAATTATTCAAGCATATATAACTACAGACATTTACAGTATGTAGTAAACAGATGGATTAGCAATTGTGCATGTAATTAGAAATTACACCTAAAATACAAAAGTGCATGTTCAGTTGCCTTTAAAAAGAAAAAAGGTATAAATGCAACTCTGAGTGCCTTGGAAATAAATGGTTTATAGAGTCCACAAAGCACCCTTCCTAAGTGAGTCTTTGCCAAAAATATTCACTGAATTGCACTTGCAAGTTGCATATACTTTTTTTTTTTTTAAAGATAAGACTAAATTGTTCCAATTTGGTAGTATTTTCCATACTGGTGTGATTTCAGAATCACCACAAGATCACTTCTCCCACCCTCCAAACAGAGACATCCCCTCTCCGTCACTGCATCCGTGCTGTCGGTGGTGTGAAACCAGGCACACCGCACTGTACCAGCTCCCACCTGGCACCTGGTTCTCAGTCCTGCCTCTTCGAGAGGTCCAGTTGAGTCAGGACACTTGAGAAATTATGTTGTTAGGACAAGATAAATCTTTCCCAGAAATCATGGAACTGTCAGGATGTGAAAGTACCGTAAATGAATAACAGCCTGATCTTATTTCTTTAGAGTTTATCCTTTCCCCACCTTGAATTGTGTTGCAATCTTTCATTCTGTTCGGTCAAAACTGATTTGTAGGATAGGTGGCACAGCAGCCACAGGTAAAATCATCAAAAATGCCTGTGAATGATTTTTAGAAGTGACTTTTGAGAATATAGATACTTCCCAGATTTCTGTGTGGTCTCGTAACGTAGATAGTGGGTTGAACGCTTTGGTGCTGTGCGCTTGGCACTTACACCAGGCTGTTTAGGTCTACATCAGAGCTGGTATAAAAGAACCCCAACTTCATTTTCTTTGCTAATTTAATCTTAAAATAAAAACCAACAAACCCCACTCTTCTGTCTCATGGATACTTTTGAAAAAGTGACTATAATTGTTCTGTAACACCTTCAAGAAATGAGTTTTATCCTGCTCTCAGTGAAGTCAATGGGATTTCTGCCATTGCTGCAGATGGGTGTGGGTTTGAACCCTTAGTGATTGTCTGAGTGTGAAATGAGAAAATATATTTAGCTGGGTTCATATGAGACTATTAGAGACAAATTCTCATCTAAGAGAACAGTTGGAGCTAGTTTCCATGGCCTTCCAGCATATTGACCATAAATCATATCATGAGTATGAAATACCCCCTCCCCCCATATATATCTCCTCCCTTTAAGGGGATTATAATGTGACATAGAAAAAAATGCCAATTCTTTAATTCTCTGCCCCTCAAGAGTTTACTGCATTTAAGGAATAATTTTAACTGTAGGAAAAAAATAATTAATTGAAGATGATAGTTCTTTTCCTGTAGTTGTAATACCATTATTTTTGTACTATTATTGTATTACAATTTTTGACACTAATGTGCTATTCACTGTTACAATACTGTTCTATCTGTTTATTTGCTGATGAAAGTTATTTTTTTCATAGACCTCCCAGCATAGCTCATGGGAGCTCCTCTATTTTTCCTGCTTGTGATGTTTTCTGCTTTAGAGATGGAAGCAGAGGTTTTGCAGAGGTTTGGCAGTGTGATAGGATAGTGAATGAACAGATTCATAGTCTTAAGATCAGAGGGTTATTAGATCACCTGCTCTGACCCCCTACATAGTTCAAATTGTAGGAAGTCACCTAATTGTTCCTACACTGAGATGTTTAACTGGTGTGTAACCAGTTAAAGCCTGTATTTCAGGAAGATACTGATTTAAAGGCTACAAGACCTTTTTTCCTGATGCTTATCTCCTGCATTCTTTGAAATATCTGGTTTATTTTTCATTGAATTTGTACGCCTCTTCTTTTCAGCCATTGGCTTTGGTTGTACCTTTCTCTGCTGAAGTAGAGAGCCCTTTACTCCCTAGTAATTTCTCCCTGTGCAGGTACTTATGTGCATTAATCCAGTTATTAATTAATTAAACACAGTATAGTTCTTTAATGCAGAGAGGGGAAAAGAAGCACTGATTTAATTAGTGCAGATTGTCATTGACTTTTATGTAGGAAAATACAGGTTGTTCTGCCTCTGTAAAGCCGTTCATGGTCACAGTCCAACAGTGATCTCCGAAGTCCTTCCCCCCCAAGTCCCCAGCATTCAGGAAAGACCAGGGTCAGATGCAGATGTGGGGGTCTGAAGTAGCTCCAAGGACCTTCCCAGCATGAGCAACAGCAGCAGCCGATGCAGCAGAGAAGATGTGCCAGGTTATCGTTCACAAAAATTATTGCTTGTGGCTCTGGCTTCCACGGTAAGCTGATAGCTGCTTAATTTCTTTTTGGTGTAGATAGGAAGGGAATGCATATGGCTTAGCTATTCGTCATCCACCATGGCTATTCCCCGCTTCCCCAAGGACAAATTGCACAGTTGTTTTTATGGCCAGAGATGGAGGTTTTTTGGCTTGGGGGGCAGTCAGCCCATTTAATGCTTCTTTTACTGTTAAAAGCTGGAAAAATTGGTATTACATGTAAACACATGGCAGGCATTTTGGGGGTAGGAAACCTAGAAAGATGTTACCTTTCTAAACTTCACAATATATATTTAAAGGAAAAATAAGATGAAGACCCAAGTTCTGATATTTCTGAAACGTACAGCAGATGTTCTTAGAAACTCCCATTTGTTTCCCCTTTGTTACCGCTGATTTCAGATTTGCACACATTGTAAGCCTGACCGATGTGGGTTTGTCAGTCACAGTCGATGAGGGATGTTGTGTAGCGCAGAAGAGAAACAGTCCAGTGTGATCCATCACCTTATCACTGTGGTCACACATTTGCCCACCAAAGCGCCAGCGCTGGTGTCTGGGCTGTTGCTTGGTGCTCTTCTATCCAGTCGTGGGCTCTGTCCTACGTGCAGGGTGATGCTCGCTCCCTTACCCACCGGTGAAACCCTGCTAATGGCACAGAAGCCAATGTAATAAATCAGAAGGAGTTGTGCTTCTGGAAAACGAGGTGTGATGGGTGAGGGGCTGGCTTTAGGTGACGCAGGAAAGTGGTGGGAGAGTCGTGAGTTTGAACTTGGCTCCTCTGAGCTCCAGCTACAAGCCTGAATCGCAAGATGTTGCATTGCGTTTGCTCTAGCGAGTTGCCAGTTAACTCACTTGTGTATTAACAATTCCTCTTTAATGTGAAGCGTGGAGTAATTAAGATCTGGATTCTGTCCTTAGCTCTGCCATAAGGCTCTTGCGCGATCTGGAAATGTCTCTTGGGGTGGCTTCCCCCACGCAGAGGTCAGGACTTCGTCGCAGCCAGCTGACTTCATGCCAGCGGTGCAGGACTGGTGGCCACACACGGACAGAAATCTTGACTCAGCCCCCAAGAAGATACCGGAGCTCCTTAAGAGAATGGGAGCATCTGAAGCACAAAAAGAAAATACATTTTTGTTGTTTTCATTTGCCTTCTGTCTTAGGGTAGACTGAACAGATTTCCAACTTCAGATCCGCAAATATAGCTTTTTTCTGGGGATTGTTTTCATTTTGTTTCTTGTAAATGAAAGCTGAGTCTCTTGTAATTACAAGAGTCTCAAGACGTGAAACTTCAGCTAAAATACCTAGTATTGGGTCAGTGATGATAAAACCTTGACAGGACCTGTACGTGACTTCAGTGGAGTGAAGTATATGGTGTCACTTGTGTGCTTGGCTCCTTGCAATGAAATTCTGTGTCTGAAAGCACGACTTTATGACTGTGAGCAGCAGCAGTAATGATCCCCTTTTCCCTCGCAGTGGTCTTGTGTGAGTTATTTCATTACTGCCTGTAATGTGCTTTGAGACCTTGGATTGAAGAGCAGGGTGATTATTATGGTAGTTTAATAATATTGTTTAGAAGGATGTAATATGCTGCGGCACTGGGTTTCACAGAAACGCAATCTGCATTCAGTGTAAATGCTCTCGATCACCAAAGTCAATTCACAGAGTCAAAGTCACACTTGGCATTGCTGCTGCTCCATCTTCAGCAGCTCTTGAGGAGCTCGAGGTGCAGCGTGGTGATGTCCCAGCCCCTGGGTCTGTAGCAGGACACAGTTTCAGCCCTGGTTGCTCTCACCTGTCCTCCATTTTCACTGAGATCTTTGCATTTAGGGCTCCGTGGTGCAGGGCGAGGTGATTTGCCTCAGGGTACCATGCCTGTCCTCCTCCTCTGCTTTCCATCAGTGCATGGTTTTGTATCGCTCCAAGAGGCTGCCGTGATGCTATTTGGGTTATCCCCGTGGTTGACTCCAGTCATTTACAGATTTTTTTGACTGCTTTCAAAGATTTCACTGTGGCGTTACTCTTAAGTGATGCTCACACGTCGCAGCCTGGTCTGCTCTCTGTCTGAGAAGGAAGCAGTACCTGCTGCCGCAGGTTTCAAGGCCAGAAGGAGCTGTTGTGGTTTGAGACAACCAGATGGGGAACAAGCCGTTTCCCTTTATATTTGCAGGGGAGCATGGGGATTTCTTTGCCTCCTCAGGGCCCAAACCTGCAGGACTGATTCCTTGGTACTGGCAGCTGCACTGCCACCCCCAAGGCAGCCCCTGCCCTCCATGGGGAAGTGGGAGCTGGGGGCCCTGCCAGCTCCCAGGGCTCTCCGTGTCCATGCCCCTGCCAGCCCAGCCAAGGACCCGAGCTTGTACCCATTCACAGAGAGTTTTGCAGTTGTTGCAGTATCACTCGGTGTCTGGAGAAGAGCAAATTTCAAAATATCCTGCAAGTTTAGTGACCTTTTCCCATCCAATTCTATGACCTTTTCTATATTTTGCAGCTTTCAAGACTATTGTGCTCTTGTGCCTATTTATCTCTTTTTTTTTTTTTTTAACAAAGTCAGATGTAAGGTTATTGAAAAATACCATTTGCTGCTTAAATTGGTGCCTGAAATACTGTAGTGGCAGTACTGTAATGTCTATTAAATTGCATTTTGTTTTGTTGTATTCAAATTTTTATGTGAACCTTTAATACCATAGCATCTAAATACCTTTCAAAAATGCATTAACCAATCCACTTAACATCTCCAGGAAGATACAGACTTGTTCTATATAAGAAATATTATTAATATACTGTTCAATGCTCAATTTGCATTAATGCTTATATAAACCAGGAGCCTAAAAAAACCCTTCAGCATCCCTCTGTAATGAAAGCATAGAGAGAAACCCCTCCAGAGGGCAGTTCTTCCCTTTCTGGTTTTAGTTGGAAGGGATGAATGGCTCTTTGAAGGTCCTGGAGAAAGAGCTTAGGTGCCTTAACATAGCTATTTGGAGCCTCACCACCAGCCTGGTAGGATATGTGGCTCCAGACCAGGAGAGGACCGAAAAGGAGGGGGAGGCTTTAGGGTGGAAATTGCCATGACTTTGTCTCTTTTGTCCTCCTCCCGTCCCCCATCTCCCACCACTACAGGGCATCACAGGACAAGCAGCATGAGAAGTTCCTTTACTCTCCTTTCCTTTTCCTTTCTAGCCCCAGCTTAGCAACACTTTCAGTAGAAAGAGAGGAAAGAGAGGTGTGAAATGGTATATATATATTTTGGCATCCAGCTTGTTTTTGTCTTTTGCTTGCTCTAAGTCTGGAACAATTAGTCTTGGTCCACATTTGGGGCCTCTGAGAGCTGTCATAGTATAAACAATCAAAATAGCGGAGCTGGTCTCTTCCACCAAAGAAGTCATGTAGGTTTTTTCTCTTCCTTGGTCACAGAAAATGAGAAATGACAAGAAGCTTTCAGATTTGGCTTTTCAGATTGATTCCTGACCGTACATGTCACGCGAGACACATAAATGCAGCTTAATGATAAATTCCAAAGGGAAAGGAAGAATTAGGAGGAATGTATCTGAAAATACAACATCTTTGCCAGCCAGCTACATGCTAGAATATTGTTTCTGACTGATTATCATCTAGTAACAATTAAACATCTTTAACCTTTTCAACCTCCTGTGATTTGGTGCATTAATGAAAAATGTAAAATGGAGTATGTATCTTTCTGAAGAGGTTACACAGAAAAAAAGATGTTGAGTGAGATTTATCAAGGTTTAATTTACATAGCAAATCTGGTTATTACTTAAATTGTCTTTCAGAAGACCGTGTCCAGAGAAAGAATATTCTTCTGACACTACGTAATGATTAGATTTCAAAGCTGAGAGGAATACGGTGCCAGGCGTTAGTAGGTTTTTTACTTGATTTTTTTGCCTTTTCCTGTGTGTTAAAAGAATCCTGATATAATTTTAAAAGTACCTTTTTAATCACCAATTCTTACTTTTATAGTAATACCCTTAATATAAGTAGCTGTATTTTTTACAGGTAAATAGACGTTTTCATGTTTGCAAGGACATCAGAAAACTAGACTTGAATTTCACCATTCTGGCCTGGTTTTCCTTGTTCTCAGTAAGAAAAAAAAATACTGTTGCCACGTGGGCTGAAAAGTAATCTGCAGTGACTAATCGACTGCAAACATACACCGCTCAAGTATTGAAGCAGATAAAATTGCCAGTCATTTTTTAAATCGGGGTCTCAATATTTTTCCTCCGCAGTTGCTCTGGGCTCTAGCAAATGCTCGCTATTCAGAAGTCATTAAGGAGGAACACGTAGCCATGGTGAAGAGCAGATTGATCAGTTTAAGCTTTTTCTTTAAAGGTGAACAAAAAGGGCTATACATTTTGTGTATTACAATGATCTCCTGAAATGAGGCTGTGCTATTTTCCTGAGTGTGCCAGTGTTCGGTCTGTTCTGCCTCTGCTGCAGCTGTCCGTGTATAAATAGGCTGTGGTGGTTTCTCCAGGAGTCTGTGCTGCGAAGGCTCTCGTAGATCACGTTGGCTTCAACCTTCTGCAGTTTGGGGGTGTTTCGCAGGGGAAGCACAGGAGGCAGGTGGCAGAGCTGGGGTCGAGTGGCCACATGCGGCAGCCAAGAGGAGAAAGGAGTAAGGCGGTGGAGACCCTCTGCGCAAGCGGTAGCCAGAGGTTTGGAGAAGAAACCGTGAAATGCGTTGGCTTTTGCATTAGGTGATGCTCAACTGCATTCCCTGACCTCTCCACAGCAGGGACTTGTCTAACAAGGGAGAATCTCTGTGCCAGCCTAAGGAGGCACCACGTATACAACCTCAGGACAGTCCTGCTTGTCATTTGTCTTGCGTCTTAGCCTCAGCTTTGTTGGACATCTCACAGTGGTTTTCTCACAACAAAACAAACACGTCATATTTACTGTCTTAACTTGTGGGCTATAGCCGCCTGACTCCATTAACATAGCTTCTGCCATTCTCACATGAAGTGTGTGTCAAAGTTTTAAATCATATGCTGCTAAAACTCAGCCAGCCAGTCAGCACTTAACTACTATGGGGAGCATTGCAGAGACTGACTAAATACGGCTGTGTAGGTGTAGGCATAAGGTATGGGCTGAAATCCAAACACTGCACAAACTACCGTTGTTCAAGCTCCTGGAACCAGAGCTTAACATTTTCAGAAATATCACACAGCAAGTGCCTCAGCTTTGGCTGTGTGCGTAGGTGTGGGGAGAAGAAGGCCAGGGGATGGGCGATGAGTGAGGAGGCTTGGTGGTGGGGAAGATGCGTGATGGGAGAGGAGGGGAAGCTTTTTAATCTTCCAAACCATGCATGAACAGTATGGTAGCACTCACTTACAGTGTCCCAGCACTGTGAACTCATAGTGGACACAGTGCAAGAGAAGCAGATCCACCCCAGGCTCAGTTCACCCGCACCGTGGTGCAGAAAGAAGTTGGTGATGGAGAAGAGCCTAAAGAAAGGGGACAGGGAACATCTGCTGAACTTTCTTATGTCTTGAGGTCTGGGGCTGTATTCAGAAATCATTGAAAAGGAGAAGACAGCTTATCTGCCCACCCCATGTGTTTTGTTGTTTACATTTGTTTATAAATCTCATTCTGGTTAGAGCAACCTCATGGGTTTTGATTTCTCCCACTTGACAGTACTGATAACAGTGAAGCAGTGTCCTTTGCGGTTCTTGCCTACTCTGCCTTGGCATGCCGAGAACAACCCTCTCATGCTATTAAAATCTAAAATGACTGTCTGGGACCAAAGTCCCAGCATCGTACTTCTGTTGATCAAAATTACTTCTGGCTTATAAAGAACAAAGAGCGCAGCTTCAGAGCACCCTGGGTAGCTTTCCTCAACTCCACAGTAACCTGTTAGGAGGTGGATTAATGATGAACAATACAGCTTTACATAGTACTTTTGAACAAGATATAAAGAGACAGTAAAACACAGGAAAGGGAACTCTGTGAGTCATTGGTCATTTTTTATGCTGTCAGGTACGTTCGTACAAATCACGTACCGTTCGAGCTTTCTTCTGAACAGCCCCTGAATATAATTGGTGAAGATGTCTCTCAAGGCAAGTTTGACAAAAGGGCAAACTTCTCATTTTCCCAGTGTTGACATTGACCAAAACATCCTGAAGTCCTTGCAGAGGAGCAGAGCCTGATTAATGTCTCAGCGACAAGGTGAAGGAGGGTTAGTGGAGGCTGCGGCTGCTTCTCAGTCTGTCATTGTGGTGCCTTGTCACGCACGCACACGCCACAAAGAGTGCGCCAGCATGGTTTTGCTCCACATTAAGTATGTGTTCGAGGTTTTTCTCTGCTAGGACATCTGGAAATGAAGATCCTCGCAGTTGTACTAGCAGACATATAAGGTAGGTAGTCTGTGTTCTTCGTTGCAAAAGAGACAATTGGGGGGGGTTGTCAAAGCATTTCCCCTCATTTATTCTTCATAATAGAAGGAGAATGCAATCTGTAGGACCTTTTAATTAGAAATTTCTTTCTGGACAGTTTTTTGACACCCAGTGTATACTTTAGTCTTCTGTAACAAGTTTGTTTGTTTAGTGTTCTGTAACAAACTCCGAGTGAGAGAAAATGAAGCATTTCATCATTAAAAGGCATTGGTTTTGTGAAGTCATTGATGTCACAACATGTGCAGTACTTGTCATATTTTCTGCCTTTTTTCGATGTATGCTGTAGCTCTGTGGCCATCTGGGTTTTGAGAGCAAACTTTCTATAGGTCATTGCTTTTACAGAGCCAACTAAATATGTGGCACTTCAGTTCCAAAATGCTACAGGATCACTAGGACTGTGGCTACAGCTATAGATGAGATTCACTGCAGAAACTATAGCATGCACAGAAGGTGTGTCTTATATGAAATTATTTAATTTAGTCTTACCAGAAAGAAAACAACCTGGATTTTTGCAAGCATAAGATGAAAGGTAAGAATTGTTTTACATTAAAGTTAGTAGTAGTCTGGTAGTCTGGTGCCAAAATGTCACTAGGGAAGGAATAAATTTTAGCACTTGTAGTTGTATTTTGTGAGAAACAGTTTTGTAAAATTCATTGTTGAGCAAGACCTCAGAATAGTGTTGAATTATTTTTCTATGGAGAGACACCGTACTCTGAATTCATTCCCGTGCACGTTGAAAAGGCGTACGCACACCTTTTCTTATTTGTTGTTATTTTAATCCCTCTGATGTTTATCTAGCTTTTCTGGTTTTACTTTTATTAACTGGTACAAGGCAGCAACTGAAAGACACACCTTATACTGCAGTTGTTGAACTGTTCAAGGAGACGCGCAGGCTCTTCAATATAAAAGGAATGTCTAAATCTAAGACATAGTTTGCCTGAGGCTTTCAAAAAATATTCCCTGGGTGCCAGCACATAGAAAGTACCAACAACTCCTGGTGAGAAATGTACATTTGTACAAATGTGCATTATTCTCAACTCGAGTTTGCATGAGGGTAAAGGAGAGAAGGATCCAATAAAAACAGTCGGGTGAATAAACCAGAGTCTGTTGCTGTAGATAAGTTTTCTTGGAAAGGAGTGCAGTGCACTTGGTGTGAGAAGCTGGGTTGCACGGGTGACGTTTCTAGTGCAGGCGGCACTGTGAGGAAAGTAGGGCATTTTGAGCATATGAAAGAGAGAGGTGTGCTGAGCTTCATTAGGGATTCTAGTCACTTCTTCAGTACAAGACAAGATAGACAATGTATTTTGCATGTTAAGTCACTTTAGTTGTTCCCTATGTGTTCCACATGTAGGTTAAACATCTTTATTTTTTCTTCAAATAAAGGCGGGTATCTGTGCAAGACAGTGACATCTCTGAGACTGTATTTTAAAAAGATAGCTAAATGGTGGAATTATTTTAGGATTGCTTGGGGTTCTGATTTAAGGAAGGTCTTTTCACCTACAGCATCTTTTTCTGTGCTAGTGTTATTGGACTACTTTGGATCAAAATTTACTAATGCATTTACTCTCAAAGGTAGTCTCAACCAGAACTGGTGTTCATAGCTTTCCCCACTGTGGTATATGGTACCTTTCCTACAAGCCTCAGTATCACAAACATTTTTTTTTAATTATTTTTTTTAAATAAGACTGCTCCTCCCAACACAGGATTCAGTTCTGCATAACCTAGAGTGTTCGGCAGCACTCTTCAGAAACATCTCAAAAGATGCTTCCAGGAATTTCAGCCTGGTAAACCCAACACAACAATCAGTGTAGCTGTTGTAAAGGATGTCAGTGTCCCCAAACCTACTGGAGTTCTACAAATGAATTGGATAAATCCAATTAATAGAGTATATTGTTTTTTTTGTAAGGCTTCCTAAAAGGCCTTTCACTGCAGTCTGTTAGAAAAAAATAAGTGTTCTCTGTCCAATATTTTTGTCCTCATAAAGGGTTTCTGCAACACAGTAGTATTCTTGTAGTTCTGGGTGGGATTGCAGGCTACATTTACTCCTTTAGTATTTAGAGAAGGAAATCCAGTAGGATCTTTGAATTCTTTTGCACCAAGCTCTTTGACATTTTTTTTTTCTTTCCTTCACTTATTCTGGAAAGTCTGTTGTGTGCTTCTCAGAGGCAGTCACCACCATCTGTAATGCCATATCCACCCTGCAACAGGGCAGCAACTGGTGCATCCATTGATATTAAAACAGTACCTTGAAAAGGAAATTTCTTCTGTACCTCGAGCCTGGTATCTCACCCATTAGGAACAAGAAAGAGCAAAGTGCTGGTCAGGCTCTCAGAGATTTTAGGAATAAGTGTGGGAAACTGTCACTCTTGTCTTTATAGTGTCTTTACTATTAAGTTATATTTTTCAACTGCAAAAGTTGTGATGGACAGAAAGAAGTTCTTCTTTGAATTAGGTCTTACCAATCTGCTGGAAGGCAGGACCTCAGGGTCCTTTTTACTTTGATTTCATACCAGGAAAGGATTTATTCCAAGGCCCGTTGGATTTGAATACACAATTTCCCACTCAAGCAAGGGTCTGTGGAATAATCTGTCTTACTGGAATAATGTTTCTTACCATTACTTTATTCAGTGTTGTCCTAGTTTGTCACCAAAGCCGAACACACAAGAAGAAACAAGAACCAGCAGAAGAGACAAATGCAGTTCCCCTCTGAATGTCTTAAAAGCAATAAATAGAACAAAATCTCCCTTCTGTGGGAAATTATTTGTATATTCCAATCTAAGAGTTTTAAATCTCTTTAGCTGTGTTTGTACTGACAAGGACAGAAATTTGCTGTGATTATTGCAAAGGGAGAGTGTACAACAAATACAGGTTGAATATAGCACAGTGCCTGAAAACTGAATTCTCCACTGACTGCAAATTGGTGTAACTCAGTTGATTTAATTAGGATCGTATGGCTTAAAAATCAGCACAGAATTGGTCCCTGGCATTATTAATGACTGGATAGCAAAAGTGGAAAAAAAAAGATGCTGTGTTATAGAATCATGGAATCGTTTAGGTTGGAAAGGACCTTTAAGATCATCAAGTTCAACCATTAGCCTAACACTGCCAAATCCACCACTAAACCATCTCCCTAAGCACCACGTCTACACGTCTGTTCAATACCTCCAGGGATGGTGACTACGCCACTTCCCTGGGCAGCCTGTTCCAATGCTTGACAAGGCTTTTGGTGAAGAAATTTTTCCTAATATCCAATCTAGACCTCCTCTGGCACAACTCAAGGCCATTTCCTCTTGTCCTATCGTTTCTTACTTGGGAGAAGAGACCAACCCCCACCTCACTACAACCTCCTTTCAGGTGGTTGTAGAGAGCGATAAGGTCTCCCCTCAGCCTCCTTTTCTCCAGACTAAACAACCCCAGCTCCCTCAGCCGCTCCTCATAAGACTTGTGCTCCAGACCCTTCACCAGCTTCGTTGCCCTTCTCTGGACACGCTCCAGACCCTCAATGTCTTTCTTGTAGTGAGGGGCCCAAAACTGAACACAGGACTCGACGTACAGGCTCACCAGTGCCGAGTACAGGGGGACGATCACTGCCCTGGTCCTGCTGGCCGTGTATATATGTATACATTGCTGTACTTATTTCTTTGTAAGATAAGAAAAATTGGAAGGTGTTTGAGAAAAAATGGGAATAACCTATGCTTTGGCAGATTTCTGTCAGGTATAGTTCTGTAATTTGTGTTTTGAATATATGGCTATGTAATTCTGAATGCGTGCAAAAAACCCCTCAATATTATCAGTACTTTACATTAAAAATACAATTTTCTATTCCATTAATAATGCAGAGTATTCTACAGAAGGTGCAGAAGGAAGAGAACATTGATAAGTATAGTTAATAACTGAAGATAAATGTAAGTTAAATATTTTACTTTTATTAAAACTCAGAGTTGCCATCCTGAGAGTGACTTTTAAACTATCAGAACGGATCCCTTCTGTTTTATCTAGCTCTGACCACACTTTGAGATGAAAATAAGCGAGGTGATGATGTTAAGATCCTGAAAGCAGAGGCAGTGGTCCAGCATGCTGCTGTTTCCCTTGTTTTATGGTCTGCAACCCACCCAGAGGTTTAGATCTGACAGAATTTAAAAAGTCTAAAAAGTCGACTAGTCCCACTCCAGAACGAGAGGCAGCAATTACCACTGCCTTTAAGAATGAATACAGTTATGATATTCTAGTATTAGAAGTAGTATCATTATTAGATTTGTTGCTAAGTACAACGTGTTACATTTTCCAAACAGCCCTTACACCATGGGACTGTGTTTGAAAACCCCACAGGCTGCTGTTTGTGCCTTCCGACTGCATTGCTTCTGCACACACTTAATAGGTTAGTAGGCAGAGAACTATATGAAATCTTCATTTTGAGGTGATCCTCACCTGGTTGCTTGTTTTTTACAACACAGATCCACAGATTTGGAGCAGAATCCATCTTTCATGAAACCTCAACTCATTAAATCCCATTATTATATTGTTGTTTTCCTCACGTCAGTCATTTTCTCTGCAGCAGCTTAAGATAAGGCATAGTTTGTATCTTCTCTTACTAATGGCTGTACAGCTGTTTTGAATCCTCGCCCATTGCATAATACAGTAAAAACCTTATGCATACACAGAAAAAACACTTGAAATTTCCAACATAAAACTAATGTGTGAAAGAGAATTGGCGGGGGGGGGGGGGTGCATAGGAAAAAAGTTAATTCTTTTAGTAGTAGTAATTATGTCACATTTGTTCAGTAGCACACATTAAGCAAGACTGCATAACCTCTGTGCCCCTTCACATGTTTCACTGCTTGTATTTGCTGAGTGCTTGGAGCAGGGGCATAAAATACTAAGTACCTTGAACTCAAATGGTAAATATTCAAAGTGAAGTATGGTGCATCATTAAGTAAAATTAACGACATTTGCATTTTAAATGGCTACAGTTGTGCGTTGATGCTGTTTGGCCATCAGGAGGATGCTCTCTGCCCGAGCACAGCTCCTTGCTGCGGTCCCTTGGGCTGCATCTTGCCCATAAGGCACCAAAGCAGGCTTGCCCTGTGTCGATGATGTACTCGTTCCTGGCTGCTACTGTTTCTGAACTAAGATACACAGAGTGCAAGCAAGAATAAATTTGTGCAAATAGTATACCTTATACACAATGTCACTCTGATGTTCGGCATGATCTCAATCTATTTGTAATCTGTGAAACTGATGTGTTGATATTCAATACTGTATGGATTCAGCTAGCTTCTTGTAAGATGAGTAATAAATTTCTGTGATGTTCTCTAACATCCCTATTTTACAAATGCCTGAAAACCAATATCCTTGTCTATGCCTTATATAGAAGAACAATCACAAAAGGACAGCGATTTCTGGAATAATGAATCTGTTTATACACTGATCTCACTGCCAGTTTCTTCTTACTGTCTCCTAGAGCAATAATCCAGTAATGTTTGTATGGCAGCAGACCTTTCAAAATCGTGATTCTTGCATGAATTTCTTAGGAAATCCAATGAGTTCATCCATCCCAAATCTACCAAAACTTGTGGTGTGCCTCTTGCTCAGGCATTGGGAGAGCTACAAAACTCTGCTGCTTTCCCCAGAGCCTCACACGTGGCAAGCGGGCTCACATTCCTGAGCGCTGGCCCTGGGACAAAGCTACAAATTCCTCCATTTTCCTGTTGTAATTGGCCAGCAGACCTCCTCCTTGCCTTCACCATGCAGCAGGTAGCCCAGACTACTCCTGCCCGAGCACTGTCCCCCACTCTCCCAAGGACAGTTGTGAAGACTTGAGCACACTCCAACCCCTGAACTGAACCAAGAGAAATGCAATGCACAGTCAGCGCTGCCTGCGTCTCTGAATGGGTGGATGTCACCAAGTCAGCAAATGAGACCAAGTCTTGTTAGCCTGAGCCTTTACTTTAGTTTTCTTTTTAGCTGTTTGGGTTTTTGGGTTTTTTTGCTGGTTCAGTTTGGTGTCCTGTTCAGCTAAAACAGGCCTGAAGTACAAAAAGCAAGAAATTGGACTTTGTGTGATGATGTCAGACTAGATTGGAGAGGCACAGTCTGAGATTCACAAGATCTGCAATTTTCAGAGAGACAGTGACTAGAAACCATTCTCTGACTAGCATTTCGTTAATGTAATACATCAGTTAGTCTGTATTGTATTTTTCCTATACTTAATCTATCATTTCATAGTAAGTAATGCATGATTTTAAAATACTGTTTATGGACTTTGTAATTGAATTCTAGTTAGCCTCCCAGTGCAATTTGATACAAGAATGAAATATAAAATGAAGTAATAAAAGTAATCTAGCAAATAAAAACATTCACAAATCTAGCATAGCAAAGCACAGAACTGCTTTAAAGTGTGTGCAGATTTAATGTACGGTTCTGGTTAGAAAAAGGTTTCCAATTTAGTGTATGGTTACAGTTTAGTTACAATTCGGTGTGTTTTAATGATTACCAGCCACTGGACTGAAACTTACTTTAGGGAAATAACTAAAAAGTACAGCTGCAAAACAAGATTAGAATTGATTATTTAAATGAATGTTTCCTGCTTGCTGATTTAAGTCATGATTAAAACGAGTGATTTAAGTCACTTCTATTTATATTATTTTGCACAGTTTGGAGACTGGAAATCCAAGTCCAGAGATGTTATTTCCTCTCCCAGAATGACAGAATTGCCTCTAGTAAACCACAATTAAATTTTGGAATCCTCTTGCCTTCACTAGTTACTCTAGGATTTTTTTTTTTCCCTCTGCTTAAACAAAGTACATTTGTATCACAAGTTATCTAATTACTGTTTCCTTTGGCCTCTTTTTTCAACTTACGTATTGTTTGGTTTTTTTTTCTGAAATGTCCTTTTTTTTTTTTACTTGTCCTTCACCACTGCAATGATGCCTTCCTCAACAACTCTTCCCAGCACCTGTAGGAGGAGGATATTGACAGATATAAATACTACAGTTACTGTGGTTAATGAATTACTCTCATCAGCAGAGCATGGTGAGGGATGTCAAATGCGCTTGACTCATTCCAGTGCAAAAATCACCATGAGGGTAGTTTAAAGTTTGAATGTTTTGCTTTGCATTTGCAGCAGAATAGGAGCATGCACACTGTTGTTCAGTGGTAAATCTGTCAACTGTAGCAATTTGTTTAATTGCCCCCACCTTGCTTATGGTTGTCTGTCTCATGGTTTAGCATCACTTAGTATGATATGGTATGGTCTGACTTCATACGATAAAAGTTTTTGTGTTACCATTTCAGTTTTATTTAAGGCAATAATCTTATGAAGCTGGAGAGTTCTTGTAGTCATTGCAAACAGAAGACATAAGAGCTTTCACTGTAACCTAGAGGTTAATCTCCATCAAACCATTACTGAAAATACAAGAGATCATAATAAAATCTTCAGTTTTTGAATATCAGTTGCCTAAAGCCTGAAAGAATGAATATGAGAAGCTCTCCGACTGACTTTAAAGAGGTGGAAAATGCACAGATTTTGTTCAGTCAAACATCCAAGGTTATATTTTCCTTTTTGGAACATTCATAATTCTTCTGATAAGTAAATTTAGTGATGTGTAATGCAAAGGAAAACGTAATATGTGCTGTCCTCTCTTCTTTGTACTTCTGTTTCAAACCTATCAAAGAGCAGTAATGGCATTCCTGGGGTTAAGGACGTTCAGAAGGTTATCTCATCACTTACTGTAATTATGTGGGGCAGTTCATAGGGTGGCTGGAGTTTGGTCCTGAAAAAAAGTCTTTTAGTGGGATCCAGCCCTAGTGAGTAGTAAGTGGAGTTTCCTTAAGGAAAGGGCATTTTTTTTTAAGGGGAAAAAAAGTGCAAAACCAAAGAATTGTGTCTTAAAGAACTGATATTATGCTGTCAGTGTCCCTAAATTAACTAAGCGACCGACCTACACTTTAAAGGATTTTTGCATTAGTTTCAGAAGGGGTTGAGTCATTCTCCTTCGGCTAAACAACTCATGTATCCTGTCATACATCCTTAATAAAGAGAATCTGCACTGGAGCCATTCATGTTTCTATCAGGCTCTGCGTCAAGAACAATTTGTCATGCAAGGAGGCATAAGTAAGGAAAATCAATCTCACAGAGGCTAATGAGAGTGCAGAACTCCTATGCACTTTCTCCAAAACAGGTTTCCTGATAACATTTGGGCACCGGAGTCAATGGTTCACTGTCCCATGAATCACAGATCTGGCCATGGTGGAGGAAGAGAGCCTTGGCAAAGGAGGAGAGCTTTTACCGTGGTCTGCCTACGCAGCCATGGGTGCGATTTGTTGGGTCTTCATACTACACAGCGCTTTCACTTCCAAAAAAAACCCCCAAAAACCAAATTGGTTTTATAAATGGGTTAAATCATTTATTTTCTCAAAAGTGTTATCAGGCAACTATTGTATCTGGGGTTTCTGCCTGTGCTTCTTAGGGAATTTCTTCTTAGGTTGCAGTGAAGCGCTGGATTAGGTAGGGCATTTGGTTTAGTCTCGGAAGAGCAGCCATCAGGTTCAAGAGTGAGTGCAGGGATGGCCAGGAATCACCTTGCTGCATCAGGAGGCAACAGCACATGGAGGTGTTCAGTTCCCTCCGTCCTGCTCACGTGGTGAGTCAGCAGAGCGGAGAAGGGTCTCAGATGCTACCTCCACAGTGGAATTTGGAAGAGATAGAAAGGCCAGCAGCTTCATCCAAGATAATTCAGACTTAATACACCATCGAATAGGCCATACTTGGCAAATTCTTCCTGATATATTTAAAAAGGGAAGATGAATTATCTTTCAGTAGCATTAAAAGCTGGAAGGTCTTCTGCTATTTACTTGGCTTTCTTCTTTCTTTTTTTCTTTCTGGTAAATTAAAAAAAAATCATGACTTGTGTCCTCAGCTATGTTATTTATTGCTGCTGAAGATGATTCGGCTGGTTAAATTTTTTTAAAGGACCAAAAACAGTCTGTGTCAGAGCTTTCAAGCTGCTTATGGCATAAGGACATGTTGGATGGAAAGAGACACATCTCCATGATACTTTGGGACCTGCTGAAACAGTGTGTCTTCCCAGGTCCATTTTCTAGTGGAGATACCTATGGGCAAGCTGTTCAGAAGTGCTAACCAGCATTTCTGGAGATGCACTGAGCCAGTGGTTTCTGTTTAGTGTGAATGTGGTCTCATTTTTAATAGAAAAGTGCTTATTTCCCTTAACTCATGATTGTAGCTATTAATAACTTCATCAAAACAGCTCTTTAGATTGAGCTTTTCCTAATGAACTTGCTAATAAAAATCCTGCTGACTTCCAGGGAAGTTGCTTTGGCTGCAAAGTTGCATTACTAGGAACAGGTTTACTGTCTGTTTCACTGATGCAACAGAATTTGGGGGAGAGGTGATGCCTTTCTCTCCTCTTTGCTGGAGAATGAAATGTCAAACTATCTCTTCAAGGCAGTTCCCTAGGTATTTTCTGCTTGTAGTGGAATTTAGAACTTTGCCTTTTTTAATTCGAACATAGAAAAAAGAAAAAGAGTCACTTACTGTCCCACAATTTTGTTTTATTTTTAACTAACAGTGACTCTTAGCCAGGTTTGAACCTCAGTCACTTGCTTTTCCAAATGAAACTATTAAATACCAGCAGCACTCCTTCTTACGTTGGGAGAGTTGGGAGAGTTGACAGTATATGGTTTAAAAGGCATGGTTTACTCTTAGGTTCTTGAAGGTTTTACCTTCATTCAGGCAGGGGTGATAGTACTAGAGATTCCCAGAACTGTGTTCAGAAATTCTGGTGAGGTGAAGTAGAACTATTTAAAAAAAAAGACATATTTGGTGTTACAATCACTGTTACACTTGGTAGGATAAAAATGATAACTGATACCAGGTTTTATGCTTTGAGGAGGAACAGAAAATAATTCTATGCTTTTGATAAAGTTAAAAAGACTATTTTCCTCCATGGAGGCTACCCTTCGACAGATGGGTATATTGCAGTTCTGTAGGAAGCACTCAGCACTGAGCATTGTCGGAAGTATAATACCAAATTACTCTCAGTGAACCACTCAGTTCTTTCAAATAAGACTGTTATTGTCTTAAAAATTATATAGGGGAGATAATATCCAGCTAAGCAGGGAAACTGAGAACAAATTAATGAAAGGCAAAATATGGGTTACCTGAATTAAAAATGGACATACTTTGGAAGGAAAGGCTTTTTTTTTATTGTAAAATGCGTACACCCCCCCTGCTTTTTTTTTTTTTTTTATTAGCAGCCCTTGTGGCTAGCTCCAGACAGGGTTCACAAAAGCCGTATTTTGTGAAATAGGAACCAATTACATCAAAGAGATTATTTTTTTCTTAATCCTTTTTTATTGTTGGAAGTTCTAACCTTATAGCATGGACTTTCCATACAACCTCAGTTGCATTCATAATAGATCTGTTAGAGTGGCTGTCATTTTTCTGTGGCGGTGGCTAATATTCAAACATGCCAGGACAGTGGACAGGGATGTGTTCACCCTGCTCTTTCATCAAGGATTGTCTTTTTATTTTTGCCTAATCTCAGTGTGTCTCCATTTTGATTATGACCTGCAGTCCAAGCAAGAGAAAGAAAGCTGCAGAAACCCAAGAGCCAGACTGAGTTTTGTTTACTTGTTGGTGGAAGAGCTTGGATGACTATATGTTTATTTAATGGTAACACTGGAAGAAAATGAATAGTACCAGCCTTAAAATATCAAGTTGCCTCCTCCCAATACTTCTCTGTTGCATATGCTAGGAGCTCTTAAAGCATGGAGAGTAGAAATGAATGCTCCTATGAGTAGTGATCCTCATTTGTATATTATTTTTTAAGTGCTACAGAATACTTCAGGATGAAAGATGATACGTGAGTAGCCAGATGAGATTGATTATTAACCTTAAGCATCAAGCCAAAAGTACCTTGATTTCCTGGAACCACAGATGTAAATCTTGGCAAAATCACCTCAGTGTTTATCCTTTCCTGTTACGTGAATTAAAGACGAGCCATTTTATTGTGTTTTCTTCTCTTGGATGAGATCTTAAAGACTGAGACCCCATCTGATATATGTGGCCATTACACTCCATTACCACTTTCCGTAACAGTAGAAATTTGCCAAATCACTTTAGACAGAATTTTGTCTTGCACGACATGCTGTTTACTAATTGCCCACAGCCTTCAACGCTGTAGTAGCTATCCATCAGTGGAATGTCTCTTTGGCACTGCACATCTCATTGAATGACATTGAGTTTCTGATCATCATTACAGGCTCACTTCTTCCTGAAGGACACGTGGAGCTTGAAGGTGTCAGGACTACACGTTGTTTCTAAGCTTTCTGGATTCCTCTGCTATAAATGGATTCATCATTTTAACTTACTGCTATTATTACATTACTGATAGATTTCCTAAGGGTAGCTCAAGAGAATGTTCCTAGGGAGTCAAAGGTTTTGCCTAATTAGGAAAACTTACTTCCTGGAGTCTCTAGAAAGCTGTTGGCCTTGCAACAGCTCACCTCAATGTGATGTATTACTGGCAATTTTGGTGAAAACAAATGCAAGGACCCAAGCATGCTATTCTTACATGACCACTTAGTCATACCCCTTGTAGTCTCCAGCAAAGTTCCTTGGTGAATGTTGTATTCCCAAGTCATTGGCTCTGAGACCTTGAAAGTTTTAGTGTGTTTTTTATTTCCTTTTTTAAGTAGAGAAAATAACCACATTTGCATCTCTATGACTTAGCCCTTTTAGCCTTGCTATTTCGGACAGTCAGTGTATGATTTTGAATCTGCTAGTTTTTTCCTGGGGCTGGTGCAGGTCATCTTTAATGAGATTGATTTTCTAATATTTTGCTTCAAAGGGCAGAGATAGCCATCAGTGTGTCTTTTCATTTGATACTTTCTGACAAAGGACAGACATTTTCACCATTTGCTCAAAGTGGTTTCCAACAGTAAAGCTCCTGTTAGAATATTATTTATGGAACACAAAAGTATTACAAAGTCCAACCTGATTAACTAAAGTGGCTCTTCTCTGTAATCCATTACTCTAAGGTGATGCTTGATAGATGGGCGGTTGTTGCCCTGTTTGTATTTAAAGTAGTTATTATTTCTCCAGTTATAAATTTGCTGTCAGAATTGTTTCCAGCTGTCTAAAAAGCCAGTGAAACCTTTTTAGAAAACTTACAGTGTTTTGAAATTAAAAAATATGAAATGTGTTCTATGTTCATAAAGAGAACAACAACAAAAACAATTAATATGAAAATAAAACCAGCCATAGTCTTTCCTAATCACAAGTGATAGAGGGGCAGCTGTCTGGCACTGGCTATCTTTACTGTAGTTGTAGTATCACCGTGTTATTGTTGATTCCTATTTGCCCTCTCAGAGAGTTGTTTGCCATGAGCAGTAGTATGAAGCAGAGATTCTCTTTGTGTGCCTGTGCACCCCATTTCTGAACTAGAAATTGTTGTTCAGACCTTTCTGCATGGATGATAAATACTTTTTTTTGTGGCAACCATTTGGCTTTTGTCTGAAGAGAAAATACCGTTATCCATCTAGTCCAGTGAAGACACAGCTTTAGGTCCTGGCAGCAGTATTTTGAAAGATGCATATAGAACACAACTAAAGATCAGAAAGCGTGGGCTCACTCCTCTATTTTGCATGAATTTTCTATGCCATCTCTGCAAGCTAGGGAGATGTTTATAAAGCACAGTTTCTTCATAGAAGAAATAGAAAAAAATAGATGGCTTAGAAATTTTCCTCTCCTCTCCTCCTGAGACCACTACAGAGTCTTAGAAATGTTATCCTCCCAAAATTCATGTCTGAGTCTATGAAGCTGCCGAAGTCTTAATTTTTGCTGCCTAATGTTTTAGTCTCCTCCTTACTTATTTTTTGGTTTATCCCCCACAGTCCCAAGTATCCTTGCACAGCTTCCTCCAGTGCAGCAATGTTGAGCGTGCTCTTGTCCAGCGCAGGAGCTCTTCCACTGTCGTCAGTGGAGCTACTTGCAAACCGAAGCACCTGCATGAACTGGGGTCTTGGTGCAACACTGAACAAGGGCTTGCGAAGCCTCCATCTTCCATCAAAGGATACCACACTTACACTTCTGCTGTGGTTAACACAGTACTCATTGACTTTCTCTAAGTTACTACATTTAGAAATAGTAAGCACAGAAATATCCTTCCAGCCATGGCAGACCGTTGCAGAAACATTGAGATGTACACTTATTAAGCGGTTCTTCAGTTCTCATATTTCTAAAGTAGTGCTGAATTCAGTTTTAAAAGTCTATTAATTTTCATTTGACAGTCTAGTTACCATCTTGGTAGGCAGCCTTATAGTAGAGGACTCTTTAAGAAAACTGTAAGTATTACTTTAAGATTAATTCACTTTGTGACATCAAATGTGTAAGACTACCAAACTGAAATGGGGATGGGGTTTGTAAGTATTCAGCATTTCTAAAATCAAGCCACTTACCTAAAAGTCTAGATAAGGCTTAAAATGCCTGAATTTTAACCAGGCAACCCAATTTAAAAAGGCTAATTTGGGCATCCTTGTGGAGGCAGACATTCACAGTGGATGCATGTAGATATCTGCTCAACTTCTAAAGAACTTGTAAAACCTGGAATTACGGATCCTGATTTATGCCCGGCTAGAAGACTGGTGGATAATTGCACCATTCTGTTGTCTTTCTAAAATTGAAATACATCTATTTCTGTTTGTGATGATAAATCCGATAATAAAATCTTAATTGGAAAAAAGCAATTTGTCGGAGCAGCAATTAGCAGTGGAACAGCTGCTTCGTTAACATACAGATGCAGGGTAATGGCTTCTGAATCAAATGGGACTCGGTGAACTCTCTGGTGAAGAGGTTCCTCCTGACAGTATTACACATTTTGCTTTTTCCGAGTGTTGTGTTTTCTGTTGCTCATAAGCTTGACTTGCTTTAATACAACATTATTCAAATGGCTCTTGATATCCTTCTCAACATTATCCAAGCTTTTTCCATGTAAAATCAGAAGCAATTACATAGCTCATATTGAGATGATTTACTGTGTCAAACTCAGTCGCCTGCTCTGATGTCTGAATTCAAGAGAGTGATTAAAAATTCAAGTAGTCTTTTGAGTGAGGCTGCCCATCCATAGGTTTATGATGAGAGCTGTATGCAAACCCCAGCTTTGAAAGCTTTGCTCAGGTGTTGTGCCCACTGGTTGTCCCTGGGCTGTGCAGGGAAGTGTTGTCTGGCACTCCTGGGCAAGAGCAGGTCTCGGTCACTCGTTGCTTTCCAAATGTGATGCCATTGTAGGTGCCACCATCATTTCTGTTGAATCTCCTTCACAAGCCAAAGTCTTAAGTGGATGTGACAAAGTCTTTGACATTTCTCCCTTTTCATAGTAAAAGTTCTTGGGAAGAAGTTTGGGGTTGGAGGTTTATTTATTTGTATGAAAGATGATGGGGAAACCTGTAGTCCCACTGGTAGACCCTTCTATCTGTCTGTGGATGCCAGACTACAAGGTTCAGTTTTCATCACTGCTGAGCAGCCTGTAAATGGCCATTGCAAAAGCTGAAAACTCAGCTGTCCGGCACGGCTGAAATCAGTCCACCTTCTAGGGACCTACGTTGGAAAGGCTGAGTCAGTCTTACCACATGTAAAGACATTTCCTCTGTAGCAGACATTTGATATTACTTGAATGTATAAACAGCTGCAAGGTTTTTAAGTCTCTTCTCTCCAGCTGATATATCATTTAGTCCTTTGTTTTTTTCTGCTCTTGAAATCTCTTTCCCAGATGTGTGGGAGCACTGAAATCACTTATCTGGTTCCTTGGTACGATTAGGGTAACAATACATGGTTGTTTCATGAGGGCAGTAATACCAGCAGAGATTCATACTGAAAATCATTTAAATCAGAACATGAATATTTGGTAGCCACTTTACCATAGTGTCGTAATTATTGGAAGGTGTTGTCACTGTTACGGTGACCACCAGGCAGCCTTGTGAACAGGGCAGAGTATTAATTTGAAAATTGGTGATACCTCCCCAGGAAAGGTTTTTCTTTTGCAGTCCAGTACTATGCTCAACTAAAGGGATAGTGAGTAAAAATTTCAGGAAAGCCTAAAATCCACATTTTCAAAGGTGTTACTTCAGTGCTTAAAGAGCAGTCTTAGGCACTTGATTGCCATTTTTGGTCTAGTGCATTTGAGTATCCTATTGTGTCTAGCTTGATATTCAGAGACATAAATACCTCTGCAAGTCAACTCTTATACTAAATGGCATATTCACTGGGGCACTACCTGAGATTTCTACATCACTTTGTTTGTGGGGTTGAAGTTTTTTTAAGTCTGTTTATAATTCCTACTTCTGTCACAAATGTTTTTTCTTGGCATTCCTTAATGTCACACCTAGATAACAGAGCTGAAAGAAATAAGAAAAAACAATTCTGAGTATTCATTATTGAAAATAATGCCAAGTATATGATTTTCAGACAAAGTGTCTGGCTTTCAGAGCCCCTTCACCACAAACTAACAAGCCAAGAATACTGGCATCAGCTTTCTATGTCCTAAATGTATAAGCAGTTTAAGCCTGACTTGCCACAGAGCCCAGCAGTTTGTAGTCATGCCCTTGTGAAATGAACACAACATGCTCTTCAGTTAGGCTTGCAATGATATATACCCCATTTTCACTGTCTTCAGTGACTGTGCAGGGTGCAGAGCAACTGGAAGTCTAGGCCTGAATGCTTGCTTACTCTAGGTGTATTTCTGGAATGCTGGTTTTCTGCAGCTGTAAATACTCAAGGAAAAAGATCATGTTCAGTTGCTGTTGTGAATTACAGTTCCATTGTAATACTATATTTGCTTTCAGAATTAACACCCTCTGGAGATCCCTGCTTAAACACAAAGTGTTGCTCTGCAAGGTGTTTCAAAATACACCCCAAACGTCTATATTAAAGAAATATCGTGGCAAAATTTGGAAGGGAGCCTCATGCTCTTCATCTCTCAAATCAGTTATGTCTGCTTTCTGAAAAAAAGGTTTGATGGGAAGGACATCATTGCTGGTATAAATCAAGAATATTTCCACCACACAGTGATTTTTTTATAGCCTGACTTATTCTATGATCATCTGATTTGTGTCTTTGTCTCTGTGGCTGAGTGTATCCCCGATATTTTTTTTTTTAATTCATTGTCCAGCTACAACCTTGGCAGTAAGATAGACATCTTAAAGATGATGAAGTTCTTCCAGGTGACATAAGGGTAAGTAATGACAGGAGGAAAGAACAGACAGAAGCAAGTGCTGTGAATTCGTGACTTACTGGATACTGGAAAAGCTGCACGATGGACAATCAGGTCAAAAGGTGGAAGAGTGCAAAGAAGAGGCAGTTTGAGATACTGTGACCAAGGCCATTTTGCCAGGTTTTCATCCTCTTAGACACTAGTATCAATCTACCACAAGACATCAAACCTGAGGAAACATAGTTCTGGTACTCCTGGATCTAGCTGGTAGCTGCTAAGTGTGGAAAACACTACCACGGGCACAGGGCATCGTTGTAACCCATCATAGTGTTAGTGATACACTTCTGGGTGCTGCTGTACGTCACCTCCACTCTCAGAGTGCCCACTGGGTCCAGTCCTGCTCAGGAGACTGTGACAGTACAGGTCACAGAAGGTAACACCACCAGTGGTTGACAATACAGACATAGACTTATCGCCTAAAATGTAGAAGGTGCAGGGCTACATTTTGATGTACGTGACCATTATTTTTTGGACAATAATCGAGCATATCAGGGTGATGAGGACATTACTGTTTTCTATAAACAGAGGTTTATCTCATATCGTTTGTAACAGGCTGGGTACTGGGAACTTGAGTAGTTGTTCCCAAACCATTCGCAATCAGCAACGTGGTCCTGCTTTTTGCAATTAGCAGTAAGGGCTAAGAGGAGTTCAGTATCCCACCTTTTATTAGACTTGAAATCTGATCAGCCTTCCTAGCAGCGTGTGGAGTGGGTCCACGCTGGTAATATCATCCACAAGGCAGCCTGCTTGCTGCAATTCCTTTGGATGTAACACGCCAGCTTTAATAAAACGTAGCAATTTCAAGCACATGGTGATAATCACTTTTGCTTGTGGGCTCTAAGGAGGCATTGAGTGGTGAGGTTTTGGTCTTTTCTTACAGCAAGAAACAAATGCATCTTAAAAATAACTCCATTATTAGATATTGGTGAAGTGCAAAGCTAGGTTTCAGTAGACTGCAAAATGTGGGCTGCTGATAGCTACAGCTATTCAATACCACAAAAATATTTTAAATGCAATGTCATAGTTAGATCTCGAGGACGGGCATGGAGTCCTTGACACGCATTTCCCTGGTAAGAGTAGGGAAGCAACTGTAATAGGAAATATGTCATCAGAAGAGCGGGTGGGTGTTGGTGCTTGGCTTGGAGCTCAGCGGGGCAGTTGATTGGGGCAGTTCACCAGAGTGTGGGGCAGAAGATGCTGCAAACCCGCACTGCATTGGCAGGAGTACGAAAGAGAGGCCAGGGCCATTTCCACTGACATAAGCCAGATGCATTACTGTATTTTTCCCTAGAGACAGCTATCATACAGTGGCTGCTTCACTCTCAAATCGTTGGTGGTGACAACCTCCCTGTGCTGCTCATTAGCAAGCTAACCAGCAATGATCTTCCATACCTCCACAGTGGCCAAAAGGCCTTGTCACCATTTCAACTCTACACTGGTAAAAATTACGTAGGTTGTCCTCCAGATGAAATATATGCCTTCCTGGGTGAGATTCGTTGGTGCTCGGTGCAGGGACCTGTGTGACCACAGCTTTGGAAAGGTTTGATGGTATGAAAGGGGGATGAGGGGTGAGCAGCGGAGCATGAGTGACTTTTTTGGGGTGATTTGCATCCTACCCTCAGCCACAGTTCCAAGCCTTTTTTACTGCCCAAGAAAAAGTGGCTGCCGGAGCCCCGATGGCTGTTGCTGTGCCGCGTCTGCAGGCTGTCCTCTTGCCACACCTCTCAACACTGTTCGTCAGTGGTGAAAGGTGACATTAATTGATGTGCTAACCCTCTTTAACACCTCTCGGAGCCTGGGCTCTCACCACCAAAAATGACACTGCAGGCTACTGAAGTACACCCGTTAGAAACTTGCCTCCATTACCCTGTCAGCGTGAGCCCTTGGAAAGGCTCAAAGAACAGCACCAGGAGCCAAGCTGTTGCTGTTAAATCTAGTGGCCAAATGCACTGGGACACTGCTCTCTCCCTGGTTTCTTTGAAGTCATCCGTGATGTCGTGAGTCCCTCCGGAGAGCACCATTCTGCCTCATGCTCCTGCAGTGGTCCTGGAGGCACCTCCGCAGCGCTGTCCCCTCAGCTGCACCACAGGGTGTCCCGCATCCGACTGCGCCTGGAGGCCTCCCGTTCCCCTTCTTGCAGGACCCCTGGAGCTACTAAAGCAGTTGCGAAGAGGAGAACAGATACTAGGAAGATACCGTGAGCGTTAGCTGCCTGGCCGCACGCAGAGAGCCGCAGCACGAAGGAGCACCATCTGACCAGGCGGTGCCTGCGGAGAAGTGCTAAATTCCTCTTCGGCAGGAGCCCAATCTGTTCCCGAGGTGATTATCAGCCTTTCACACTCCCTTTGCTCTTGGCTCCTCACAAACTGATGGGCAGATCCCGAAGCGCACGCGTGCCTGCTGGCCTGATCCCTCCGAGCCGACGCTCTGTCTGAGGGATGGGAAGTCTGCTCTGGCTCTGCTTGGGCGGAGGAGACCAGGAGTCCTCCACCACGGCAGATGGCCTCTACCGGGAGGGAAGTGAATTTTAAAAAGGTTGGGCTTTCCATCTAAACTATGGTTAATAGCTAAAATACAAAACGTCTGAAAGTACTCTTATTAAGGCTGTCAGGGTAGATTTAGTCTGCTCTGTGGTCTGGGAAAGCCATTTGACTTTTCGCTTCTTGTGAACTGGGCAGCGTGTGGCGTCTCCGTGTTCCTCTCGTTATGTTGCATATCTGCCAAAGGCATTTCTCACTCCTCCTTTGGTGGCAACTGGTACGTTAGCTAAATTCACTCCTTCCAGCAGATGGTGATGCTGCTGCCCCGTCTGTAAGCGTGCGCTGCCTGAACAGCTCGTATCACTCCTGCTCTTCTCCTTTACTTGATATTCAGGCTGGAGGCTTCCAAGGGATTTTCTTACATCAATTTTCATACGACACCTTTTCACTGGACTTGTGATCAAAAGAAAAAGCCAGGCTCATTTTCTCAGTAAGTGTCATGGTAATGAGAGAGATCTAGGCTAAACTTTAGGGGAAACTTTTTAACCATAAGGATAGTTAAGCACTGCGGTGATGAAACATGAGATGCCATGAAACATCCTCAGGAATTGTACAGTAGTAAGAGAATATCTGTTGGGAAGGGTTTAGTTATTGCTGATCCATCTTTGGGGCCACAAGATGGACAAAACTTCTTAAAGTCTTTCTGGTCTTGTCTTCCATATTCTTTTATTAAATTTGTTGATTAATGGGTTGTTCTGAACATACTGTTCACCCTGGATGTGGGTGTCTGAGCAATGAAATATGTAATAAAAAGAATGGCATAGGAAGGCGCATTTTAAAAGGCAGTGATGACTTTCCATTGATGAGATCAGGGCTGTATATATATATATCTATCCAAATATATATATATCTCCAGGCTCAGCAGCGTTAGACAGTATGCAAACTGAACCCCAAACTGTGATGCACGCTTTTTACTCTGCGTGATGCTTAGGAAGAAGAATTCAGTAAGGATTTTTTAGGATGACTGAGACAATACCTGACCTAAGCTGTGTCAGAAGAGGTGTGTTTTCACAACTATTGGTTTGATAAATATCTGAATCTGTGACTTTTCAAAGGCCGAAGTTACTGGAATGGGGAGGCTATAAAGGTGATATTATTAGACCTTGAGGACAGTACAGATTTCCCAAGATAAATGGCTATTTTCATTAGTCAAGAAGCTCCTGAGAAGACTTAAAAGGGAGAGCATCCAGCCTTGCCATCTCTAAAACCCGGTTGAAAGAAAGAAACCTTGCTACTGACTTGCTTGCTGCCAAACACGGGATCTCTTGTATTTCCACCAGGCCCAGCAAACAGGGCATCTTTAGTTTTTTCTGTGGTAAGGGGTAAGAGTCCAGCCATTCTGAAATGCAGCATGTAAGTAAATAACTCCTAGCCAGCTAGCAAACTTGTCATTGTTAAATATAGAGATCAGTAGGGTAAATAACGAACATTTTGAAGAATGGCACATTTGTAGGTAGCTGAATATCAGCAATCATGTAACTGATCCTGTATAAGTATTAAATTTGCTGGTTTTATTCTCCATATAAATGAATACTCAGGTGCACTCTTACATTTGCTTTTGTTCCTGGGAAACCCTCTCTCATTTTATAATCAGTGATGTTTCTGTGCTTGTGTTGATGTGCCCATGGCTAGAATTTATAGACAGTACTGAAGAATGACACTGATAGCTTTGTTCAGATATGTTAATATTATTTAGTGTTACTTTAATTTAATTTATTTTTGTTTTATGTTTGTGCATAAATGCATAGCTGAATTATATAAATACAAATAAAACTGTATATCTCTCTAGTATGGCTTTTTCCTCCCCGATACTAATATTCAGAGCTGGGAAGTTGCTGATGTAAATAAGACAACTTTACACGATCCCTAAAGGTGAATTTTCCTGGTCATCCTTCTGTCAGGATGTGTGTTCTGCAGCACAGGCAGTTTGATGAAATGCTGACTTACATTTGCGTCCGTTTTTTCCTCAAAAAGTAGGGTACTTTCAGTGTCACTAAAAACCTCACATGAGATGGCCAGTCCCAGATGACAAGGTTCCTGTCCCCAGTGTCTGTTTTGCATTAGTTGAGGGAGCACAAGCCATATGAGAGGCTTCAGTAAGAATAAAGCATTTTGACCTGCTCTTGAGAAATCCCTACTGCTGCACCAGGATGCTCACAGCTTGGGGGGCCTACACATCCCATAATGTCTTGCTGCAGTCTCGGCCCCTTTTGTGAAGATCCTGGATCAGTTTGTCTGCCTTAAGCAGACACTGTGCTTGGAAGTTTCAACGGGCTGCCTGGTGGTAGACTGAGTTAAGCTGCTAGGGCAGTCTTCTACCTGATTGCCTGGACTGCAAGCCTCAATTTTCATCCAGGTCCTGCTGGGACACAAACTTTCATCCCTTCCACTTTCCAGATATTACCTCTGTCTTCATCTGCCCATGGTCTTGGTTTGGCTATAAAATTAATTTGGGCTCACGAGAAGGTTTGATGCACCATTTCAATACAGCTCTCGCGTAGTTGTGGATGACAGGTTTGTTATGACTACGTTCACAGACCTGAGTTTTAACTGCAATGGAATGAGGCATGTGACAAGGTAAATCAGATCAACAGTTTGAAGGCACTGACAGATTACCAGTACTCAATCGTTATATCCAGGCTGTATATCCAGGTCAATAACAGTAAGAGTGACAAAATCTGCATATCATGTGATCGTGGCTTGTGTTCTGGTTGTGCTCTTAGCAGCTGGTTGTATGCTTAAAGTGTTAGCTGTTGGACTAATTTTGCTTTATCACGTTAAAGTTTTGTTTTACATTTTACTGATTTACATAAACATTCTGGTGACTTCTGGGAATTTTATCTGGTAAGAATCCGCAATTGTAAGTACCCCTGAACACATATTATGAGAAGTCTTAAATTTTAGAATTCATTGACATTTCCTAAAAATTGCTCCTAGTTGGAAACAAAGTTTCCAAATCTCTGAACGTTGTTTCCAACAGCTTCTCAGGCATTTGCTTTCAGAATAACTAAGTTGCTGAGCCATTTAGGACTTCCTAGTAGAATTTATGTCACCTAGTTTTTAAAAGTAGTAATATAGATATTTGCATTTGAGCTTGTTCCCCAGAATTCCCTAAATGCTCACTAAAACCAAACAAGACCCAATTCAGGCATCTGTGTGCGGATGAAGGATATTCCTCACTTAACTGCAAATTTGTGTTGGGGAGCTAAGCAAGCTGTAGAGATCTGCACTGTACGTGCCTGCATTTGGTTAGAGGGCTCCTACCTCCTGCCTCTCTTGAACCATCGTTGGGTGCGATCCTTGTCCTTGCAGTCCTGCATCTCCTTTGAGCTCCCTTTCTAGCTCTGCTCTTCTAAAACATGTTGGCCGTGCCTCTTCACTTTGGGTACTGCCTAAGGGACAGCTTGCTTCTTTCTGTGTATCCCGAGTCCTTCCTTTCTGTCTGTGTCATTTCCAGCTTCCTCTCCCAGTATCAAATTTGTCCTTTAATTTGGAGCTGTAACACTGAGAAGAACCTTTGTATTTGGGCATATATGAAATAAGGCTACTCTTGTTGGCGTAAGCTTCTGAAAAAATAGTCTTTGTAGACCTCGTCTGCACCAAATGTTCTGCTATTTCTTGCTTAGACATCTGTGGTTCTTTGTTCCCAGTGTAGTACTTGGGATCACACAGTCACGAGCGCACAGCTTATGAAGGCAGGTGAAGATGAAACCACAGGAGAGTATTGTCAAAGTCACAATAAGCAGTTTCTTAATGCTAACCTTGTTGGTTAGGAAAATAGAAGAATGGCTCTTCCCTTTGAAAATGTAGTTCATCAGCAGAATTCTTTAGTATGTTTTTCACAGTTTCCTTGGAGTTGTCAGTGGCTTTTTATAAGTTAACTGCAAATAGCCTGTAGTATTAAATATTTCATCACAGTTAGGTACAGTATATTCATCAGTTTGTAGAGCGAGCTTGTCAAAAGGCTCCTTGTTTTTGTGTTCAAGTCACATATTTTTAATGCAAATCTGTTGAGTCTGTTATGTGGACTTAAATTGCTGCTTTGCTTGCAAAAATAGAAAAAGAAGAAACTAAAGCTGTTAGGGCTTTAAATGATTTTTGAAATATCTTCAGCAAAGATGTAGGATGAGAAGTTGTATCCACATAACAAATGATTAGTGAAAAACTTAGGAACGTAAAAGCATGTGTATGGCTTGTAAGGAACAATCATTGGTCATGGTAAGCTTTATTCCGCCACTGGTACTTTATTCCTTGTGAGAAAGGTGGCTTTATTTCCCATTAGGAGCACCCGTAGAGTATCTCATGTCATTAAGGCATTTAGAAATTTTTACTGTTCATTTTTTCAAGCACTGAACAATCAGAATTAAAAGTAATGCCAGATAATGAACCTGTGCTGCTTGTGGCCTCAAGGTATGGAACTTAATAAGAAACCAGCTAATGAGAATATCCACGGTTGTACTAGGAAGGATAAAGAGAAAAAAAACCCAAGAATTATGAACCCTCATGCTTCAGAGCCAGCCATTAATTGGCAGGGAGGTATGAAGAACCTTCCACAGTGCACAGGATACGTATTTTGATGGCTTCTTGTAACTTCTTCAGGAACATCTGGTACTCATCCCTCTTAAAGTGAAGGTGGCAGAGTTAAGAATTGCTCAGGGCACCAGTCAGATATCATAAATTTAAAGATGAAGGTGCTGATACCACGTTGTTTGGCAGCTATATGGAGTATTAGATTGCTATGTGGATATGAGTTTTGTTAATTAGTCAGTGGAGGAATGATTCCCCTTCCTTGGGGAACAAAAATGTATAAAAAGAGATGATATAGGACTGGAAGCAGGAAGTCAGATGTATGCTTGAAAACACGGGTGAAATAGTGACCAGGATATATATAAAATAAGAATCAGACAACACATAAAGAAAGAAGGTGTAATAAAACCAGCTGTACCATATATTGTTAAATGACCTCCAGTGGTTTAGGATTTCAGCTCACCATTACATCTGCATAGATCATGACTTTGGTATTGCTCCATAACTGTCTACAGTACAACGTAAAAGACATGCTATGTCTTGAGCTTGTCTGGAACGTATTTTAAAAGATTTTTGACCTTGAAGCATTTTGAAGCAATTTGTCCAGTCCCTGAAAACCAGGAATGCCTGCTGCTTTCTGTCTAACCCATGACATGGTTGTCTTCGTAAAAGCAGAGCTACTGTTTAGCTCAGCCAGTCCTGTGCTGCTCATTACTATTACTTTTTCTAAAGCAGAAGCAAGCTGATGGTTTTTATTCACTTTAGGTAAAGCTGTAGTGAGTTAATAGCAGCAGCGTGTGTACTAATTGGTGATTAAAGCATTGGTAAAATGGGCACACTTTGCAAGCTTGAATAAATCCTTCAGCAGAGTATCTGTAGTATTTTCAGTAATCATTCACCGGGGCAAGAGGCGGCCAAGAACAAATCTGCAGAGGATTGTACTGTTGTTACAGTGACCTCTGAGCAACATGAAACAACAGGGGAAATGAAAAACTTGATTTTACCTCGTGATAGATGATTGTGGCAAGAGCTGGGGGCTGACCATCCAGTCCTCTGCTGTGTAGTCTAATAATGAATTGAGAATGCACTCATTGACCTCTTCTTAAATGAAATTTGTCCCATAATCACAAAGACTTCTTTTCACCTTAATCTATTCTTAAAGGAGATTTTATAACCGTATGTCTTCAGCAGCAAAAGGAAAATAGTCTATTAATTGGGAAAGTTTTCTCTTAACTGTTCTTTGCTGGCAACCCTCAGAAGCCTCTTCTGACTGCTTATAAAGAGTGATCATCTTTGCTTGGTGATAATAGTTACAATGAGAGTGAGATTGATGCGACACTAAAAATTAAGAGCATTGAAAGGGTCAGCACTGAAAATCTTCAGCAAGATTTTTCATTTAACTAGCATCTCTTTTGGTACTGACTCTTATAAGTAACATAAAGAAAAAAGAGACTGTTTTGGTTTAGTTATTTTGGGTAAGGTAAGGAGTAGATTCAGAGCTTTACCATTATTCAGAACAACACTGAACTGATTGATTGGGTCACTTTTTGCTATAAAAGCAGCTCTTGCTTTCTGTTTTGTCCTGTATCATCTCTCCTAAAAAGGAGAAGTGAGCTTGGCAACACAAGTTACAGTTAAATATTTTTAAGTAATGGAAAGAATATAACTCTTTGGGGCAACCCCAAGCACAAATACAGGCTGGGCAATGAGTGGATTGAGAGCTGCCCTGAGGAGAAGGACTTGGGGGTATTTGGACTTGGATAAAAAACTGAATATGAGCCAGCAATGTGTGCTCACAGCCCAGAAAGCCAACTCCATCCTGGGCTGCATCAAAAGAAGTGTGATCAGCAGGTCGAGGGAGGTGATTCTGCCCCTCTACTCTGTTCTCGTGAGACCCCACCTGCAGTACTGCGTTCAGCTCTGGGACACCCAACATAAGAAGGACATGGACCTGTTGGAGCGAGTCCAGAGGAGGGCCACAAAGATGATCAGAGGGCTGGAGCACCTCTCCTGTGAAGACAGGCTGAGAGAGTTGGGGTTGTTCAGCCTGGAGAAGAGAAGGATCTGGGGAGACCTTATAGTGGCCTTCCAGTACTTAAAGGGGGCCTACAGGAAAGATGGGGAGGGACTTTTTACAAGGGCATGTAGTGATAGGACAAGGGGCAATGGCTTTAAACTGAAAGAGGGTAGATTTAGATTCGATGTAAGGAAGAAGTTCTTCACTGTGAGGGCGGTGAGGCACTGGCACAGGTTGCCCAGAGAGGCTGTGGCTGCCCCATCCCTGGCAGTGTCCAAGGCCAGGTTGGATGGGGCTTGGAGCAACCTGGTCTAGTGGAAGGTGTCCCTGCCCACGGCAGGGGGGTTGGAACTAGATGATCTTTAAGGTCCCTTCCAACCCAAACCATTCTATGATTCTATGAATTCCTGATAGTCTGCTTAAAAGAAGTATATTAACTCTGGGATTCAGAGGATCATTTTCACAGATATTTTATGCACTTTATCTACTGCTGTTCGTAGCAGCATACAGATCTTCAAGCAGTTGACTTGGTCTGATTTACTTTAAATTCATGAATCAACCTTGTGATAGTTTCCACAGCTACACTGCTGTGTAATAAAGGCTTCTGTAAATCACTTTATGTGTATATATACATGTGCATATTTTTACATGCAGAATTCCAAATGTTTCCATACAAAATACAGGCAACCAAAAGAACACATCTAATATGAGAATGTAAGAATCAGAATTTATTTTTATTCTAATTAATGTCTTTCCAGTCTAATCAAAATTCAACAACTGCTTGTTATTAGACCAGCTATAAAAACAATCTAGATCACCAAATTTCTGTGAAGAATCATTAGTAGTACAGTAAAACTATGTGCACATGAATCTGTCCTTTCCTCTGATGTTACGTTTCTATCCTCTAATGCATTAGTAGAGTGAGTTCTTGGCACCACATGCTGTTTGCAAGAGGATTATGATGTTCATGATGGGGATTTCCTTCTCCTGAGTTCTTGGTTCACTCAAAATTGTTTTTACTCTGTAGTTCATCATCACAGTAGTTCATAGGTTGCACTCTGGTGTTGATTCATGGGGTTAGTTATACCCCAGTCACTTACTTTTGCTCATTCTTTCTGTATAAACCATGATTTCTTTTTTGCGGGAGGGAAAGAATCTGTGATTGCACAAAGCTAAGCAGAACTGAAGTTAAAATAAACTGGGTAGTGGTGCAACTAAAAGAAGTTCATAACCACAAGGCAGTCAACAGGCAAATAATCACAGGGAAATCTCACTTTACAGGTGGCCAAGCTAGACAGTAGGCATCTGATTACAGAGAAAGAGGCAAGCACAGTAGAAATTTCTTGACTTTTACAGGTACAGCGAAAACCAGGCTAAAACATGTTCAACACCAGACAAGGCCTAACAAGGTTTGGAGCCGTGCACAGCTAATTATTGTTGTAAAACATGAGATATGGGACAAGCATCAGCATTTACCAACAGGGTTGTGGCTGGGCCACAGGGCTCCTGTCCATGTGAGGTAGTTGTGAGTCCTGCCTTTCTCAGGACTGCGGGAAGGTGAGTTTGGGAAGAATTGATGTGCAACAATAACTGAGTTGCAAAAAGGAGATGTTGTGGTGTAACCTCAGCCATCAACTAAGCACCACACAGCCGCTCAATCACTTCCCCCCACCCAGTGGGATGGGGGAGAGAATTGGAAGGAAAAAGGTAAAACTCATGCGTTGAGATAAAAACAGTTTAATAGAACAGAAAGTAAAGAAAATAATAACGATAATAATAGCAATAATAAAATGACAATAACAATAAAAGGATTGGAATATGCAAAACAAGTGATGCATAATGCAATTGCTCACCACTCGCTGACCAATGCCCAGTTAGTTCCCGAGCAGCGATCCCCCCGCCAGGCCAACTCCCCCCAGTTTATATACTGGGCATGATGTCACACCCTCTGGCCAGTTGGGGTCATCTGCCCTGGCTGTGTCCCCTCCCAACTGCTTGTGCCCCTCCAGCCTTCTTGCTGGCTGGGCATCAGAAGCTGAGAAATCCTTGACTTAGTCTAAACACTACTTAGCAACAACTGAAAACATCAGTGTGTTATCAACATACTTCTCACACTGAATCCAAGACATAACACTATACCAGCCACTAGAAAGAAAATTAACTCTATCCCAGCCAAAGCCAGGACAGGAGATGACAGTATTACCCCTCTGCAGCACGATTTACTGATGCTTAGAGAAGTCCTCCCAAAGGGACAACCAGGTTCAGTTCCCTCCTGTGCCTGCAAGGTCTCTAACCCAGGTCTCTTGCTTTCCTGGGAAGCATCCCGACCACCAAGGTGTGTCCCAGGTCAACTGACAGCTCTCACTGTGCTTAATCCAAACAGGAGCTCCTCCGCCAGCATTACACACAGGATTTCATTACCACGCAAACCTCCCACAGCCAACGGTGCTTGGTGTGCAATAGCTTTCCCATTGACTGCCGCTGGCAGCAGGGGCTCAGTTTCTGAGGCTGCATCGTGTTTATGCAAGGATTTGGATTTGAACAGCTCACACCCCTCTCTCCCCTCAGGGCATAAAAAAGCCTGCAACAGACTGCAATATGTGTTACGGGTGTCTTGATGGAAATGAAGGCACAGTGAAACACAAATGCTCAAAGAAACGTCCTTCCCTGGCTCCAAAAAAGACTGGCAATGTAACAGGAAGGGTAATAGAAAGTATGATGGCCCTTTTCCATAGATATATTGACATGTATTCCGTGGTATTTTAACAGATTGAAAGCTCCTGAAGCTGGAGTGCAGACAACATGCTCTCAGTAGCAGGCTACCCATGGTTGTATACATTCGTGTTTGGAGTACTTGCAAATACAAAGATCTATTGCCTCGAAGTTGTTGCACACTGATTACAGTATAGTCTAATGGAATACAGACGTTCATTCGTGATGTCACTGTCATGAAGCAGTAGGACCATTAGGAACCTGAATTCTTTGGCAGACCCTGGTGCCATCTTAGACAATTCCCTGTTGAAAGTCTTTTCACATTATTCCTTCATGCTCGAAGCACACAGTGTTACTTCACTGTTCTGGGCTTGACTGCATATTGCCAGGCATTTTTACTGGAAAACATTTGGAGGGGTTTGTGTAGCCCTAGTCCTTTTTTTTGTCTTTTGGCTTTGACTCAAGGGACACCCCCTGCTTCCTTCAGGGGAGCTGGTCTGCAAGAGAGACAGTCTGCGGGAAGGGAAGGAGCACAGGCAGCCTCGTCCTTCCAGTTCATGTTCCAGGTCCAATACTGAAATGCAGGCGGTTGTTGACAGGGTGTTGATGGTCATAAAATATCACAAAACCAGAGTCTAACTGGAGAATAGAAGTAAAACTGCTCTCAGACCGGTGGTAGCAGATGCTATCAAGCTTGTAACAGTTGGAAGGGAGTATGGGCTGCGTGAAGAGGAGGATTAGAGATGCTCCCCTTCTGATCAGAGCTATATAGTCAATCTGCTCTATTACAGCTTGGGTTGACTGGAGATTTCACTGAAGCAGAGCTGATTTCTGCCTGCCAGAGCTCTGACCTTAGCACTAATTTTGAATTCCAGGGGAAACTGGAGTAAGTAGGCGAGTGGTAGATTGACACATGAATGGAAAAGCCAGGAGAAATAGACGGAGCCACTTAACATCAAGTATCCTGTGTTGAGGCATGAAGGACCCATTGGTTAGAGCAAAAATGACAAAGTGGGATATGTTGTGTGTAGGGAGCATTGGCTGAACCGAAGCATCGGTATTAGTACAAGAGCTTATCTGGTGCCCTGGCTCCTGTATCAGTACTCTCTTCTCGTTGAACTTGCACTAAATTTGTCATTTCTAATTTGTTAAGAATCAGCCATGCTCTGAACCACTGGGAAGCCAACACCGGCAGTTTTGGATTAGCAGCACGCTCCGTTTGATGCACCGCTTGGCCTCTCTGTGTTCTGTCTAGCTCAAAGTTCCATGGAAACTCCACTGAGTTTCTCTCTCAGTCATTTCTCTGAAGCAAATCAGCTTGGTAAACGAAGCAAGATTATTTGTAATAATTGTGTCATCATCTCTCCTCCAAAGAGATCTCTTGGGACGGATGTTTGTGAATATATCGTTATTTGGAATGCAAACCGAGTTTTTTCCTTAAGAACTACAGGAGCCAGTAGGGCATGCATTAACTTCATCCCTTTTGAAAGCAATGCAGCCAATAGAAAAATGTTAATGTCTAGTGTTGATAGAAGAAGTAAATAGGATTTTGTGCTCATTCTGCTTGTTTAAATTCAGTTTAAGATTCTGCTTACATCTGATCAATTTGTTAGGCTCATGGTGCAAATATTTTGGGGTTGGGGGGAGTATTGCACACTGCACCTTATTGCCCTCCTGTATTTGAATGAGTTGGGCACTGTAACAAGACACAGAGTCTTTAGGTATCTGGAAGAGCTGCTGGCTCAGCTCTGTACCAGAATCGAGAGCACATGCTGGGGGTTCACCCAGGGGCCTCTTTCCCAGCTTGCAGGTTTAAATACATTTCCAGTCCAGAAAGGGTCATACGCATGCAAGCATCATCTGGGGACTTGCTTCTTGGGAGAGGTTTCCTCAAAAAAGGATAGGTTCAGAGGGGATCCACAGCTGAGGGAGGTGCTTCTCCTCATTCGTTGGCGTCAGTTGGGTGCAATTACCCTGTTCTTTTACTGGTCAGGAAATTGAGTGATTAATGGTTTTATACCATAAAAGGATGTATTTGGTCCTTCTGGATGTGGGCACATGCAACCAACCTATTGAGACTCCTTACTATTACCCCCAAAACTGACACACATGAACTAGTCTCAATACCTGACAGCAGTTTGTAGGAAAGGTGTGCTGCTTAAGAGTGATGATAATGAGTTATAATTATTAATAATTTTTTTACTTAGACTTTTTTTTTCCACAGCCGTGCTTATTACAAGTTGTCTGTCTTACAAAAATATTAATCAAAATCATGCTTAAAACCAACTAAAGATGCTTTTAAATTGAAGTTAGGAAAAGAGAATTTTCTCTTCTCTCTCTCTACATCTCCAAAGTTCCCCTTTTTCACCTTCCTGTTTTCAGAGTATTCTGACAGTGACACATAGGCTTCTACATACAACTGCAGAGATTAACTGGTGGGATTTTAGAAGTGAACTGAAATGAATGCTTGGGCATTTTTTTTTCCTTTTTCTAGCTGTCCCACTGTCATGCTTGGTTAATACTGTCCAAAAAGGATAGAAAAATCACAGGAGCATCAAGGATGCAGCAAGTGTGTGAAACTTGTGATTCTGCTCACCATGGTCTTCCAGAAAAAAACCAAAACCCACTGGTGTTGCTGGTGCCTGATGAGTTGCACATTTCCTGTAACTCCTCCATTCATAATTCATTTTTTGACACATGGATTCTCTGATCACCACTACGTCGGCTGAAGTCATGCTACAGCTTGAGTACAGGGAGGCAGTAACATGGGCCTCCATCCTTTAGTTGGCTGCTTCTTTTCATCAGATTCACAGGAACTTGGATAGAGAATTCTCTCTTTCTGTCAAATTAAGGTTAAAATTGGCTAAGAGAGAAAAAAAATTATTGGGGAAGAATGACAGGCACACATAATGTGTTCACTTAACTCTCAGTTCTTTGGAAACAGGGACTGTCTGAGGTTTGTGGCATGTCAGCAGGTGTAGCTTCTGATGGGGGAAGCTGCATTTCACAGTTCAGGAAGTATCATCAAGATGTACGTATTTAGAAACTCCCTACCTGCTCTCATCCTTCTCATAAAATCATGAAGCTTTTATGCTGAGTAACTTAGCTCACCACCATTGCATCAAGAGAGTGTGATTGCTTGGCTTTTATAAAGGGGAAGAAGGATGGGTTCCCAAGCGATATCAACTATACGTGGCATTAGAAGGTCAAGTACCAGTCCTTAAGCTTCACTTAGGAGCCATTTGGCATCCAGCAGAGACTGCAAGAGAGAGGTGTAATGAGCCATCTGGGGAGTAAGAACTTTTTGGGTGAGCTGCTACATGGCTAAGCAGTTACGCCAGCCTGCGTTAAAGCACATATCACAAAGCCGTTTGAGAAGGCATTTAAGCACACTCCTAAAGCTAAGCATGTTCTTGAAAACAAGGAGATTAAACCATATGCACAGTGTGTTTCCCTGAATAAAAGCCTGAAAAAAAATTTGAAAACCAGTGACTGGAAAGGTTCAAATGTAATCACCAGCTTCAAGTTTAACAGAGCTACAGAAAAGACACATGTAATATTCCTTATCTGTGTTGTGTTTCCCTCCTGTTAGAAATTCATCCAAAGTCCAGAGGGGGCAGGAGTTTGATTGGGAAATTGCAGCAAAAGCATCACAGACCATGGCATTTTCAGTGACTCTATGAACTCACAGTCACCTGTCACTCATGGGTCTGACTGCTGTCTGTTTGACCCGTTTTCCCACTCTTGCACTGTATTATATTCTGCAGCACAAGTTTCTGAACCCATGACCAAGGCAATCTCCCGCCACAGCTGTGGCTCTCAGTCATGGTGCTGTGATCACAAATCCACCTGTCATGCAGAAAAACTGGCAAGCTGGCAAAATGAAGCAGCATCAGTACTAATATCTGATCAAATTTGATATTTCAACCCCCAGTGAAAAAATGGACTGTCAACTCAATTATTGTTTGGAGCAAAACACAACTGTACTGTTGGCTGCGAGCCATGTCATTATTGGGACAATTGAGTTTTATGCTGGGGAATAAAATATAGTTATCCTTAGAGTGCCTGTCTGTACGCACACTGCACTGCAGACCTCCACGCACCTCCAGCACACAAGTGCCAAAACTGTTTTCCTTAGTGTATCTGTTTGTCATGTGTGTATCCAGATGCTTTAAGTCCCCCATACAAAGGGAGCATGGATGATACCGCATAATTACTGCTCTTCTCAACCACTGTTATTCAAGAGAGAGCATTCACACCCTGCATATATCCTATGAATGAGTTCCTTTCTATTCCTTTCGTCTCTTTTTTTTTTTTTTAATTTATTTGTTTTCATCTACCAAATCTTGGAAAAGTTTAGATTGAAAGGGATCTCTGGAGCTGATCTAGCCCAACTCATGCTCAAAGCTGGGCCACTTAGGTCAGCTTCGAATCAGACATGATGTGCTTCCAGTAGGCACCAAGGGGCGTCTGTAAGTAAGGATGCCTCCGTCTTCTCCTAACTGACTTGAACACTCCTTTGGTCACCATGGTGGCTCTCCTGAGGTCACCATGATAAGAGGCTTATAAGCCCATGTCCATGCACTCCCATTTCTGTGGGAATTGTGCTGTCTGTGTATTGTCCACTTTTTGGACAGGAAGTGGCATGTTGAGAGCTGATTCTAGTTTTCCTAGTGGAGTCAGTCTCTGCTCCCATAGCAGAAGACTGGGCTACATGCAGTAACTTCAGTGGGCACAAACTTGTAGTGAAATCCAAGGCCAAGAGCATGGTTTCAGAGTGACAAATTGGCTGACATGAGCATGGCTTTGTGCCCTTGCGCTGTGAATATTGGTGTTCCGTACTGGTAGACTTCTTTCATTTCTCCATCGGTAGTGATGGATCTGGAGGTGTCGCTTCATTTCAGAGAACTACATTTATGAATGATGCAGCTGCATCTGCACCGCTAAGGTTTCATGCTGGTCCAGAAGCATTAACCATGAATTCCCCATCTTTCCAATTCCAGTTGGAAACTGTTCCTAGTTTCTGCTCCATTGGTATTGCTTACAAAGATGGGCTTTCCAGGCTCTCCCTTTGATGCTGATAACTCCTGCAGATCTGAGCACCTCCCACAGAAGCCATGGGAGCCCACTGAAAGAAAGGTTCCTGAGCCTTTGAGCCTGCCTACTGCCAGCTCACCCTGCCTAGTTTTTTGGCTCCAGAGACATCTTCTGCCTTAAAATGGCTCTTTTGGCTGTGAGCCCTCCTTCCACTTAAGTGTTGACTCCCTAAGCACATCACACCACCAAGGATGTATTGTTTTTACATCGTAAGCCCTCCCCTGCTTGGTTTTTAAGTTCCATCACTGTAGAATAAGAGGAGTTTTCTGATTTGATCTCCAGATTGTCAGACTCATCTCCCTCCTTTGATGAATAGTCATCACTCCATCAACATAACAGGTGGATATCTTCGGAGGCATGCAGGAAGGCATGAAGAGGAAGTCCAGCTTTACAGATTCCCAGGGAGGAATTAGAGAAGCTTCCACGTGAACTCAAGGATACCTTTGCACTAGTCAGCACTCAACCAGCTAGTCCCATCCTCCCATTGGAGAGCAAGAATGGACAGGAATAGTGTGGTAGATGTCTGCCACGCATGGCTTGCCCAAGCAGAAGGCTGGCAAACCCCTTACAAGGATGTGGTCCTCTCTCTCACCACCTATCATTTCTTTCAGTGCTTCCCATGGCCAAAAGAAGGATGAGACTGTGGTGTAGCACTCTAAAGATAAGAATGAGACTGGAAGAACTGGGGGGAAGGGGCAGGGGAATAAAAAAAAACCCACAACACAATCCTATGTTGATTTGCAATGCCAAGATACCAAGAGACTCTGTTGGTCTTTTGAGATTATAGATCCTGCATGTGCTGGACATGTGCTATTGGAAAGTCATGACAGTCAGGGAGGAATATTATTTGCACTACCTGTGGAAGAACAATCAGGGTAGCATTCACTTCACCTACCCTTAGACATCTGCATCTACATATCCTTGTCACACCAGGCTTATAGGTTGCAATACAGGAAATTCCAGGTATATATTAGGAAATACTTTTTCACTGTGAGGATGGTCAGACACTGGAACAGGTGCCCAGAGAGTTTATGGAGTTTTCATCTCTGGAGATATTCAAAATTCAACCAGTCCTTGAGCCACCTAATCTTTTTGGCCCTGATTTGAGCAGTGAATTGAGCTATATGTCCTCCACATGTCCTTTCCAGCTTGAATTATGCTATGTTACTCTGAATCTACAATCAGTAGAAAGAAATAGGCCATTCCAAGGCACAACCTGTCTGTTTTACAGATGTATCATTTAGGGAAAGATTAAGGTCTCCCAAAAATGTTTTGTTTTGGTTTGGGTTTTGATTTGTATTAACTATAAAGAGGGCCACACACAGACATCTGCATTTCATCAAATTAAGACCATCTTTGGTGACAAAAGCATTACTTCAAGCCCCTCCACATTGTCCTGGTTTTGGCTGAGATAGAGTTAATTTTCTTTCTAGTAGCTGGTGTAGTGTTATGTCTTGGATTCAGTGTGAGAAGAATGTTGATAACACACTGATGTTTTCAGTTGTTGCTAAGTAGTGTTTAGACTAAGTCAAGGATTTCTCAGCTTCTGATGCCCAGCCAGCAAGAAGGCTGGAGGGGCACAAGAAGTTGGGAGGGGACACAGCCAGGGCAGCTGACCCAAACTGGCCAAAGGGGTATTCCATACCATGTGACATCATGCCCAGTATATGAACTGGGGGGAGTTGGCCTGGGGGGATCGCTGCTCGGGAACTAACTGGGCATCGGTCGGTGAGTGGTGAGCAATTGCATTGTGCATCACTTGTTTTGTATATTCCAATTCTTTTATTATTATTATTATTATTGTCATTTTATTATTTCTATTATCGTTATTATTTCCTTCCTTTCTGTCCTATTAAACTGTTCTTATCTCAACCCACGAGTTGTTTTTTTTTTTTTTCCTGATTCTCTCCCCCACCCCACTGGGTGGGGGGAAGTGATTAAGCGGCTGCGTGGTGCTTAGTTGCTGGCTGGGTTTAATCCATGACACACATGCTTTGGACCACACTTCTTATTTGAGAAAGGGAGATGCAAGGCCTTCTGTCTCTTTTTGCTTACTAATTTCACTTCTGAGGATTTGCCATGTTTGCTTGATGTAAAAGGATGCCTGATCTTTACCTTCACTGAATGGAGTCTTTCCTGAAATCGGTATAGAAATGGATCTTAATACACAGATCAAGGGCACAGTGATATTAGCCGAAAAACCCTCTTAACTTGACCTCGGTATGCTGAGGTGTGCAGCAGCAACTCTGATGTCATCCAGCTGCAGTGGTCAGTTTTTTCCCTGCAGCTCAGGAAGCAGCTTTTTTCTCCCGACCTTTGCAAAGCCTCTCTCAGAAGAGCTTCACATGCCCCTAAGGTGATGCTGCAGCGGTGGCTTCAGGACCGTGCATCTCCATGGTGCTCCCACGTCTGCTCGGAGTTTCAGGGCTCACCTTCAAGTGATGTGGGGTCTGCTCTGCAGCCTGTGCATCTGTATAAGCATTTGGCAGAGACTGAGAACTTACTTAGGGAATATTTTTACGATGTGTGGTCCCTACACATTGTGTGTCTTGCCTTTCCTTCTTTTCTTGGAATGGCATTCTGGGGTCTGCCATAGGAGGGAAGAGAGGAGGGAGAAGCGCTGAGCTTTCTGCCCTTAATATACAACATATGGAGGGGTAGGACAGATGTGACCTCTGTGAGAAACACTGGGGAAAACAAAGTTGTCTGGAGCCGAATGACATTCTCTCCCCTGGTAGGATGCATATGTGCATGTAATGAACGCACATCATGAAGAGCTATGGTTCCTGGGAAGTAAGTCACATTTTTCAGCTATAAATTTCCAATTATAAGAAGCCTTTTTCATGTAAAATGAGATTGCCTTGCATACCACAAACATCAAATATGCAAGTAAAAAAATCCCCCCCCCCCCCCCAACCACAATGGACAGATATCTGAGAAGCCAAGCAAGGCTGCATTTTGACATGCTGCACTTCTTAATTGAAGATTAGGAAATCAGCAGCTAAGCATGTATTTATCTCACTATGGCAGAAAAGATCTTTTGATGCACATAAGCAGTTTCTGTTGCTAGCCTGCAAACACAGAGAAATTGCCTGCTGAAGTCAGAGATGATGATTGCTTCCTGGGTAGTGGTTGTTTTAACCATTTTTTCTTTTGCTTTTAATATTGTTTATGATATTTCTTTGCATTATTATCTGTAAAGATTTTTTTCAGACTCCACAATATTCAAATAGCGAATAGCTCTGTTGTCATGGAAATCATTACAGAATTAGGCCACAAAGAGTGACAGTGACTCAGTAGCCAGGTGATACAGGCACTCAACTGGGAAAAGAGAAATCTGTTTTTCTGCCCCTGCTCCCATGAATATATAATTATTTTTTCCCTAATGAAGGGAATGCACTAAGAGGGGATGTCTCAGAAAACTCCTGTCAGGTGACTGCAGTACTCTTTCAGGCCTGGATTCAGATCTCTTGTTCTTACTGGGCAGGAGGAGAGGAGAATCGAATTTTGATTTCATATGTCTTAGCAGGTGGAATTAATCTCTGGATGAGGAGGTGGGAGAGGTAAGATGGCTGCGCTTGCCTGTCCTTGTCCGGGTGTTTAGGCAATCTCTAAGCACACTTACTAACACTGCCGTAGCCAAATGAGATGATAGACAAACGGGTGCCTAATTTTAGTCTCATCAAGATTCAGCCAGGCATGAAACTGTTTCCTCATCACATGACAGATGTAGGCTCAGGAACACGGGCAGTGATGGGAATTTAGGTGTCTGGGTGGAAACCGAGCAGGAGTACTGGGAATCTCTCTGTATCAGCATAGGAGCCTGTGTTTATCTTCTGAGTTCAATACTTCAAGGTTTGGTGGTGTAAAACGAAAAAGTTTAATAAAAATTGAAATTGTGAACCTTGTTTGCACAAAAGCACACATTTGAATTCAAGAGGATGAGCAGTCCTGTGGCAAATGTGACAAACTGGACTTCCCGACGTCCCTTCCAGACTGAATTATCCTGTGGTCTTATATCTGAAATATCTGGCATGCAGACAGGGAGGGGTTAAAAATGCTTAAACCATTCTTCACAGAACCACCAAATTTAAATGTTTTTCCAGTGTAAGCAGTTTGCATGAGAAAGAAGGTCATGTTTGCAGAAGTTTATCTAGAGGAATCACTGGTATTATTATCAGAAAGCCAATCCAGGTTGAAACATAAGAGCTTTCACTCTGATTTTAGTACTGATATTGATACTCCATTTATTAATGATCTTCACAGGAGCAGTAGAATAAAATGAAGACATTTCAGCAGGAAAATAGGAATTTACATCAAAACTTTGGCCACCTAGTATGTCCTCCCTTAGCCGCCAGAAGTGGTTTGGGGTTTTTTTTGCATCAGCATTTATCTCAGTACTTTCTTTCTTACAAGAGGAAATAGCAGTGCAGTTCTGTAACCTATAATCATTTGTCGGGGATGGGGGTGGAAGATGATTAGCTTATAACACTGTAATCTCATCTGCTGTCTATTTTTGGACAGATTTTGATTAATTCTCCATTAAACGAATTCAGTGGTGTGCATTATTATACTGTCATGCTTTTCTGTAGCATGCTACCTTTGTCATGTGATTAGCTGTCCTGAGGGCAAGAAACCAATAAAAATGACATTCTTTCTTATTATTTGCACCACTACCCTTTCATAGCCCATCATCAGCCTATGTGTTGCCTAAGTCAAAAGTTAATTAGAATGACTGCCACTTTGTGTCATATAAAAGATGATCATTGTATGTACAGAAGTTACATGTCTCCATACATGCATTTGTCAGCAGCAGCTCTGCCAGTTGTGCCTTATTCTTTGGTTTTAGTGGTTGCTGTTGATAGGAATATGAGACAGTCAACAACCACAAAGGTGGCAGAATCAAACTCTCAGGAAATCAGCAACCTGTTCACCGTGAATGCGGCGTTTCTCAGGAATGCCTTAACTCTGCTAAACGAAAACTCTTCTTTGTACAAAATCATCCTTTTTTAAATTATTTTAAGCCTTTCCATTTTATTTACGTCAATCACTGGAAGCAGATTTGTGAAAAGATAGCAAAGAACAATTCTTAAAATGCGTGGATATGAATTGTAAGATAAAAAACTTAATTGCAGTTTAGACTTCAGATTTATTTGAAAAGGGGATAATGATAGTAATTACCCAGTTTGAGTTTTGTAGAAGGCTAATTAGATCCCAAAAGCATTTGTATGCACAAGGCAAACCATAAATACAAAAGACCATCTGGTCCTTATCAGCTTACAACACTAACACTGTCTGTAATTATTTTTTCTATATTGTTTTGATGTTGACATTTTATGATGCAATACATCTAGCCATGGTTAGGGAATAACCTGTAAATGCTTTTTGGTTGTTGCTGGGTTTGGGTTTTTATCCTGTTTTTAAAGACGTTGGCTAACTCTAGGAGTGCAGGAAAGCACTCTAGAGTTTAATCATTGACACTACAAATTGGTCAGCGTTTCAAACCGAGTTTGATTGTGGGGTTTTTATCTAAATTGTTCCATCTGCTTTTTCCAACATTCTGGGGTTCAAAAATAATTTATGAAGACGTTGAGATGGGTTTATCAGGCAGTGAAGTAGTTCTAAGGTCTCCAAGCTGTATCACAGCAATAGAAAGACTAATTCTGATGCCCTTGTTCAGGGTTTAGAGCCTGCCATCTCGATCTGCCTGGGGTTTTGCTCCAATGTGAAGTCCCCTGTGGCCTTGTGAAAGTCACACATTAGCACCGTGGAGTTACAAGTTGAGTAGCTTCTCTGCTTTAGGGACCGCTCTCCGTACCTCTCTCCCAAGAAGCTACGTCAGCCTGAGCAGCAGGGATGCCCCAGCAGGATCCCTGCCCGGCTGCAGAGTGGTGCTGAGCTGCAGAAGAAGTTGCAGCGGCAGCTGTGGAAAGGGTTAGTGGGGTCCTCCAGAACATGGGGAGGCAAGACTGGCTCCGAGCCTTAGAGAGGTTTTGAATGTGGTCAAGTCTGAGTGATTTACCGGAGCTACAGGGGGAGACGCTGCCAGCTGCTTTCATTGGCATCTCGTGGGTCCTCTGAGTTTTTCTCTAAGAGGAATATTCTTGTGCAGAATTTTAATCAATTCCTTATTTATGAAAATTGTCACTGACTTGATGACTTCTGACAGTTCCCTTCAATAGCAGCCGAACAAGGGCTAACAAGCCAATCCTGCTGCTGCTGCCCAGGGAGCCTCGCAGGCTTCAGGGATCTACCTGTGAAAATCCAGTTGCAGGTCAGAGACTTATCATGAAGTTCAGGATTTATTTCACTGAAATTAGAAGTGTTTTAATCCAGTCTCCCTTCACTTCATTCCAGACACCTCCTTATCTGTTGACCACCTGAACGTTGTCTTGGACTCTGCATCCATCCAAATCCTGAAATCTGACAACAGTTCTGTGTTTAAAGTAACAAGTTGTCCTGAAATTGAATCTTTTATAAAGAATTTTTTGATGCCAGGTGCCTTTATTTCTCTTTGTGCAAGAGGCAGTCTTTTCTTTTCAAATATTTTTCTCTTAGTTGCAGTGTTTGGAATCTAACATCTCTTGTGCTTTAAGCTGTTTTGTTCTTATTGTATAAACTCATTTAAGAGTGCACAGAATCTCTAACCAGACCCAGAACTTTGGGAACTTTCTGTTTTGAAAGGGCAAGGTACGGAAGGGCACAGCTGTACAAGCAGTGTCAACAGGAGTGTTGTATATGCATAACCTGTATTTTCTGTGGTTTTTTCCATGTGTTTTTTTCCATTGTGTCTACATGGTCTTTTCTTTTGGAAAACCTGACCTGTGTGGATACTGAGAATCTCATTCTGCTTGTGCAAGGCTTAACCCACCTGCCCCATTGTACCCCATGCAATCCGGGTGTCCAGACTCGTACAGCTTGTGTAGCCATCAGCCTTCTGGCTCCCTACAAAGGAGGGTGAGCCTCCTCTGGCCGGGGCATCACGCTCTGCCTCTCCCCCCAGCCCCCAGCCCATCCCCATCTCAGGCAGAGGGATCCCCTGTCTTAGCCTGGGGGTGAAGAAGCCTTTATGCTATCCATGCCGTGAAACTTGGCTTTGGGTGAAGAAGTTAAAAATCTATATCTGCGTAGGAGCATGTGTTTATTTATGGCAAAACATGACTGGAAAATGACTAAGTTTTGCAGGAAGTCTTAGGTGGGTGTATTGTTTAAAAATATTTTTTAATTGCTTTGAGACACACTGTTGGCAGGTTTTGTACAGTAGCTACAAACTAACTTCGATTTTATTTTTTTTACAGAGATCAGATTTGGAGTAGACAGTGTTCCTTAAGTAAATGCCACTGAGTGTCCTAAAATTTCATGTGTAATCTCTGCTTTCACATGAGAACCGCCTACTCTTCCCGTGCAAAGCCATGACCCAGATCTCGCCATTGAACCCTGCTCACATGACTTTTGCGTGACCACAGTGTGGTAAAGCACTGAGCACAAACCAGATAGCCAGCCCCTGGAAGTCACCCAAAGGCTGTAGCTGGGGGCTGTATCTGGGGGAAACAACAATTTTATGGCATAGAAGCGTGTGACTTCTCAAACCTAGACTACATGCAGCCCTGTCACCATGTGTGGCATCTAAAAGGTTAAGCTGTACAGTAGGAGCCACAACAGGTGAGTTTGCTTCCTAATATAGACTGTCAGGAAAAAAAAATAGCAGTGTTTTACTACTAAATTGCTTTGGGGATTTTTGTGGAATCATCTTGTTTGAGTTTTATAACTGTCTGTAGGAAATTGCTTGGGATTAGTCTTGAAATTGTAGCGTGTGTGAGATAGATGGACCTGTGGTACACAAGGGTGATCAAAGTACGTGCTGTGTGCCTGAGGCTAGTGCTGGTACTGGGAAGGAGCATTCAGACTGTATGGCAAAACCTTCCCTTTTGTTGTCCCCCTCTTCTTCTTCTTACTCTTCTTCTTCTTCTTCTTCTTCTTCCTGTGATTGTTCCAACTCTCCTAGCAAGCGTCCAAGCATCCAGCACCTGCTTCCCCCTCAACGTAATCCCCAGATCTGCATGCGCTTCCTCCAGACCGCAGAAAATGTGGCTTAGTTTGGGGGTTTTGTGTGTGAAATGAACACCTGGGGTGGGATTGCTCAACCAAATGTGGACTGCTAAAAAGTCAGCATTTCTGGAGCCAGGCTCCATTGCCTTTGAAGGGACACTCGGGTGGTTACTCCACTTGAAAGTAATTATTACACACTTCGGAGACAGGAAATCTGCTTCTGTTGAGTAGTCACTAGGGGCCAGATCCAGAAAATGTCTTGATTGCCTGAAATGAGACTTAGAATTTAGATACCTAAATCTAATATTGCAGTCCCAAAAGCCTTAATTACTTACACACAACCCTGAGGCCTCTTCAGTTTTTCAGTACATTTGCATTAATACTGACTGCTCCCACCACCCCAAGGTCTTGAGATTTTCTTTTCTGGATCACTGTATTCTCAACAGGACTGATCAGCCTGCATTGTCATTCACATATAAAAATGGACGGGCTTGACCCAGGAAGTTTTCTCTGAGCGTAAGGAATACCCGTTGACAGGGTTGGGCTCCCTGCCACTTGCCATTGCTATGCTATTTTTGAAGATGGCTGTAGGAAGGACAGAGGGACTCTGTCTTTGGTGGATTAATGGTGTGGCTACAGCACTTACCCAGGAAGCTTAATGTTCTCTCGGCCCAAAGATTCAAGCTGGCATTTCTCCTATTCCAGGAGATAAGTGTACTGGGTAAGAGGCACTATACTGATGACTGCTGTACCCTTTCTTTTTTGCTGGCTCTCACTGTAAAGAAGAATTCATGATTTTCTGCAATGGAGGGAGAGAAGCAAAGCAAAACAAGCTTTGCAGAGAAAGCAAGAGAAAATATGACTTGCCATTGCAGTGTTACGAGCGTTTACCTGGGAGGCGATGGTCCAGACCCTCTTCTCTACTGGTGAGGCATCTTTGGCGTTTCTTGCTGAACCGCAGTTGGATTAAAATGGCTAACATAAAACTGGAGGATTTCCAAGGTGAGATTCTCCACGAATGAGCTCCTAGATTGGCGATCCAGTTTAAGCTTTGTCTCAGAGCCAATAAATTTTAGGTATTTTGTTTTGCTGTGGTGCAGTGCCCATAGAAGGAACAAGGAGGTTTCTGTGTGTTTCCACGCATATGCCTTGAGGTTTGGGTTGGCTATTCTCTGAGGGGGTAGGACGTGAGGTTTTGGATTCACCCCCCAGACAGAGTCAGAAGCTCAGGACTGGCCATCCCTGCTGGTGTCCACTAGTGCTACGACTTCTGCCTGTCATCATGGGTAGATCCACCACCACCTTCCTGAACTTGCTGCGTCTCTCCTGTCCAGGGCTGCTGGTTTTCCTGAAATGTATAACAAGTTGTATCAAATTCGTATCATAGAGACCTGTACTCCTCTCAAATTTTGTTGAAATTACCCAACAAAACTGATTGAGGACTTTTATCAGGCAGCGCAAAAGCAATCGAGGGCATTTATGAGACAGCACAATCTTGTCATCTTGTTACCTCAGAAAAAAAGGCTAGGCTAAGGGTACGGTATGAAGTAAATATCAGTCTGCCTGTGGCACTTGGATGTCAACAAGAGAAGTGAAGTGGATTTTACATCTTGGTTTAGTTAACATAGCTAGAATCCATTAAGTTTCATTACCAATTTTGGTTTGATGTGATGATTTGACCCTGGCGGTCAAATCCTGTAAATAAAGCAATGCTAGTTTACCTAAATTTCTGTCTGACAGGAGCACTAAAATGTAGCATTATGACCTATTATCTAGCATTACTGTTCAGTGATGGTTTGGGGAAGGAATCTCCTTCCAGACATAATTTATTACTTCTTTGTCTTGCTAAACTCTTTGAGTGACGTTCAGACTTAAAGAGAGCCAATTATATTGCTTCTCATAACAGACATATCTGTTCACAGAGCCTTTTAGCAGTACTTAGGATTTCTTGACGGCATTTGTCTTTTATCCGTGAAGCTTACTTTCAATGTCACTCCCACTTTACTGCTGGAGATAATCTCTGGCATCACTTTTCCTTTCACTCCTGTACCCCACTCCCTCTACCTTGATTTTCTCGCAGAATTTGCCAGCGGCTGAGGGGTGTCAGCCACGGCTGTAGCTGTGGGAGCTGAAGCCTGGTGTGGTTATAAGAACAGTCAGGACCGCGAAGGCAGCTCGCACCATTGCAGCCCCCCCTTACTATAGCCCTTGTTAAAACCCCCGTTCACCTGCCCCGTCGCTTACACCAGTTGTCATCAGTTGGCTGACTTCAGGCTGTCTGACTTCGTGTCTTCCTCTCTCATCAGCTGCTTGATAGCTTGCTGATCTGTTTTGTTTGCAGTGTGATAGGTTTGAGCATACTGTATTATTTATAAATGTTTGGTAATTTTCTGTGTCAGTGATATATTCTTTGGGGCTGCCTCAGTCTTTCAAAAACAGGCTTGACACTACATCTCTTTGTCTCGGCATTAGAGCATTCCCAACCGGTTACTCTATGTACTTGCTTCTGCTTGCTGCAGTTTTAAAAATGTTCTTGAAGGCTTGCGCTGAATGATTAATTAAAATTTCATCAGGGTGCTTGGTCTAATTCTCATCCAAGTTACAACAGCATGAATGGGAAGTGGCCGCAGAGGAGTCAGTGGAGTTAAGCTAGTATAAAATTGGAGAATGAGGGCTGTTGTCTTCAGTTACATTGTCACACACTAAATCTTACTGAAGAGTTTCCCTACAAAACCTAACAATTTGGAAATAACTTTTTTTGTCTAATCTTGTTTCCATTGATTTTGTTACTAAATTTACTGTATTTATATTTAAAGCCCCAGAGTCCAGTCTTGAGATATTTTGACCCACCTACAGCTTTTCTCAAACTTGCATCTCATGTTTTGGACCTGAATCAATAAAGATTACCTGCAGTGTATTCTGCATTATGTGAGCATTAATATATCTTCAGAGAGGGAGCGAGTAGTGTTTCCTAACCCCTAGTTCTATTCCCTTTGGAAAGATGGGTTGACCTTTTCAGAGCTCAGCGGCTCTTGCACAGAGCTGCCCTTACAGGGTTGCAAAAGGATTTACCTTAGGGAAGACCTGCAGAGCAGCTATAACTCAGGCTGTTATCTGCACCAGTCTGTATTTTTGCTTCTCTCCACCTTTTCCCTGCTGTCCAGGCAGATGCAAGTATAATTGCAACTTTGAATAGAGATCCCCAAAGTAGCTTTCAGTGAGCTACTGATTGCTAGCTATATTGTCTAGCCATGACAAATCCTCACTTTCATAGGTGCAAGCAGAAATTACTTTAAGTCCTCCTGAAAAATCAAAGAAACTTGGCCCACATGGCTACAGGTCACCCACTTTTTTACACCTTATGTGTGTGCGTGTGAGAGAAAGAAGATAGTCTGTGCAAAGACTGAAAACCAAGATGTATGGATACGGATGCTCAGAGTCAAATTTGTGCAAATCCCTCCTGTTGGTCCATCATGTATGTCATATTGCACTGAATAACTGCCTTGGTGTCTTGAAAGTGTTGGTAGTTAATAGTGCTTTCTTATATACTGTTCCAATCTTCATTGTAAACTGTGTCTTAGCCACAGATAGGGAAAGTTGTCTTCCTAGTGCTGGGGATGGACTTTTGGTAACTCCTCTTGATAGTCCAGACTTTGGTAGAAAAAGAGATTGATGGGACACAAATATACTGTCCACTAAAAACTGATACTGTGAAAATGAGACATTCAGCTCCTAATTTTGCTGTTTGCAGTATACATGTAAAGATATATTAATGGCGTAGGGATTTTTCATGACCTTTGTAATTTTTGTGTATTGAAGGGATAGCTTAGCATCTTGAGATGAAGAAGTAGATTTCTGTAATACTCCTTTTTGAGGGCAGAATAAATTGAGTTATTCCTCAGCTTAACCAAACAAGCAAAGAGTGCATTAGGAATAAGAAGAACAAAAGATGCCCAAGAATTATCTCATAAGACCAGATGGGTAAGCAGAAGCGTAGATCTCGGATAAACTTATGCTGAGAAAATATCATCTCGTTTGCAAACAGGCACTGAACAGGGTGCCTGTGAAACTACTGAGAAAACATGTGCTTGATCCCCAAATGTAAATGATGGCTTCTAGTTGACAGCAGCTTTGATTATTCCTTGGAGCTACCCAAGCGAAGGAGAAACTGATGCAGTTGTCAGCCTGATCACTGACTAACTGGACCCATCATGTTATGACAAGTGTATCAGGTACAGATGCTTGTAAAATTTTCTTAATAAGAGAGACAGACAGGTCTATCTGATCCATCAGCTGCCTCATGTATGGAGAGGCCACCATCACCATTGCTTCTCCTTGCTTTCCTCCCATCCTTTTTCAGCAGAGAAGCCTAATATATTCCCCACAAGACCTATAAAGGTTGTAGCCTCAGAGCTCTGTTATTGCATTCATTATATGTGTGTGTATACAGATGTGTTCATATTTTTCTTGTCTGGATTCCCCCCCTTTTCTACCCAAAGAGGAGTAATAGTTATAGCTGTTCTGCCCCATGCTGCCCCATTTTACATGCTTTCCAGGTTATCTAAAGAGCAGCAGCAGCCAGACTCTCATATTACCTCAATGTCCATAAAGATCACTCAGAAGCCTTCAATTCTTGTATCTCCTTGTCCTCTGCCAGCTGTGGATTTCTTTCCATTTTTCCATTACCTGCAGAGGTGGACACTTTTGCCTGGACCTCTCACAGCTGGAGTCACAAGCACTGGGTGTGAAGAAGTGGCTCTAGTAGTAAGCTTGGTCTTCTGTAGTAGATGGCTTTCAGCTGTAGATAGTCCTTCCCTGTGAGCCAGAGATCCGTAGCCAGAGACGTTACCGTGTGGTTGCAAAGCATCATACAAAAAGCACAAACTTAAATTCAGCAATTAATGGGAGGCACACTGTATCGGTAAAATCTGTACCTGACCTCTGCATGAAAAGAGGAATTTAGCAGATAGGATTGACTCCTAACAGTTGTCCCCATGTGCCAAATTTAAACACACAAGTATTATCTATCCTTATTTTCAAGTCATTAGTTAAATTCAGACTGATTATGAAAATAGTTCATTATGGAACAGTTACTTCAGTTTAGGGGCACCCAAAATGGATCAGGGATCTCATTTCAGAAGATGCTGGTTTTCAGTCCTCTAAAAACCTGACTTCTTCAAGGTACCTCCATTTGTAGCACCCCTACTTATTATGTCTGAAAATTAAAAGTAGTTATTGAGATATAGCTTTGTCCCTTATGCCTAAGAGCATAACTCAAATCATCCTGCTGAGCCTTAAGTTCAATTACCTACAATTCCTTCAGGTGCAGATTTGTCTGCTTAGCAAGGTGGCTCAGAGGGAGACATTGCCAGCAAGCTGATGCACTGCTGCCATTCAAGGCTGTGGTCTTTTCTAGTTTCTAACAATAATTTGACCTAGCTGTTTGTGTGGACCTTGCATGGATGTGGAAGAGAATGGAGCCCTGTGCAGCTCAGGGTGCAAGCCCTGGTTGCTGGTGATCACTCCTCTTGGCCTTTGGCTCTGATTTGTGAAAGTAGAAACCTCATCAGCACATCGAGTCTTACTCCTGTGCTAAGAAACATGATGAGATTTCACAAAATGGGCATGGGCGACTGATCATTTATTCCTTTGCCAAGTAGCCAGTGAGCTGATACAACAGAGCCAAACCTCAAAGTTTGGCTTACCCAAGTCCAGTATACTGTTCACTGTCTTCTTTCTCAGACGTGTTTTGGGGTGAGGAATTATCATTTGTTTCTTCTGGGTCCAGCATCTACCCAACCTTTGCTCATTTCAGTAAAATAGGTCTTCAATATCAGGATAGTCATGTGTGAAACTGTTCTCCTAAGTGCCAGTTTAAAAAATGGTGATGGCTAAAATGCCACTTTCAAGTCAGGTATTGAGCATTTGTATAAACAAGAAGTAAATGTTTCAGAAACATATTTCTCAGTTGTTGCTGGAAGTGACATAGATTTTGTCCGGTTTCCTAAGTTGTGTCTGTAAATGAATCTTGCATTTGGTCATTTGGAGAGGATAGGAAATATACGGTCATGTTTTATTTCCATTTAATATAGCATGTATCCTTTGGAAAGACGCCATCCCATGCTACGTGCCCTACACTCCACATGCATGTACAGATGCAGGCACTGTGCAGTGAGGTACAGTAACCAAACTCCTAAGCTACAGTTGTTGTAGGAGGGGAAATTTTGGCTATTGATTTCATCGGCACAGAGAGGAGGTCAGCTGTTAAGTGTTTCAACTTACTCGTAAATTGTTTTATTATCCTGTTGTCTTTGTAATACTTGAACAATCATCATTGCTGCAAATTGATGGTATTCCTGTATCCTGGGTTTACAAAAGAAACAAGAGAAGTGAAGGAAATGATATGCTGAGAAGTTGCTAAGAGGGAAGTAACTTGGAGTTGTTCTTCTTGAAATATTTACTGCCTTTCACAGATTTTTTTATGGGCTCCAGGAGAGATTTGAATGAGGTGTTAGGTTGAAAACTGAACTGAGAGGCTGTTCCTTATGTAGGGGAAGATGGTATAAAGGAATGAACTGTTTGACAGCTGGACTTTGACTTGTGATGGATATTTTTTACAGGAGAGTGCGAATCGCCCCCCTCCTTTGCCGGCTGCTCAAAATACAGGGCCGGGTGTGCAGGGGGTCACTGCTCACTTCTCCGTCCCCATGCTGGGAGCGGGTGGATGGGGACCGTGTGGGCAGATTCTCCTCCTCCCTCCCGACTCTCCAGGGAGCCAGGGCAGGAGGAGCCATGCCAGACTGTATTACTGGCACGGGCCCATGGTGGGTGGCTGCCTGCAGGACACGACAGGGGAGCGTGGGGGTAAGTGGGACCCAGGAGTATGAGTCTGAGCCACGGTGCCTCCTGGAGCTCCTCTCCTTGGGGTGCAGGTTATGTTCAAGTTCTTACTCAGGGCTTGGCTTACAGGCACTATCCAGTCTATAAAAAGCAATTAAAACATAGCAAGTAATCCCCCCTGGCAACCCTTGCAGGCTTGCAGAAAGAATTCTGCAAATAAATTACTGCTCTTCAACAGCAGCTTGTATCCACCTCATAAACCCATTCCTGAGCTCGGCATGGGGAAAGAAATAAAATAGCATTCAACCAAAGACTAGAGTTTTGTGTTGTGTTTTTTTTTTTTTCTCTAAAAGTTCAGTTATTTTTACCTAACGAAGAACATTATTACCCCTATAACTCTCTCTGTGTTGGCACTGGGGCTCTGCGTCGCCGGTGTCTGACAGCTTGCTAATAATGCAGCGTGGTACGAGCACGTCCTGTGCCAGCAGCGATTACTGCGAGCAGGCGGCAGCGCGATGACAGCCTTCAGAATCGGCAAGCACAATCTGAGAGGTGACATCGGAGGGAATTTCCCAATTATGTCTGCTTCGTTATGCTTAGGGTGATGGGAAGGTCACACGGCGAGTGTGCTCCTGCCCGAAAGGTGCAGGTCACCTTTTTCAGACTTCTCAAAATAGTCCCTTTATAATTACGGGATGTGATTTAATTTTATTATATTTTTTAAAAGATAATAAACTATTGACAGCTGAGGTTGCAGGCTGAATTTAGCCATAATCACAACCACAGATGCTTGTGTTTTCACACAAGTAACTGTACTCATTAAGTCTGCCTGTATAAACAGTTAAACCTCAGGACTGAATTGCCAAAGGAAATCAAGACTTCTGAATACCAGTGCGCTTCTGCCCAGGGACTTACTGAATATATCTGAATGGGCAAGGGGAGAGAGGGGAGAAGAGCAAGGAGTGATGAGGAGAGCTTTTTGTGGTGGTGCTGCTGGCTGTGAGGGATGGGATTAATCTTGTTTAATGTCACCGTTTCAGAGTTAGGCATCTGTGCTAAGCCAGACATGCAGACTTGTCTGTAGGCAGTGGAGAGGGAGCTGCGGTCCAGACTGCTGAGCAGCCTCTCCTGTGCCTCTTAGAGCAGAATCCTGGATTACAGGCCACCCAGAGACAGGACACCCAGATTTACTTAGCCAAAACTAGACAAGATGACTTTTATCCTATGATGTGGTGTATGGCATCATATCAGTTGAAATATTAATCCTATTCCTGTGACAGCATGGTGCTGCTATGGTGTAGCTCTCGTAAAATTACCAGAAAGGTGGGGGTTTTTCCCCATTAGATGGTGTTTTAATATAGAGCTATCAAACAACTTCATTTAAGGCTGTATATTCTGGTGGTATCCTTCCTGTGGCGGGGGCGGTGTGGAGCGAGAATGGAGACACAATACCTCCTGCGGCTGGTGCATCTCACAGATGCCTGCCCAAAGCCAGCCCTGTGCTGCTTCTTCCCTTGGGGTAGCAGGGCAGGGAAAAAAGTGAGCAGTTCCTGCTCAGGAGCTGGTGTCATCAGTGGTGTATTGAGAAAGGCAGGAAAATAGATGTATCTGCTTGCAGCCCTGAGCACCCAACTCATTCAAGGGCTAGTTGGGGTCTAACTCAGCTCCTTGGTCCTTCCAGATTGGACATATTGCACAGTCAGGATGACAGTACTACAGAAACTGAATATGTATGAGACAAGAAACCCTCTCTGCAAGGAGGATTTTCAGTTGCTGACACGCTACAAAGTTATATATCACTGCATAAAGCACAGGAGAGCCTAAGTCTTCCCCCCACCACCACCCCCATTAAAAAATGCCATACACAAGTTTGAATTTTTGGGGGGTGAAAAATCAAAATTTAAATACTCCTTTGTCTTTTGGGAATAGGAGTCCCAATGCCTTTTCTACAGCTCCCAGTTGTCTGGGCTGGGCAACCCACTCAGGCATCTTCCTCTGAGCAGCAGTTTTTGTCCTGTTGGGATTCTGGGATACGACGGCTGTGGGAACTTGGACTGCATTAAGGCATGAAGAGAGACTATTAGACAGCAGAGTGGTATCCTCAAATCCAAACTCCTAATTTTAGAGAAAAAATATGGAAATTAAAAACACTGTAATGAAGAGGTGTGGGCTTTTTCACAAAAAAAACACAACTGTTGGAAAGCTGAGATTCAGTGAGAAAAGCACTTCATTCGATGCCCAATTTTGTCAAAAGCACTTGGGAGGGAGGCTATCACTGGTGTTGAGCAGTGTAGGAAGGTATTAATTAACACAGCTTGATGTCAGGTAGGGTCTGGAAAGCAGGCCATATAAGATGAAAAGGAAATTAAGGTCACTGAAAGTAGGAACCGAAATTGTTCTTCAGTGGTTTGTCCCCATCATCATGTTGCAGGAACATGCAGGCAAAGTAACATTTTCTTTTTCTCCCTCAAACTGGGAGAAAAGCACTCCAGATGTGGGCATGGAGCGCTCAATGAGAAGCCCTGGGATACCTGAGGCATCCGCAGGACCTGCAGGAGAGCCGCGTCTGTCCTGTGCGATGGCTGCGGGTCAGGAGAAGTACCCAAAGCCCTAGATGCTTATGTGTAGGCAACCGAGTTGAACATGTACTGATGAGCTCCCTACATAACATGCAGACACCTAAATTTAGGTGTCAGTCTCAAGATGAGTCCCATCTGATGTTTCACATCTAAAGAAGTACTGATTTTTCAGTTACAGATCTGCTTCCTGTAAAAGAAACTTGTATTTGTGTTCCTCTTTTCATCCCTAAGGAAAAAACACAACTCCAAACGGAGATTTTGCGTATTTCTGGAAACAGTTCAATATATGTGTCAGTTTTGTAAAGCATTTCCCATCTTTATGCTGTATATATTCTAAACATGACATGCCCTTTGCTTATCCTAATGTTGCATGACCCACTCAGACGTTTGGGAAAATAGAAGATGGTTGGAAAAGAGGAGTCCGTGTGTCTAGTTGGTGTCTGTGCTGTTGCAGTATTTGTAGACAGCGTTTCAGTCTTTCCTTGCTCATGCATATCCATGTGCTTGACCTTGAGCAGGTCACTAAGGCCCTCTGCGCCTCAGTTCTCTGACTGTCCAACGGCAGCATTCCCACCTGTCTGCATTGGCAACCCATTTTTTTATTAAACCTCATTTTTTTCTGGACAAGGAATTTCTTGTAGTTCTCCATGAGATTGTTCTAGTATTATTCAGGGAAAAGAGATAAAGAGACCAGGAGCACAAAGCTAAGCAAAATGTGTATCCATTATCGCATTGATGGTTTCAGCAGCCTCTTGGCAAATCCAGTCTCAGCAGAAAGCACAATATGGTTTTCTGTGTTTTGGAGTTAAGTTTAACCCGCGGAGGGTGCTTATGGGAGAGAGGAGTTGTTTTCTGAGGTTGTTTTTTCTCCCTTTGTCAAGTTATGTACTGTGTAGGGCACAATTTCTCCCGGGACGAGTTGACAAATACTCCATCCAAAGTAATCTTGATGTTTATCCAAACCTCTCCCCAAGTGAAGCCAAGCACTTTGGCAGGTCTGTTTTGCAGCGAGGTGCTCGAGAGCTGACAGCCGAGGCTCTGCTGAATGGGCCAGCACAGGGCCAGGGCTGATTAATGATGCAAACACAGCCCCGAGAAGCGACGCTTGAGCAAACAGGGGTGATGTCAGCCCTAGCAACAGATGGCAAAGCCCCTTCTCCCGTGCTCCACGGGCTGCTTGAGCGCTCAGAGCCGGTGAATAAAGAACAATAAGGGTAGCACAGGGTTAACCGCCACTTTTATCAGCGTTTTTGTGCTGGCTTAGCTCTTTCACAGCAAAATGTCAGTGGCTGAATTGATTATTTTTTTTTGTTTTGCTGTCCAGACGCAAGAGAAAAGTGGCCACAAGCAACTTTTAGCTCTTGGGGCCTCCTGCTAAAAGGGGCATAATAAACATCCTTCCTGCAAATGGGGCAAAAGCAATTGAAGGTGGAGCTGTTTTATAGAGGTTTCTGATGCTGTTGCAAATTCTTATGGGTCAGTTGCTATTTCTAACATAAACCTCAGCTGCTCAGGGTGGCTGGAAATGTCTGTGTTAATTACCTTTAGGCTGAGGTCTTGTCTGTAGACACAAGTTGTATTGCTTTAACTACACTGGTATCATTAAAGCGGTACAAATACCCTGAAGTGAATGCAGTTACAGCGGTATAAATGAGCTTGTTTATCTCATAATCTATGCTAGTATAAAGCACCTTTATACCCGTATAATTGCACGCACTGGGGGTTGTGCCAGTGTAAATGTTTTGGTACAAAAATCAATAACTGGCATAGTTGGAGGCAGGAGGCTGTTTGGGGTCTGGCAGGCTGGAAGTGCAGCCCTGCAGCAGCTTCCAGACTGAATGCTCAGCTATTTTTGTTTTTAATCTATCATTCTTGTCTTGACCTAGAAATAAAAATTGAATGGAAGGTTGGATTTATCTCAGCAGCAGAAATAGGTGTCACAAGTGCTATCTCCCTTCTTGAACTCCAGCGGCCGGAGGATGAGGGAACCGTCTGAGCCGTGGGACAGGAGACGTCCCTCCTTGCACACAGGCACGGAAAGAGGCCAGCTGGCAGAGGATCCCGGAGAGATATCAATGACGGGAAAGAAAGTGATGTAGCCTAAAATGAGGGATTCAGAGCTGCTTCACAGCTTTCTGGGGCTGCTTCAATTTATGCCATGAGGCCACACTGACAGCCCCAAAGCCAGGAGAACCTAGGGTGAGAGACAGTCCCACTCTACCCCCCTCATCTGCCTGCTGGGTTTTATATCTTAGGACACAGAAGGTGGGACTCCCCTTATCAAACTGTAATCATCTGCACCTGAGCTAGTTTTGTGACCTGCCTTTATAGTGACTGGAGAGACAGAGACACCCCTCAAGTGCATTTAATCTGCTCTTAGCTTGGATATCTAAAATAAACCACGTAAATCATGCTTAAGAAGTACCTGCTTCTCTCCTTTGACTGTACAAGGGCGTTTGCCAGCCAGGTAGGATGCAGGTGAGTACAGTGAGTCTTACCTGTACTGGATAACCTGGGTCCTGTTCTGGTCTGTGGCACCTGCACTAACCCTTGGCTTTGAGAGGGGTTTTGGTGGCGTGGCTGGGGGAATACTCACTGACTCTTGGAAAAATCCATGTACTAAAAAAGCATTTAATCTTACTTTTTTGTCTTCCTTCCTTTGACTGACCAAGCAAAATTATTTTTGGTCATAGAGTGTCTTAGGAAACTTTTAATGAACTGTTGCTCATTTCACTTTTTAATGAACTACTGTTCATTATTTTGTTACTTTGCACTGTTACTGCCTTGACTCATTTCTGCCTGCTCGTACAAGCATTGCCTCTGGAAGAGAAACGGCCGCTGTAGCTCTCTGTGCATCCCTGGTTTTGTACCACCATCAGCACTCTGTGCAGTAGCTACCAGGATTGTCCAGGTTCTCCAGCAGTGCACTCAACTCTGTGTGTTGCTGTTACCAGGTATCATGGCCTTTTTTGCAAATTGTGTTTTGTTGCTATTGGGGTTAGATCTGTGCCTATCCCGGCTCCGATGGACCCCCATCCCAAGTGCCAGGCAGTGTCCAGCCTCTGCTCCCAGTTCCTGCATGTCTCCATGATACCCCAACACAATGACTTTGAGCTCAGTGCAGTGTGCTTGGGGTAGAATGAGGCTTTAAAGAAGCTGACAGTGATTTCTTCCATCGTAAAATGCTTTAAATACCTAATCCATTTGCCTTCTATCTCTAGGTGGTTTTAATTTCACCAAGCATATCCCAGGTACCTACAGTAGGTACAACCTGATCCTTTTGGATCCTACAGGACCAGTTTCTAGACCTAGGGCTGTGCTATTGCTGTAAAAACAATACTGCTAGTAAAATGAATAATTTGGGTGAGCAACAAAGCCTAATTGATTCATCAAGGGTTATACAGCACAAATATCTAAAAGCATCATCACAGGATCCTACTGTGAAATGCCACTTAGCCTCCTGCCACATGAAGGACAAGGAGCAACCACTCTGCATGTTTTAAGGAGGTACTGAGTCTTGGCCTTAAACCCCCAGAAACTCATTGTTTTTCCTTGCCCAGAAACTTTCTTTCATGTATTTGTACATTATTTTTACCTATATTTACCCATTTTTTTATCCCAAGGAGTCTCCAAATTGCTCATGTTCTTAAAACACAAACCTGAGAGACTGAAGATGAGCTTTAAACATGCTTCTGCTATGGTTTGCACCAGTCTTCAACATGTAGTTTTACTTTTATAGCTAAGATTCCCTACCTGTAAAATAGGAGAAATCTGTTTAACCCATGAAAGAGTTAACCTTATACCTCACACAGGCTTTTGGTGCTGAATTCATTGACATTTATGAAGTACAGTGTAATCTTTGTATGCTACATGTTGTTAAAGAACATGATGTTGAGGTTTTTAGAGATTTTTTTTTTTTTTTTTTTTTTAAGTGCTTGTTGAAAACTATAAAGTCACTGAGGAATGAAGTTTTATTTCCAACTTGATAAAACATACCAAAAACTATGGAAAACTTAGTGTAACTTAGTGTTGTTTTGAGTCCTGTGTCTGAGGCAGTTTTATTCTTTTTAGTAGTGAATAAAAAAATTGTAACTGATCTGTAAATCAACCCTTTGATGCAGTAAAACTGCCAGAAACCAAAACTGCTCTGGCTCAAATGATAGACACTTATTCTGGCTGACAACTTATACTTTTAATTGGAAGCTGCAGCTTTTGAAATGAATTGGACAGGGTGAAATCATCACAGTCTTAGATGTAGACAATGACAGAAGCCAGTATGTTCAGTTCTCTTCGTTGGGGCTTGTAACACACAGAGAAAGCTGCTGATCTTACTGGATTGCGATTGAAGATATTTGCCCTTCACTGAATAATGAGCTTGCAATCACATTTTTGCTGGAATAGGTTCTTTGTAGAAATGAAACTTAAATCAGAAGGAAGTTAAATCTCATTTCTTACTCTCCGATCAAAACCTGCATGCTTGAGCACCTTGTAGTGAGGAACATTAGGCTCACATTTCTGTAATCTTATTTGTTATTCAAGATTTGCTCCTGATAGCTTAAACTACTGAAAAAAAAAACCCCACCCATACAACCTTAAAAATGGAAAACTGATTCATTTTCACCACTCTGCAAAGCCTTTCATTATAAAGGGGGAGCAAAGCAAGTAGAAAAGAACCGCATGCATCCAAAGTCACCAAATCTTTCCACTTGTTCCCAGGGCTCGGACAACAATGCCGCTATGAAAATAGCTCTGAGGAGGAAGAGCATGCTGGGTAATGAGATGCAAATGAGCACACCAAGCATCCCACTCTGCTTCAGAGCCTTTGTATCCAGTAGTGCAATAACAACCAGCTTTTGAGTCATGATAGGGTAGCACAGAATAGGTTTCACAATGGGTGTGTGCATTATCCTCTTGGTTCTCCTCAGCTTGTGGTCAGCAGGATAGTTAAACGTGGCATCCATTTTATTGAGAAGTCGCCTAGATTAAAACTAGCTGAAATAAGAGTGTCACAGTTAAGTGTAACAAAACGCAGTGTGAAACCTTGTGAAGGGAGAAGGGAATTTTATTTTATTTAACTTGCTCTGTAAGTTGTTTGTACCTACTCACACTCTCATACCCTACGCACCAAGGTGTGTGTATCCAAGTGCCGTGGCCAAGATGACTCGTGTGGGAAACTGAAGTCCTCACCGTGTCTCTTGGGTTCTTCTTGACTGACAAGGAACTGAGTTTTGGACCCGTCTTTTAAAACATTTAGGAATTAACAGTTATCTTTGCATCACAATCTTGCTTACTTCTGTCTCTAAATCATTGCTTGCTTTCTCCATCTCCTCATCTTGGATATCTTTAGGGCTATCATCTGTCTTTCTCTTAGGATGATAGTATATCTGACGTGCTGTAACCTTGTTGCCCTCCTGCTGTTACCAGACCACAGGTCTTCTGCTGACAAGTCGACAATGCTGGGACCTTACCAGAGCCCTCCACCCAGATGTAAACAGCACATTCCCCAGAGTTCACCTGTTTGACTGCTGTCAGTCATCTCCTTGGTTTATCAATATAGACCATTCTTTTAAACCTGACTGTTGTTTCTTTTGGTGCTTTCACATGCATATGTTTCCATTCCTATTTCATCCATATCCATCTTAATATTTCTGATAGAGATCTGTACAAGAGGGAGGCAGCTAAGGAGACTTGATTTACTCAATTGGAAGGACTAAGGAAGGAATAGAGGAGTAGCTTTGATTGCTCCTTGGGCTCACAGTTCTGCCATGCAGGTCTGGGAGGACCTTAGAGCCCCATTTGTGTGACCAGGAGAGAAACACAGGTGAGGCCTGGATCAAGTCACACACGTCCCTCTTTCATCTAGGTGAACATCATTATCCGGCGCCTTCAGAGGGTGAAGAAGTGGAATAGGAGGACTTGTGCCCTAACCAAAAGTTGAAAGGAGAAGGTAGAAAGTATAAAGGAGAAGAAGTGTATAAGCAGTGATGGAGCAAAACGTCGGGGCTGTGCTTCAGGCAGCAGAAAGTAAAAAGCAAGGGGTGGTTATCCCTACAGCTGCAGTACTTCCAGCAGCAGCTTGTCACAGCCTCTGGATGCATCTTCTATTCTAAAAGCACTCCTTGTAGTAGCACCACTCCATCCTCATTCATTAGGTGATGGCTGGCCCTTGCTCCTCTGTCATTAGCCCCCCCGGTGGCAAAGGCTTGCTAAACATGCCCTGCTTTCGGTCGCCTTTTCTCCTCCGCTGGGACTGATGCACGTTCACATCCTCGCCCAGTGCACATCTCCTCATTCCTCTGTCCCCTCTATACTCTCATCCCAGTCCCTTCAGGTTCTTCCCCAGTCACTCTGGGAGTAATAAATACATCAGTGTCATTGTTTAAAAGCAGCCAGCAGGGACGGTGCTTGGGATGCTGCTGAGACCCCCGGCTGAGCAACTGAACATGGGGTCTGCTTGCCCTTCCTCCACTCCATCTGCCTGCCTACATGGAAAGAGCTCAGCCTGAGGATCCCACCTCTTACTTGGTGTCAAAGCAAGAGAGAGCTCCTTGCAAATAATTGATTCTGCTCCTCTTCCTCAGCCGAAGATTTACTGGTACCCAGGACCCACTCTTGCCTCTCCACTCTGACAGCTGTCCGGTAAGGCTGAGGTACTGGACTAGCTTTGCAGAGAAAAGCAGCTACAGCTCGTGTTCTAGTTTTACTGTGCATTTTTGCTATTTGTTATGTCAGAGCTAATACTATATTTTACCCATTGATAACGATTTAAATAAATCCCTGTGCAGAGAAGTGAAAAAAAGAAAGCAGAAAACCCTAGAAAGCAAAGGAATTCATTTCAGTCTTTGAAGAAATTATTTTCTTTACTTACTTAACAATAAATTTTGGAAAATGCTTAGTGCTGTTATGGCTGAGCTTTATGAGATTGTTAGTTAGTAATAATATCTTACTCTTACACAAGTCATTTTTTCCTTTATAGATCACAAGGCACTTTACAAAGAAAGATATCAATTATCCCGGTTTTATGGGAGGGGAAGCTGAAGCACAGAGACATAAAATGTCTCATGTAAGGGTACAGACCAAGATAGAGGGTGAGCTGGAAACCCAGCAGAGTTGTCTCAGTATGGTTTCTTAGGCAGGAGACCACCTTGGGAAGGGCAGCGGATCTTGACAGCGCTGAGGTCTATCTGTGACTTGCATGTCATGAAACAAGGCCATATATCTTTTCGATGAGGCTTCTTTCCACAGCTCTGCATTCTGCCTCTGGATCAGGAAGGTCACCTCGCCGATGAATCATATTTTTATTAGCGATGAAGATGAGATTGACTTGACCTGGGGAATCTGCAGTTAGCACGACGCACAGCTCTCCCAGCGCTGTGGCTTTGCTAAGCTGGAGACAATTGCTAGTAATGAGGGATCAATGCCTTTCTTTTGAGCGCAGTTGGGAGAAAAGCTGGGGTTGTTTTTCTATTGTTAAGAACGGTGCTCAGTTGAGGGTGTGTGTGGAAAAATGCAAAATCTCTTCTCTTTAGAAGGTAATGAGGGTGTCTAGATTAGGAGGAAAAGCTGACAGCTGTGCCCTGCACACCCTCCACACCTCCTCCACAATTGCGAAGGGCAAATACCAGGACTTCATCATGCTGTGACCTACACATATGTGATACAAAAGCATACATTGGAGACATTTTGTATTATTATTTTTTCCTTCGTCATAATATGCCAGAGAAAGAGATCGAACAATAATTCATGATGTATTCAGGCCCAAGATGCAGAGTATTTGCATAGCCCCTTTCCACTGAAAGTGGCACCACCTACCCCCACCGCGGATGTTATATAAGTCTTCTTTCTTGCAAACAGTGAAATTAATTAGCATAAATTATAACCAGAGTCTAGTTAGGCTCAGTCGTTGCTTTTGCAGAATTATGAGGCCTTTGTGCAGAAAAAAATTAAAGAAAATTGTATAATGATTATGTGTGCTGGTTACTAAGCTAGCCACCAGTTATATATATTTATAGCTATTCCTGCCAGTAATAATTATATGCTAATTATAACCCAAATAGAATTCTGTAATTTCTGCCTGAAAATGAAAGCGATGCAGGGGGATGTTAAGATCTGTGCTGAGGCATCATATTAGCAATTAGGTTTTTAGGCAGTACTGCACTTTTTAAGGAAGAAAACAAAAGAAGGTATGAATACTATTTCTATTCTTATGTATTCATTTGAGCCTAAATAAAGGATTTGAACCTGAAAACCTTCTTATCCCACAAACTGTGAACTTCCATGTGAAGTGTTTTAGGAGAGCGAAGCCCCTGCATGACAGTCCCTCAAAGGCATTTGCTCAGTTGTTTCAGAGCATCAGAGCCGTGAGAGATGACTCAGGCTACAACGACACCGCAGAGAAATTGCCCATCAGTTCTGCTAAAGGAGCCAGTGCAGCTTGGGCACTTTGAGTATTATCAGTCTTTTCATTTAAAAATTGCAGCTGTGGGTTGCAGACCCTGTGTGTTTGATGGTGGCTCTACCACCCCGTCCCTGAGGGATCATTTTTGAGGGTAGGCTTTTGGGGGTTGCAGTTTGAGCAGTAGCTTAATTCCTCCTGAGTTCAGGCACTTCACTGAGATGCTTGAAGCTATTTATGGTCCAAAGCGACCACAGTCAGGTGGTGACTGTGGTTTAATACAGGCAGGTTTGCAGACTTCATCCTGCTTTCCACAGCTATTTAGGATTTGGCTTCTTCCTGGCCCGACTCAACTCACTGCCATCACTCTTTTAGCAAGTAAGAATAACTATGATACTCTCCACTCCAGAAATACCAAAGAACTGGCACCTTAAATTGAACTCCTGTAGCAAGTAACTATTGAGGGGTATTATCAGATCTGGGATTTTGATACGATTGGGAGATAACAAAGTGTCAGTGGTAAAGAGAAGGAAGACAGGGTGAAGAAATAAGCCTTGCAGTCACAGAACTGTTTGTCTGACCTCTGTCACCTGCAAGGCTTTCGAACGTATTTGGAAGGACGGTATCATTAAAAACATGGAAATAAATAGAAAATGGGATAAAAGTGCTCATGGGTTTACCAGAAGTAAATCGTATCAGCCTGTCTTGATGTCATTGATAAGATGAAGGATGTTCTAAGAAATGCTCTGTGTGTCGTCTACATGGACTTCAGTAATGCATTTGATATGGTTGCACTGCAGAATTTATGAGGTACGAGGACATGGAAATTAATAGTCAAATTGATATGTGCATATGGGTCTGGCTAAAGAGGAAATAAAAATGATGAGTCTTGAAAAAGGAATTTGCATGCTGAAGGGCACACATTAACAGATTATTTCAAGTATTGGCCAGACAAGTGACCTTGTTTGGTGGTTTTTTCAATGATGCTGGCTTCAAAAGTGGGAGTTTGCTCTGATCCAGAGATAGCAGGCATCATCCAAACAAGAGAGGTTGGGGAAAAAAAAAAGAAAGAAAGGATCCCTGGGAGTTTGAAGAGTAGAAATTCCTTAGCAAAGTAAATGAAACGGTGCATTTGAGGACTAATAACAAGATTGACACTCTCTGATAGATGTGCATCCACTGGAGGCAGTAGTTAGGCTGCTTTAGCGGGGACGGGTAGACATTATCTGGAGCGCAGTGTTCAGCCTCCATCCCTCAGGCTTAGGAGGGATGAGGGCTGGAACTACAATGCAAGAAGGGCAATGGCAAATTCATCAGGTGAAAGGAAACCAAAGGAGCTTGGCCTGTTTAGTTGACCAAAAAGAAGGTGCAAGTTGCTCGTAAATGGAGTCTGTCTAGAAATCAGGGCTTTCAACCATACGGTCATGTTCCCAAGTAGCCTTCCGGGAGGAATACAGGGAACAGAAAACCCGGCCGCTTTTAAAATGGAGAGGAGTATTTAGGAGAGCGGCGGCTTTGCCTGCAGTTGCTGAGGACTGTGCTGGCTGAATTTTGAAGGGATGAAAGGGAGTCCCTCTGAGTCCCCTGTTCCACCAGGCTGAACAGACTGGCACACCATATTGTCATTTTAAACAGATTCTAGGAACAAAAAAAGCCAGAATCTGCCTTTAAAGGAAAGCATAATCCAAATTCTTCATTGAAGTAAATGTTTGCTGTGCATTTTGTGCAGAGTTTTGGTATTTTCAGCAATAAGCTGAGGGAACTCTTAACAAGAGACAGAAGGGACAACCAAAGAGGAATAAAAAGGTTTTGCTTCAGCTTCTCCTTTTTTTTTTTTCAGACATAACCACACATTAGAAAATGTAACTGTTTTTAAAAGCAATCATTTTTTATACCTAGCTTGTTTCAAAGAGGTCATTTCACTCTCGTTGTCACCTCAGGAAAAACAATAAGGCAGCAGTCCTCCACGTAATTGCACAGGCTCGCCTGGTGAGTTCTCTTTCTTGTTCAGTGAAGTATCATTCATTTAGATCAGAATACAGTCTTTCTAAATTAGAGGTTTACATGTGTAATTATATAAAATGATATGTTTGTTTACATCTCCAAGTAAAATGTACAACATTTTCCATCATTTATCTTTGAAATTCAATTTCATTTTGTCGATCCCTAATTTATTGCAGGAGATGAATGTGCTGTTAGAGTGTTTACAACGCCTCTCACTGCCTGTGGGTAATAAAATTACCCTGGTTATTGCTATTCATTTTGACATTTCTGTGGTTAGGAATACACAACAGTTTTACTTTCCTGAATATATGGTGGAAATCCTAATGCTATTTATTGTGGCTGTCCCTTTTTTTTTCCAGCTAAGGTCCTAAATTTACTTTCAAAGAGTAGCAGGACAGTTGACAGCTGATGGCTATATTTCTCAACAGATGTGTACTCTTTTCTGTGTTCAGTATGTGTAGGGAAAGGCTGCGTTCATACTTTTTTGTGTGCTGTTAATAAATATTTGAGATTGCTAGTAAACTCATCAGTAAACTCATACATTCCCATATGAATTTCAGCAAATTCAGCCTAGGGACTCTGTTGAATGAGCAGTGAGTATAACCAGTCGCTGAATTTATGGAACATTTTTGGAAAAGCAGTGTTTGTTTTACTTATTCCTTTTGTCTGTTTAACTTGTTGGGTTAAAAGGCCCATATTTTCAGCAAACAGTCCCAAGGCATTTTTCTCCCCAAGCAGAGCTTTCAAGGGTAACTCTACAGAACGTTTCCTTTGATATCTTCCTGTGGTTTGCTTTCTGTATCCTTGTTCCTTACAGTATTTGAGAAAGGCAGATTGGGAACCGCATCTGCTTTGGACTGTGATGAGATAGCATCAGTGTTGCAGGATGTTCAGAGCATCTTGCAGGGCACAAGAACTCTGCAGAGAAAGCTCTCTGATTTTATATTCTTGTTTCCACTTTCGATTTGTTTTCTTTGAAGATGAGGATCGGTATCTTAATGAGGAGAAAGTTTCCTCCAGCAACCACGGCCTAGAAAGCTTTGAGACGAGACCTCGGCTAATCCATCCAGACCATCTCTGTGTGGGTGTGATGTATAAGCCCTGACATATATGGTCCTGTGCTGCCCGGCTGTCCTGGTCAAAGACCCTAATGCTGGGAGTGGAAAGGATGTAAAGCATGTACTGCTATGACTTGCAGCCAGGCAGAATATTCTGAGGTTTCAGTCAAACCCTGCATAATAACCTGACGTCCCTAGTCATACTTCTAACCCACGCCACACTTGTATTTTTTTAATGAAAAGTTTTTTATGAATATGCTTAGCAGGAAAAAAAAAGGTGATTTAATAATGGACAGTAAACACTGCAGTAAATTGTACCCTGTTAGTCTTTTGCTGGGGAAGGGGAAGACGTTGCTTTCCTACTCAACTTCCTAACTCTATGAAAATAGTCTTCCTTCAGCTTAAAACAGAAGAACGTATTGGGGTTCTTGTACTTTAGCCTGCTTGTTACCTGTCATATACTCTTTTCATATTTCATCTAAACCAAGTTTGGAAATGAGAAATTAATAAAAGAGTCTTTAAAATTTCAATTTTTAAAAATTTAGTCTTTATACCATAAAATTTGCAACGCTTCCAGAGACAGCAGTAAAATACATATGTCTCTCCATACCAGATTCTGTTATCTTTTAAGGAAACAGCTCAGGTAAGGTTATCCATCCACAGGTTGAATGAAAATAATTTAATTTGATAAGGAGAAGGTTATTGAACTCTCCTTGGCTTCATAGCCATATTAGGGAAATTCAATCTGTGTTAGAAAATAGCCTGTGGCAAACTGATTTTTGGTCCCTAAGTGCCATAGTATTGAAAAATATGTGAATTTCTCCTAAGCCAAAGGTCAGCTTAGTTCACTATATCACACCTGCAGCCATGGGCTGATCTGGGTGCATAGAGAATAAGCATCAGAAGACGCAAACCCACAGTAATGTTTCCCTCTGTGTACTACCGTTCAAACTATCCAGTGCTTAGAGATTTCCTGTGCCATAGCCTTCACATTTAACAGGCCTTGGTGAATTTTTCTTCTGTGGCTCTCTAAGTCTATGAATTAATTTGTTTGTAACACAAATATTTTAAACACTGCATATATACAGAAAGAATGAACGTCAGTAAACCTCAGAGCTAAATATACCTCTGTAAATATGTGTATTTTAGGATAATTTTTAACATTCACCTCAATGGGTATATGTAAAATGTCACACACATACATATACATACTCAAATATTTGACTGTATGTACAGTATATATGTATGTATTTGTATAGCGTGGTCTGTCGACTTAAGCACACACAGACACGCAGAGGTTTTATTTGTATGAGGGCCCTTCTGTGAAATGAGAGCTAACTGAAGGCAGAGCATGGATTATCCAATTGGAAAATCCTAATTGGCCACTCTAATTAGAGCATTGAAGGCAGAGTTAGCAGGCAGGCTTGCATTTGTCCAGGTGCAATCACCCTTTCTGACTGCAAGAACAGAGGTAGTGAATGCCTTGAGTTTTCCAGAACAGAAAGTGTTAAGAAAACAAAGAAGTGCTTAACTCTTCCAGCATATAAATTAAAGCTTACGTGCGTAGTCTACTCTGGCTGACTAGTTGATAATTTATGGAATTTATAAAATAGTGTTGTCCAATAAATACATGATCCTCAGATGACAATTTGGGCTAGTGCAGGTTTGACACTATTTCACCCATCTTTGGTTGTCACCTTCACTTTGATCAACATCAAATTCACCTAAGATTTGAAAAGTCACTATTTGCTTTTACTCTGTCTGCATTTCTCAAGATTCTCACCTTGCTTGCATATTATCCCAGGTTTTGTGTCAAGTTAAAAATAAAAATAACCATAAACATAAATATCTCTGTTAGCTTTAGGCCATCCTATAAAATATATTTATATTTCCAGTAGTGTACAAAACAAACTTTGATAAAGATTGGCAAAAATGTCAGAATTCCAATTAAATTTTGGAGCTCTGATAGGATTACATGGCAGTATCACAACCTCCTGAGGAAGGAATAATTTGGATATGCAAATGGAAATATAGTTACTGAACTTTCTTGAAATGAGCGATGTTGGCCTCAAATTACATTTGAATATAAATTTGTTTGCCTTGCTTTGTTTATGTTAAATACGTTAATAATTTTCTATGCTTTTTCATGTATTCTTGACTAAAAATAAAAATGCAAAGATTACATTCATTTGAGAAAGATTCTTAGCTAGCATAAATTTACAGAGCTGCTTTGATTGCAGTGGAATTGCACTAGATCGAGCCTATTACCTGCATATTATCAGAGAGCAACGTGTACTTTTGGGTATTCCTCAGATATAGACATTTAGCATAGCCACGTGTTTAAGCATCCAAGCAGAACTACTGTTCAAAAAACTACAATACATCACAAAAGACTCAGTTTGAGACAGAACATTATACCACTTTTGAATAACAAAGCATACCTTAGCTGACACAATAGAACCAACAAGCTGCTGCTTTTTCAGGTTTGCTGGCTTTATTATTAATAAAGATGCAGTTTTCTACAAAAAAAATCATAAAGCATTAGTCATACTGTTGAATTCATAACTATTCCTGATTTGATGTCATCTTCAATCATCTATACACACAGACACACACAGACACACAAGCATCCACACACATACCTGGTATTAATTCTAAGACATCAGACCTATGATCAAGTTACTGTTTGCTAATAAGTTACATTTCCTCATTTGCACTCTAATAACTGCATGCTTCATTCATTGCAAATGTGAAGAAACTCATGTGGGTTTTGATCTTCCACTGAATTTTTTTCTTTTTTTCTTTAGCATCTATGATGTGCTAACAGCATTATCCCAAGCATCACTGCTAAGTGTTGCTCAAATGTCTTGATCAAACATCTGAGCCCTAATAACTGGTGATTTGCTTCTAAGATGATGCATCGACTGAAGATTGTATAGGCTGATGTATTAGTTAAAGTGTCAGGATTTCTTAGTCTTAGTCCTGTTTTTTCTTCTGTGTCACCATGGCTGCACCTAAGCTGTAAGGCAGGTCCACCCCAAATCTCTGGTTCTCCCATCCAGAGTATAAGGTGATGGGGTGAAGGATACTGCTATTTCTTCTCCGTCCACATGCTGAGTTTCCTCTTAGAGTGGAACGGTGCAGGAGAGGATGATGATCCTATCCAGTGTACAGTGAGGTGCTGGAGGGATGTTCCCCAGTCGGTGTCAGCTGGGACTCGTTGCTGTGTCCTGCGGTATAATGGGACATTTTGTGCAGGGTGAGCTTATTCACCTGCCAGCACTTCTGAACTCTGCAATTGTTCATTTGTTAGGGTGGGAAAAGTACTCCAATACAAAAAGTAACAGGTATTGTAGAAAAGCAAGTTATACAAGAACATATAGTTCTCTCCAGGCTGAAATATTGGGTCAAGCAGTGCTTTGGAGTTTCACAAAACAGTTCATTTATATGGCCTGAGGAACAGATGTGCCAGGATGCACAGAGAGATGTTTTAACTCAGAAAGTCAAAGAAAAGTATTAAATGCTGGGAACAGAATCACATAACCTAGCCTGTGAGCTGGTGGTTTTATTGTAAATAACTTTTCTATCGGATCCAGTTTTCCTGTTCACTTTCACGGCTGTTCTTAAAGAATCATCACAGTTATAAATATCCCCTGCCCTTAGCAGGACCATGATGTTTCCCTGGAAACTTGAGTGAAACCATTTGAGAGGTGTGCTATGACTTTTGAAGCTTGTTAGTGGTTTTGACTATTTTGTGATAAATGCGTGCTATATTTCCCAGCTGGCTTTGGACAGTTGTCCAGATGGCTGTGACTAGAAGAGCTACGGCACATATTGAAGGGGGGGGAAAGAAAGGGTCATTTTTTATCATTGTCCCCTTGTGATTTTATATCATAACCAGCGGTGCAGCCTAACATCATTTCTTTGGGTTTATTTTTCTCTGTGAGTTATTTTCTTTAGATAATGCCTTTACACCATAACAGAGTATGATGATTTAATACAGTTAGAGAAGAACTAAAACTGGGATATATTCTCTTGTGCAAAGCCAAGTTTCTCTCAGTTGCCCCTGTATCTCAAAAATAAACTTCTACATCCTGCTAAATATTACTATTACTATGTATCTGTGGCATGGAGTACTCAGTACAGGAGGGAGGGACACAGCAAGGTTTTCATAAAACCCATGAAATTAATTTCTTTGAGACTGGAGTGGTGAAGCTGTGGGTAGTCTTAGACATAACTGAAATATATTTTCTTTTTTCAGTTTTGATGATTGGTCTTAAACAGAATTCCTTGAAATGCAGTTTTATAATCTGAAAGGACCAGATTAACATCCATAGTAATACAGGACCATAATTAAATGAATATTAACATAAAGTAGTTGAGAACTGATTTTGTGTATAGTCATATTTTAAACAGTAGTGTTTTGTAGTGTCATCTATCCATGATTTCAGGAATGTATGTGGAAGTGAGCAGCAAGGAGACTGGAATGGGGCCACCATGAGTGTTGGATGGGAGAGTTCCTCAGAGAACAGGAATGGAAACTAGAGGCCCCATGACTGCACACACAAATAACCAATTATTTCTGTAGAGTGTTGTAACAACCTAATGGCAGTTACACGTATTGCTGTCTTTAAAGCAAAAACAACTAGTTGTGCTAGCACCATACTTCAGGGTCAGGTCTGCAGAAGTGATGGTGATGGTCTGGTTACCTACCCTCTAGGACCACCTGTTAAGTCTGGGTGCTAAATCTGTTAAGATCTGTTATGTTTAAAATATAGGCAGTGTGTTTGCAGAGATTTGTCATATGTTCATACACCTCTTTTGGAAGGAAATTCAGGTCTGAAGGCAGTCTGACCGTTACTGTAGTGCAAAAAGCTCTATATTGAAAAAGGAAAACAGAAAAAACCCTTTAGTGATAACAGTAGTTTTGTGAGGAGGAGCAGTAGTAGTAGTAGTAGTAGCAGTAGTAGTTTTAGTTTTACCAATGAAAGACAAGTACTATTCATTCTGACAGTTAGTGATACTCGGTTTCAGATGTTAGCTCTTGGTCTTCAAAAGGAATGTGAATTCATCTGCCTGAAGCTTCTTCATGATGAGGACAAAGACCTTCTATAACTTACAGCTAGACATTTCTTGTTTAAGAAGAAAGTAGGTGGAGTTCATAGTGGAAGATGATATAAAAATGTTCATATTTCTTACCGTGGTTAGGTTGTGCTTGATAAATATCCATAGTGACCATGCATGTGATGAACAGGGATGTTTCAAATTTGAAATTTTTACTTTATCAATTTGTTGGGGCTGAACTTCTTTCATAATTAGGAACTTCTTCCCTGTATCTTTGCATTCTCTCTAGACGTGGGGGGGATCTTGTGTGAATGACACCAATTTGTCATCCATGCTGTCATGTCTGTTTAAACTCATGCAGTGAGTAGATGTCTCCCATATGGTGTAACTGTTTTGAATACTTACAATTGCTCAGTGCAGGCAATACCAGTTATGGTTTTTCAGCATTTTGCCAGCACCAGGTTCTTCCATGTAATTGTAATGATCCACTGTGGCTTCTGTGACCTCCCCTTGGGTGTCACTTCTGTGGTCTAATAGATCTTGTAATGAGTCTGAAATATTGGAGGCAGAGTGGACTTTCTTGCGTTCATTTCATCCCATTAATTCAAGTAATATTTCCCACCTTCTCACCAAAATAGATAAAGTGATTCCTTCAAGAAGGCAACAGTGTATGAGGAGCTGTAGAAGCTTTCTGAGACTAGAGGTGTTATATAGATGTAAGATGTTGCTGATGGTTTTTTTGAAGAACTTAGGAATCCAAACATTGTGGGTTTGTGTTTAGATGTTTGGCTGGTCTGATTGAATAAATAAGTATAGTAGGGAGTATTTATTTTCTCGTCTTCCTTGGTAATCTTAGAGATGAGGAACTCTTGAGAATGACTTTGTCCAGTGGCATTGTCTCCAAAACCAGCTTTATCTCAAGGAAAAATTGATCCCTTTACAGTCGTCAGAATCTATCACAAAACAAGCACATGATGCCTTTTCCTATCCAAAGAAATGTTTTGTATTAGGGAAAACTCAAATCTGCCCTTTAAACCTCTAGTGAGAGCAAAATAAAAAACTATGTTCATAGAAGATATGCATCACTTTTCTTGAGGGAACTTTGGAAGTGTTTCATTTTCTTTCCTTAGTATAAATCTCACAAGAGGTTAATCATTTGTGAAAGTACATTGCTTTAAAAAAAAAGATATCTTGATCATCCTTATGTAAAAGGGTACTTTATTTTAAAGACTCAATTTGAGCATGGAACAAATTGATGAAATTGTAGTACAAAACCTTTAATGCATTAGAATGATTACATTTGGAAATCATTATATATACAAGTAGTTATTACAGAAATAACCTTCTTTGTCAAGTATTCTTGGTGTGGAAGTAATCAGCATCCTATCCCATTAATTGTTTGAGAACTCTGAAATCTTTAATGAGGTTTTTTACGGAAGGATTTCAGTCAAATGCAAATGATTCACTGAAGCACTTAATCATAAGACAAATAGTGATTCTTTAGTAAGTTTTTTTTATTCACTGTAATAAATGTAGCATGTTAACTGTAGATACACAGCTAGCTGTTTTTCAGTTACTTTTCTCACAGCATTTTTCTTTAAAGATTCATTGTTAGTCAGAAAGTCATAATGGCTGCACTGAGAAAGAAAATGCTTGACAGATGTCAAGAAATCTGTGTCTGATATAGCTTCAAATAGATTTCTTCCCTTTGAGTGTTTGAAAAATGAATTTATTTCTTCTGGTCGATAGAGACATATATTTTTCAATGGGTGTTGACAATCAAATATCATCCTTTTTTCACAGGTCTGATTACAACAACGTCAAGAAAATTGGATCGGGAACAGCAAGCAGAGCATTTTTTGGAGGTAAGATTAAGTGGAAAATATATGTTAAAAGGTTAATTGATTTTTGTCATTTAAAATCACTTCTTCCTCTTCCAGGAGAGTGGTATTCTCCCTTCTCTCAGTGTGTGACAGACTCGCACAAAGCTGGGAATTGCCTGATTATACAGAACAAATAATACATTTTGCAATTCACAAGCACGGGAAAAAAGTGAACAAATATGCACAACACTTGCTTTCCACCTCTAATCTGCTTCAGTTAAATCTTTTATTTTAGCCCTTAAATTTTATTTGTGACAGAAGTTTAGAATATCCAGAGCAAAATATTTTTTTTTTAATTGGTGGAATCACCCCAGCCCTGCCAAGATTTTCAGTCTCTCAGATTAAATACGTTTAAAGTTTTGCATCTCAGAGCTAACATACAAAGCATTCTTTTGGATGTAAGCAAACTTTGACCTTGCTCACATTCACTGCATCATCAGAAACAATGAATAATTTTGTAGCTTTCACTTACTGGGACTATCAGCAACAATTTTCAAGTTAAAAACTGCCCTCTAAAAAGAGTGTCTAAAACATTCCCTTGGCCCTTAGATGAATGTTTCTCTTTATAAGTAGCTCACATACGTTGGATCTGGAGTGATATACTTGTAAACTACTGGGTTTACCACATGTGTTTTCTTTCACATTGCTGTACACCATGCTGTGTTTTTTTTCCTTTGGGTGGAAGATCCTTGAGGCTGTTCTCTTGTCTATTTGTGAAATAAGGAATTCTTGATTTGTGTTGTTACAAGTAAAAAAGAACCATATTGTCCCACATAATCAATCATTCCTACTATGTATTTTAGGAAATCCCTTCAAATCCATACAAGTTAAAAAACATCTGGACAAAAAAGTTCCAAGTGCAATCACTATCTGGCAGCAAAATGTAGTAAACTATACTTTTGCATATTCCATGGCTATTTTTGTTTGTTAGAAATCCCAAATTATTTTAGCTAGTGCAGAACGCAGGAGAGAAAAGTTAATTTATTACTGTACAAGTCGGCGGGGGGAGGGGGGGACGTTCTTGATAATTCACTGTAGATTCTTACACATTCCAGGCCATAAATAAATGGAGGGAAATAAAAGGATTTTCCCCTTTTTAGGATTTATTAAGTTGGAAAGTTAGTAAAGTAATCATGTGTTCCAATAACTGCAAGCTTTCCAGTTTATGCTGTCAGAGAAGATTGCGAACTGAATGAAATTGGCATTGATTTTGAAATATATCTATTGATGAGAATCTTAGGTCTGTAAGTCTCTTTTGCATTTATGTGTTTGCCTCAGAGACCTCAGTGAAACACGCCAAATTCACATTTCCCAGACGATTCCCATATAGATGGGGAAGTGTTACTATTAATAGCAAAAAGAAAAAATAATTACTTATAGGAATTAGGTTTTAGTCATCAATACAAGTTAATATATTTCTTCCCCTGAATTTTATCTCGTTTGAAACAATAACCATCTGCAAGATTTTGAGGACTGAAGATGCACTAGAGGGAAATTGGTGTCACAGGGTGCTCCAAGGCTTCTGAATGGGGAGTGGAGGGCAGGCTACGGAGGAGAGAAACACCTGAGTGGGGTGTCCTGGAGAAGTGGGGAGAGGACCAGAATGTTGTAAAATCCGCCTGGGAATGGTGTGTGGGAGGGGGAATTGGACTCTGGTGGGGACACAGCCCTGATGGCCAAATCGACCCTTTGAGCTGCTGCTGAAACGTCGACCATCGCTGCCTCTTGGGAGGCACGTTCCTGGGGATCACAGCAAATAAGCTGCTGGGGGTCCAGAGCCAGGCTGGCCAAGCTGTGCTCGTTCTTGTGGCACACTCAGAAAACGTTTTCTAAAATGCCTGGCTGTCTCTGTGTGTAATTAACCCCCTGGGGAGCCCGTAATTGCCGAGACAACCGTGGTCTCCCAGTAGTACAGTATTTCCCTTCCGGCTTCATTTTATACCCTTCTTCCAGTAGTCTGTCTGGTATAAACGAGAGCAAAGTTGGCTCCCTTTGAAAAGCTCTGATTAGTGCTTGGCCTGGCAACCCTTGCTCCCCTTTGCCCAGCGCATGTGTGAGGCACTGACAGACCTTTCCTAGATACAACTTTTTTTAGTTATTTTTAATAAGCCTGTCTTTTCCCTACCTGAATTTGACAGGGACACAATACCCATACCGGCCAGTACTTACTGAGTAAATTCCATTACTAACAGTATTTCCACCTCTTTCTCAAAAGTTGTTAGGAAAACGAGGTGAAAGAAGATGGCAAGTGTTAGTCATTGTAATTGTGTGTAGTGCCAGTGCTCATCCCGAGACTGCCGCTGCCTCTGATGGCTTGGGGTGGCTCTTCAGAGTCGTCTGTCCCTGTCCGTATCGGAGGAAACACAAATTACCAGCGAGGACTGGATGTGTATTTTTAAGGCTGCCACGCTTAGGAAAGGTGAATCTAAGTGACTCCCCTTGTAAGTACACAAGAAGTCTGTTGCAAAGTAAGTACTGAGCCCAGGTCAGCCATGCATCTCTTCTTCCTTCCTCCTTTAATTATCTTCTTTGGATGTATGGACCTGTGTCCGTGTGACTTTTTAAACAGTACTGGAGGCTGCTGTCACAGGACTTGCACTTACCAAAGAGTATGTGCCAAAGTGAGTGCAGAAACATATCTAGACCCTGCGTTAAAAGGCGCATGAGAAAGTCAGAAATAGATTCCCCTTTATAATAATTGAGACTTTTTGTTCATTTTGGTGGCGGTGTTTGGGGAGGGGTTTTTTTTGTTTGGGGCTTTTTGGGAGCAGAAAAAGAAAGGTATTTCTTCTTTTTCATTGATTGTGGCATTGTCAATGCTATTTTTTTTCAGGTGCCAAATTGAGGGCTTAATTTTTTTGACACATTTGTAATGTCTTGCAAGGCTGCAGGTTTTATTCAGTGCTTGTTATCAGGTAGAATTTTTCTGCTTAGGTTTAAATTGGATGTCACTGGACATTATACAGGATGGTCTCTTGCTTTAGTGGATTCTTACTAATGGAATGGTTCTGCCTGAAATGGAAGGAAAAATGACCACTTCATTACATTACTTTTTCACATAAAGCGAGCCAAAAGCATTTGCTTTATTTCCCAGACTTTCTTAAAGATCCTGTAGTTGGGGATGAAGTATTTAAATATCCATCTGAAGCAAGAAAGGTAATTCTGAGAGTTACCTGCTTTCTTTCAAGTAAATGAAAATAGCGATGTATTTCCAAGTGAGGTTCAATTGCAGGTTTCAGGTGATCTGTCTTTATTCTCCTTCAATAATTGGACACATCATCCTCTCCTTTCCTTCTTTTACTTCCTTCTTCTGGGTATGTGTTGTCTTCTAATAATTTCTGTGTTAACACTTAACTCTGTCTGCTCTTGTATTATGGTAATTTGCAAAAAAGAGGAAGCTAGAATTGGAGAGTATTAGTGGAGTTTGAGCTATGGAAAAACACAGAAAATAGTCTGGCTGTTTTTTCTGCCCACATTTTTTGTAGATGCCTCCTAATCCTGGTCTGGCTGCTTTACAAACTCTAGTGATTTTGCTGTGATTTTATGCAAACAACTGCTGGACGGATGGAGGTCCAATAATAAGCATAAAAATTAAACCATTTAATGTAGGATCTGCATTGTTGTGTTGTGTCAGCTGATTTTGAGATGTCCAGAATAGGAGTAATTCCTCGTCTGCTTTCCAGTGTACATGTACAGCTTGATGGGAGAGGATTGTTGAATCCAGGCTACAGTTCATTGACTTGTGTGTTCAGCCTGGAAAGTGAATCTGAGCGAATGCTTTCTCACCTTGAGCGGTTTCTGAACGCGCTGTTGCAGATGCTGGGTTACTTGTGCCTCCAACATGGAAAGCCTCCGCAAATCACACCCGCTGCTGGGGAGTTCAGTTTGCTGGAAATTTCTGGAGCAAGACTTATATTTAGCAAAAGAATAAAACAAAAGAGTTACAGGGTTCAGTGTGCAATTCTAGCAACAGTCTTTGAAACTTTTGATTGGAAGGATAAACTATCTGTAGCGAGAGATGACTTCTTCTTCCCCTTGATAATGGTATATAAAGTTGGTGCTTTTAAAGTGCTGAGATAATTTAGTCTCTCCTTGATGAGTACATGTGGTACAGGCTCTTAAGTCATTTAGCCAGTTTTGAAAATTGTATCCATAGTATCTCTCTGTTCCTCTAAAATATGTTTAGATTTACCACTCTAGATTCATTCAGAAATTATCTTTTAACATTTGTCATGGTGGAAAACTTGTCTATTCAAAGCCTCTCTAAAGAATAAAAATAGTTGCTAATAAGCATGGTCAGAACTTTAAATCTCTTCAAGAGTGACAAAGCAGCTGAAGACAATAGGTTTAAAAATACTGTTACGACAGCCTTAGCCTTTCAAGGTCCAAGTCATGTACCATAATTAATGAGGAGGAGAAGTGGGAGCAGAGTGTTGGCTTAGTGCAGCTAATTTTTAGCCAACTTAGTGCTATCAGAATAGTAACAGTGCCTCTCAAGTGCCTTGCTTTTGTCGCAAATCAGTATATACAAGCCTCATCAATCTTCCTGCTGTGATGCTTGAGTGTAGCTCTGAGAAGGATGTCAGTAACAGTGCAAGGGGCTGTAATGAAGATAAATTAGTAAATCTGATGTGTCAAAATACATGGGCTGAATGAAGCATATTGGTTTCTATTTACTGTAAGTACACTAACAGGGTACAATAAACTGTGTTACATGGTATGTATTTATATGCAGTAATTAGAGGGAAGCATAATAATCTGCTGTAATTGCACCCTTCTAAAAAGAATTCAAATTTCTGCTCGTTTAATGGGAAGTTGTAATTGTGAGGGGAATTTTGATGGAAGGACTATCATTTTATTCCACTTGGAATTTGGTCTGGAATATCACAGGGAAAATTGCTGCGTGAAACTTCATGGCCAGAGTTTGCAGGGGAGATGGGGTTTAAAATCTCGAAAAGTAGCATTTTAAAATAGCACTGCCTCTCAGTTCTTCCCACAAACCCCACGCTGGTGGTTCACTGTTGGACCGGCGCTGTGTTCTCTGCCATCCTCCTCTTTTCCTCTAGCATCTCCCACGCAAGAAATTTAACAGATTTAACCTTGTTTTGCTTTTGAGCCTATTCAGTTAGGCTGTAGCCTTTGCTAGTGGTGTTGCCTGAAGTCAGTGGTCCTTTGTGAGAAACCGCAGCATTTTCTGAAGAATATAGGCAGCCGTGTGGCAATATGCTCATGTATATTTTTACAGGAGAAGTACAAAAGCTGAAGTTCAGTGGGTTTATGTAGCTGAATAGTGCTCTACAGAACATTGGTTGCTTAAATCCTGGATTACGGATCTGTGTAAGCATTTGTTTCATGGATCTTTAGCATTGCCCACATTTGGCAGAGAAAGCTGCATTTTTTCTCAGTGACATGCTGGTGATGGGGTAAAAATGAGGCAGTGTGTCTGATTGAACATTTTGTCTGAGGTTTAAATGGCTCCAAAGGCACACGCCTTGCCTTTTGTAACATTGAAGCCTATCAGATGATGCAAGGGAAATTAAAAAAAAATAGGTAAACAGCCTCTTATTTCCATCCTGAGCTTAACAATTATTACTGGCTGTGCTTGCTGGAAGTAAGAGAACTATTTTTTATTATTCTGAGGACACCTGACAGGATTTTAGAGGAACAGTAGGTATGGAGAGGCAACTTTCTAGAAAGTCAATGAAAGCTGTATCATGATGTCAGCTTCGAAAGGTGACACACTGAACTTGAATATCAGCTTCAATGTTGGGAGAAAAAAGAAACGGAAAAAAGGAAAGAAAGGGAAAAAAAGAAAAGAAAGGTTAAAGAGAAAAGAAAGGGAAGAAAATAAACAGTTCTAAAAAAAGTCAAAAGCATGTTCATCTAGTACTGCCTCTCCATGGGTTTATCAGCAGAGGGGGAAGCCACCTGTGGGGTAGGTCAGTGTGGTGGTGGATCTAGCAGAGGCCTGAGTTCCCGGCGTAGAAGGCACATGCTGAGCTTGCTCATCCCACGCTGCAGATTTCCATCCTGCGCCCCATGTTCTTCAGGAGTTGTTATTCTGCACCAGCTTTCTAGAGATGCATGGGCTGCAATTGCCCCCCTTCCCCTTTGCCTCCTGATTATTTTTTTTTTTCCATCAAGTGCTATTTTCAGAAATAGCCAACAACTTTCCAAAGGCAGGAGATGACCGGAGGTTAAAACTCTCTTTCAGAGACAGATTTGCATATGACATTGCACACTGTTTCTCATGTGTATTCAGGCAGAAAGTCTTACACAGCAAAATATGGGAAAAGTCCTGGTGTGATTCATCTGTCTGCAGTGATAAGTGGTCTCCTCCATTAGACTGTTGTCTCTAACTAATGTGAGCTGATAATATGAAGAATTATCAAGTGCATCACTGAAAATACTACTAGTTCTAGTTCACTTGTTAACTGAGTGGCCTCTGTGCAAGAGATACGAACAGGAATTTTAAACTGCAAAATAATTAAGGCATGGCGTTTTTACGGATTATTCTCTTTTCTTTGATTATTGCAAATTTCAATAGCTCCCAGATGTCCCTTTATTATTTTAGATAGTGACTTAAGAACTAACACAGACGACAAAGCCTAAGCATTGGGAAAAATTTAATAACATTCTTCTTCATGCATGTGGAATTTTAATTTTGTTTTCTTATTAAATAAGAAAAAACTCTTCATAAAATGATAATAATAGGGTGAAATAAATTTTAATTTAAAAAAAAAAAAGAGTTGTGTATTTAAATTCCTTAATATTCCATGTTAAATTCAGGTAGCCAGTGGGAAATGCACACAACTCTGATGACGTAATACATACCAAAAACAAGGGGCAAGAATGGGTCTGCATATATCAATAGTAGCAGTGACCCTCAGCTCATTCCAGTTATTCAATGAAATACCAATAGCCTTGAGAGACTGGATGTGCAAAGAATGCCTATGACATTTCCACAAAATTTGTAGACTTTAAGTCAACTCTGAGGAAGCTTTGTTTGCTTTTTGCCTTGTGCTTGTGGTTAATTTCAGTCTTTATTTTTTTAGATACTATTCATCTAATTCTTTGAACTCTTTCAAGATGAGATTGTTTCTCTCAAAAATGTTTTGCACATGCTAACACCAGGATGATGTCAAGGAAAAACACACTACTGGCAGCTCAATTAGTGCATCATTTATATCCAAGTATCTGATTCTGTCCTCTCTTGGAGAGTGCTTAAATCGTCCAGTTAATCTGATACTGTATGGAACCTCTTATTTAGTCCAGCATTAAAAATCTCACACTTGTTTGTTTAATCCATTCTATTGATTCAGGATACCAATAGTAATGAAGAAAAGCAGTCCTCTTCTCTATGTTTAATGAACTTCCTAAATCAAAAATCTTCGTAACTCAACATGCAAAACTTTGGGTTTCTGTTACGAATGCTTGACAATTATAGAAATGAGTCAAATAGTTTATAGACCTTTTATAGATGTATAGTAAGCTTATGTTAATTTATTTGGGTATTAAAATAAAAAAGCACAGGTGATTTATTATTTAGTCACTCCTTAGCTTATGGAAGAGATTTGATTATCCCAGTTAGTCGATATATACAATGGCAGATTCACCATCTACAGTGGAATACTGCCCCAGGTATATTTTCCACAAAATCATGTTTCACTGGACAGTGAGTCTGCTAGAAATGGGCAGGGAACAATTGATATTATGATCCAGGTTTAAAAACCTATTAGCCATTTAGATGAAAAGTCAACCCAATATAAAGATAGAGATGATTTTGCGAGTACTAATTCAGGTTCATATTTTGAAGAGCATGGCAAGATCAGAGTTGTCCAGGGCTAGGGCTTTCGTTCACATGCTGCGGTCTACCGTGGTTGTTGTGTCTTATTAGAAAAATCACATTTCTGGTTCCCTAGAGCTTTGCCTTAGTTAAGGAATGATTTGCATATATCTGGAGTTTGCAGAGGGGAGGGAGCTTGTTTTACAGATTTCATGAATCACTGACCTGAACTGTTGGGTCATGAAATGAAGAAATGAAAATCCGCAAAGCACAGCACTGTCGGCTTTTTCATGCTGGGCATCAAATGCCTCTTTTAGGATTTTCCTTGTGGACCCACAGCAATCTAGCAGCAGGTCTTGGCTTTAAGCACCTCATTGCATGCAAGCACGGAAGGAGATACTCAGTGTATAGGCTTCGTGTGCTGTCTTATCAAGCATTTTCCACCTCTTTTAAAGGCGTAACAGAGAAAGTGGAATTGTGCCAGGAAGCAAATCCAGCCTACGGGCTGCCACCCTGCAAGGTCCTGAGCATCTCCCGGGAGCCTAGAGGTGTATCAGCATTTCCTTGACCATCTGGACCTAATTAAAATCTCACTGGACTTAGCATCATGCAGTTGTGAAGTCAAGTAGTGCAAGAAAGTGACCTTTTGGTTAACTGGCTTTATGTTAAGATGCACGTGATGTGACTGTGGAGAAGAGAAAGTCTTATTTATTATCCTAAGGGCTAGCTGAGTTCCTTTGCTTACCCTGAGTGGTGTGCTTAGTCCAGCTTCAGTAGCAATGATTTTCTTGAAGTTATCCCTGATAATCCCCAGAATGAAAGAATTAGACATAGGCACCCATGGCTGCATTTCCCCAGGTATGTCTGGTAGTGGATGAGTGAACACATGAGAGAAAAGCAATTTAAAATATACCCAACACCTGTTTCTTCTGCTCTGTTTGCAGAACTACGAGATGGCAGAGCATTAGATCAATGCAAATGGGATGGAAAAGTATTATTAAAACACCAAACATTATTGTGTGGTTCGAAAATTAGGTCTGCACCCATGTGTTAAATGCTGTTGAAACAGAGAGGAATATATTAATGGTCTTCCTTCTCGTTCTATAAATCATTCCTCCTGCTAAGCTTGTGTAGGCAAATTCTGTGATGAATCTATACCAAGTTCTTCTTTTCTGTCAGGATTTAGCAGTTTGGTCTAAGGTTGCTTTCTTGCTGAGGGATTAACTCACAGATTAGCTCAGGGTTAACAGGTTTTTTCTTCATTGTATGTTTCCTAAGATCTGTAGCTCTCTTTTGTGGGCTGGAGCCCACCTACCAGGCCCAAATTGGTCGAATATACCCTTTCAGGGTGTCTCTTTTGCCAGGCTCGGTACTTGGAGAGACAAAGAGTCATTGTGAAGGGCACACTGCTTTGCTAAATCTTCCCATTTGTTTTATGAATGTACCAATGTTTAATCTTCTGCAGAAGCAGCAGGAAATCTTTCACATGATTTGAATCTATTTTAGATGCACAGAGCCTTTGTGTTATCTGAAGCATGTCTGCTTTAGTGCTATATCATGTTTTCTGTAGCATTTGCAATACCCATCAGCTGCCAGACTGTTAATTTATGTCTGTAAGTGTTTGAGCACACACACACATGCATGCACACGCACATTTTGTGGAGGTCTCAGTTTCCTGCCTTCCTGGGTAAGGCCAAGCTGAACATTGCATTTAGGGCAGGAGAGCATCTTCTTCCTCAATTAGGAATATATTGCATCTGTACGAAAATCCTTCCTGGGCTTAGGAAATCCTAGTATGCCTTTTCATTAATCCATCATTTAGAAACATGCCTTTAAACAAGTTTTGCATCCATTTGTCCGTTCTCCCAGGGTGATCTGTACTCAGCTGTTCAGAATTCATGCTTGTTATCTCTTAAAAAAAGTTAATTCTGTGATATTTTCACAGTGACTCCACTTGCCGCCACCATTTATACACACCAAATCAAACCACCCTGCAATATGTCGTGTAGGGATCCCAACAGTAAATCTCCAATTTCTTTGACTTGAGTGGACTTTGGGTTGGTTTGAGACAAGTTCTTTGATCACAGGCTGTTGCAGGGTCCATGGAGTCTGACTGGAGATTGTTCCCAGGACACCCGCAGCTTAAGAGGTCCCTTCCCCAGATCGTCTTCACTTGTGAGCCCTTCAGTTTACTGGCAGCCTCTTTGCAAGGGAAAAACTGGAACAACTCTTTTCTTTTGCAAATTCTATTAGATTTTACTATCTTCCCTACAGCTCTCTTTTCTTCATCATGGTCAAGATCATCCTTATTCTTGAGGTCTACACCCTTGAGTCATACTGTCAGTCTAGAGTAACATCATCTGGGTTTTCTCAGCGCTTCTTCCTCTGATTTTTTTTTTTTTTTTTTTTGAGTCTCCACCTTGTTAGTGCTCTTATCATCCAAGGTCTCATAATTTCCAGTCTTGGTGATGTACTGAAAACTCATCATTCCCCAAAACTGGTCTCACTAGTCCGTGCACTTGGTGATAACCTCTTCCTAGTATACCTTGAATACACATTTTCTTTGAGTCTCATCACGTCCCTTACAGTCTCCTTCCCATATCCTGTAACGTCTTTCAACAGTATGTATTCTTCCTCTGTATCTGTTCATTCATATTCCCAGATTGGCACTCTGTCCTTCCGCCACATAGTCCTTCAACATTCAGCTTGAGCAAAAAAGACATACTGGAAAGGGTAGGAAAACGTCTTGCAAAAACATGTTAGTCTGAAAAAAGAGTTTATTTTTTTATTTTAAAAATAATTTGTTATGGCAAAAGTGCATCATTGTGTGAAATGTGCTGAAATAAGATTGGAGTATTCAGCATAATTTGTAACATGACACAAATTAAAGTATTTACTAGACACCTAGAGATAAGAAAACCTCTAATCGGGTTGAGAATCAGTTTAATAAGCATATTTGACACCTTTTTTCTCCCTTAATATATTATCATGGAACATAAGAATCCTAATGCTTTTCTTATCTGACTTCAGCTTGATAATAATCAGAGACCAAACAATTCTGTTGCTTTTTATGAAGATATGATTTAAACAGAAAAGTACAAAGGCCCTGAAGCATCAAGTGCTATGAAATCTGCCCTCAAAAGTGGTAATTTTCTTTTCCCAGCCTAACAAATTTCAGTTGTCAGGAAACAGATTAATCTCCTCCTTCTGAAATGTAATATTGCTGTTTGCTAATCTCTCATGATACAGAGACATTGAAAATGTTATCATAGCAGTTCTAGAGTACATTTTATGTTTTGGCAAAAAATAATACTTTCTTTGGCAAGGAGTATTCTAAATATTCAAAAGCAAGGATTAACATGAATAATTGAGAGCAAAAAGAAGCAAAATAATGAATTATTTTTTCTCACATTCCCTGGGAAAGTAAAAAATACAAATATTACTAATAGCAGTCTGTCAGTTTATGGCTTCAACTTTTCAGAGGACCAGCATGTTATCTTTAATTCAAATACCAACAAATAGCTTATTAATACTTTCTGTCATAGCCTCAAATATATTTGTTTTTCCCTGTGAATCTTGTTTCCTTCCACTATCCCTCCAGATAATTTTTAAGGTGTTGTATAAATAAAAATGTGTTCTTAACCCTCAAGGCCAAACAGCTATTTTAAAGACTTAATTGAAAAAAACATGGAGTATTTAAACATGTGTTTTTATATTGCCACACTTTAAAAAAAAACAACAACACATGACCACAGTTTAAAAAACGCTCAGAAAATTTCTAGAAAGTCACAAGTTTTAGATTGCACATTTTAGCTAAGCAGAGATGATGCTTTTTTATGTGATACATCAAAGTATGCCAAAATGGCATGGCCTCTGTTGACTGAGAGGGATGCAGAAGGCAGTGAGACGAGTGCGTTAGCTTGGTGTCAAGACCATAATGTATAGCAGAAGGAATAAAAATATTAACTAACACGTGAGGCTCACTTGCCTATAGTCCTTATCCTCCTCACCAAAACCCTGTTGTTCGAATGGACCTGCACAAACTCTGTGTGTGTGGCTTTGGCCATATGTTTGTGGGATTAAATTGAATATTAAAGCCCAGGTTTTGTCTTTTTTTTCATTGGCATTTACCAAGTGTATGTACAGTTAGGGATCTTTCACTGTTTCTCTTGCAAACTGCTAGATACTGCCTGAGTGCAGTCTTAACTGTAGCACCTCAGCCACGGAATGGCATTTTAAAAAATAGAATAATATTTGCCTTAAATGCCTTCTCTTCAGGCATTTAATCCTCATAATATCCGACTCTCAGTGTGAAAGTATCAATTGAAAGCTGTGGCCTTTTTAATAAAAAGAAGTCTGACGTGTACAGAAGGTTTTGGTTTCCTGCAGCACGGGGAGGGTGCCTGGTGATGGATCACACCGGCGATGGGACACCCAACTTCCAGCGAGCTGCTGAGCTCCCGAAAGAAATCCCTGCTGCTGCAGCACGGTGCTCAGTGTGAGGCAGTCATTTATCCTGCTTCTTGACAGAGCAAATTACCCTTCTCGGAGCTGTGGGCTGTGTTTCCAGTACCTCGTTCAGTTCCAGCAGGGCTAATTTGGTGTCCCTTCCCTCTCCACGCTGTAGCATGGACTGAGAGCTACCTCAGGACTTCCTAACCTGAGACACCCTCCCTGGTTTCTCTGGAGTGCAATATGCTCCACTAGCCCTCGCATGCCTAAACAGTAGTAGCTGAATAAATCACACATTCATGCTCTGTTTTCTAAAGGTTATTGAGCACACATTCACCAGACTTACATAGCAAACCAGGAATTGCATCTTAAACTTTACTTGATTGACAAACTGCCTTTGCCTCACTGAGCCTTGTAAGTAAGATTTAGATATTTTGTCAAGTCAGTAATCCATGGATTAGACCCGCTCTTAATACCCTCATTTCTGAAACTGGATGCACTTTTGGAGAACAAGTATATTTATATTTTGTATACAATTTTTCGAAGGAAGCAGCGGCAGCGTCTGTCGATGGTGTTGGCCAGGGCTCCGCATGGTGAGCAAGCACCTGCGGTCCTGACCCCGGCATCTAACCACGGGGATTAGTGCGTGGGGCTGACATATCTGCTCTCCCTGTGCCAAGGGATCACGGCTCCTGTACCGATCCTGACAGGACGCACTTGTGCTGTTCAACAGCTCCCATAATTCTGGAGCTTTCTCACGGCTATTCCCAACAAAGTACCCAGCCCCTTTAACAGCTCCTGAGACAATCTCAAAAGGAAAGCAGCTCCTAGAGCTTTCCTTTTTCGATCTTTTCTGCTACAAACCAACAAAGTGACTCATTAGAGGGATGCTTTCTGCTTCCCCCTTTTCGCTCCCTTCACCTAGTGAGGGCTAATTGGAAGCCCATAAAATGAATCCAGGAGAACTCTCCTCCTTCTCCCATATATCAGCCCTGCACTATCAAATTGGGCATATTGTCTCATGCAGTGTTTTATTGTCCCCCAGATCACATTATCAGCGGAGCAACCTCACAAAGGTTAATAACTTTACTAGGTTGTCTCTCGGTCTGACATTCTTGCTCATCACTCTAAATCCAGTCGTTTTACCGGTGGTGTTAGACATCTCTACTGAAGTTAATTGGATGCTGCTTGCCGCTGACTTCAAACCCAACTCTATAAATCGTAACTACTTGTAGCTGATTGTCCCCGCTCTTAACTTTCATTTCACAACTGGGAAAAGTATGTGTGGTTTGATATACCTGGCTTCTCAACCGCACTCTTTGACATTTGCAATCCAATTATCGGTCACCTTGGCCATTCGTTTGGTCCAACTGTCCTCCCGTTGGTATGCCATGTGTCAACACCTACTCCGTATACTGCTCTAATGGGAAAATAAACGGTAAATTATGAGCCTATATAAATCCATTAAAGAGTTACTGTGACTCCATGGAAGTGAAACTGAAGTGCTTTATGCAGTTGCTGGTATCCAAAGTTGGAATTGCTGCTCTGTATTTCTAGAAGGTCCCAGCTTACTGAAGTCAGGCAAGATAAGTATGTGTCGAGAGCCTTGGTGTCCATACAGTAAGAACATGAACCTTAAGGGCTGTGCATAGTAGGATTTTGATATTACATTCTTGAATAAATGGTTGTCAACAGTAGAAAGCAGTAAATTTATATTAATCATTTTTTATTCGATATTTCCTTTCCCCAGATGGAAAGTACACTTCCTAGGCTCTACTTACATTTCACTGACCCTTTGCACAGCAGTGAATGCCATCCTGTGGCTGCGAAAACCAAATGCATGTTAAAGACTAATTCTGCAGAAGAATCACAGTGCTAAGAATATTTTAAAAGTTGCGATCTTTTAAAATTCCTCCTGCACTGCAGGAGTAGAGTGCCATCTTCTTATTATTCAGACATATGAAGTTCTCTTTCCAGGACTCCAGGCACTGTGTAATTAATTAATTATAATGGTATTAATTGATTAATTAATATTAATAACCTGAACATTTTTAATGCATTCTGAGTGTTACTCAGGGAAATTAACTTTTTGGGCCAGGATGTTTGGGGGGGGGTTTTTTGCAACACATTTGGAATGTTAAAACTTTGGGAAAGCGTTTCCTGTTGTATCGTTACCCCCAAATGACCTTGTTCCTATACGCGCACCTACTTATTTATGTCGGCAGTATGGTCTTGACAAATTCTGAAAATTATTCTTATACATTGCTGTTCGCAGGATCACTGGCTATATGTGTAACAAATTGAACCAACAGGAAAAAAATATGTTAAAGAATTGTGTATGAAATTACTGTTTCTTTAAAGTAAACAGAAAATCCCACATTTGCCTGGGTATTAAAGTAAGATTCTTCCCAGTTAGTTATAATGCATACAGTGGTGGTGGGGCTGCGGTGGTACACATCTTCTCCACCCTTTAGTCAAAGGCTTACAGCTTTTAGGTACTTAGCTATGCAGCTGGATCCCAGGGCTGGGCAGAAGCTGAACGAGAAAAACAACTGAAATGATGTTGTTGAGCTCTAGGTGCAACCCTGTTCTCACCAAAGTCATTGGGAAAAATTCCCGTTGATTTCCAAGTCAGAGGATTTCAGAGCTGGCCAGGTCCTTCTCCACCAGGAAGATCCCTGTTAATTCTTTGGCTGCTCAGACAACATGAGCTCAGTTCCGCAGGGTGACACTTGTCTTTAGACTTGCCCTGTGTGTCTCTAGGCATGCGGTGTGTGCATACCCTGCCATCCATGGTGTGGTTGGGGATGCTGAGGCCATTCAGGTGTTTGTGGAGGTTTGTAGAGTTTCAACAGAAAGAATGCTGAAAAGACAGCTAAACTGACTACATGAAAAACAGGGTTACAGTGAACTAGTCCCTAAATGTACACTTAGCTGTGTCAGTCTTGTTTAGTGAAAAAAAGCAAGGTTTTTACTATGTCAGATGAAATACAGAGTCCTAACGCACCCATCAGGAAAGGGGCTGATGGCTGTCATCCTTTATCACCAGAACAATTATCTGCATTTTCAGTTTCACATCTTTTGTACTGGACATAATACCCGAGTCCATTTTCCAGGCTGACTCTTCAAAGCTGGAAACTGAATTTGGAAAAAGTAAAAAAGTAGTCCAAGAATATGAGTTTTGCTTCAAAATCAGAATCTGCATTTTTTTTTTCCCTGTGTATAATCTCATGCTGATTCTCAGCCAGCTTGTAAAATTGACCTCATGTCAATGTAAACTGGATAGTAGATATTTATAGGACACTTAGCATCGAAGACAAGTGGAGATTGAGATAATAAGGCTTGTCTGTGTTGCCTATTAGATGAAACTGTGATTAAATACGGCCCAATTAATGCTTATTATCTGTCTAAAATTAATTTGTCACAGAAAGTTGTGAAGTAGGCATCAAGAAGTCAAGTAGAAATTTTTATTGCTAAAATCAAAGCAATTAATGATGTGTTTTACTTTAACCTGGTCTGACAAAAACAGGGTGATACTGTCATTAAAAAAACCTGCCTTAGGAAGAGCCCCAACAACCAACCTCCTTATTCATGCTTATCTCCTTTACCTTATTTTACTTTTCAAACTGATTTTCTGAGCATTTTTATACTAGCTTGTTTGGTATTTTAGGATGTAGTCTTCATCTGACTACAAAAATTACTTTATTCAAACATGCATGAGTAATTGCTATCATATTGTCCTCTAAGTTGATTAAAATTTTGCTTTGCACCTCATTGCTAACCAAAGAAACTTCTATTGAATAACATGAATATCAGAAAAAAAATCACATCTTTATTTTTTCCTTTTAGATTAATGAAAACGGTCACAGCAATCTTCCTGAGTGTCTTCCTTTAGTTCACTAAAGCCAGATAAATTTCTGAGGCCTAAAATGTCCATTTTTGCCTTTTATAAATTTAGAATATCTCTACAGGATCAAAAATTTGGAACAAGCTGTACCCCTTAAAGGTCTGATTTTATATACTTTCTACTTGGCTAAGAAATCCATTTTTTATTAATCAGGTTTTTAACTGGTAAGCTTTATTTTGAACATAAAACTGTAGAAGCTTCATTTTTTGCCCTGAAAAAACTAAATTGCATTTAAATGTCATAGGCTACTTGTCAGGCTATCAGCTATAAAACTGTCTTTGAAATGTTTTGCATGTAAGTGTGGATGGAGAGCATTCATTATTTCTTGCATATTGTGGAAAAATAGTGTGAGATGGAAACTGGATATTTTCAGCAATTACTGACAGGACACAAAGTCTTTTATCTTGGCATCACTGGTTTTGGCTTTGCCTACTTTGGTATTGATCAAAGGCTTGTTGGTAAGTGATGTGTTCTACAGTAGGGATTTTTTTTAGGGGAGGTGCAGAAAGTAAGTTACTATCTGTAGTGAAATTGCAGAATTCATCACCAAAATTGTAGTTACACAATGCGTTCTCCATCAGTGGCAAAAACGTCTTAAGAAATTTCCCCCACCCTGACTTAGGGACCTGGCATCCCTCTCCTTGTTTTGCTCTCTCACTGCCATCACTCGTTAACCATCTGCCTTTTGGGGGATTTTGTTTTCTTTTGGCAGTTCGTTTTAAACCCTGATTATTTCAGTAGCCCTGTTCGTAGCACAGATGCACCAACAGTTTATTGACGGGTGAAGGTGCCTGCAAACTGATGACAGGGGAAGAACAAATGGCTGGAGGAGGAGCTGGAGATGGGGCTGGATGCATCTTAATCTGCCTTTCTGCCAGGGACAAGGTGGTGTCATCCTCTGTTAGCACAACTAAGTGCTGCTTGCTAGAGCAATTTAAAAAAAAAAAAAAAAAAAAAAACGGGTTTTTTTTTTTTTGAAAATACTTGGTTCTGCTTCATAGAGCAGGGCAGAATTTGGATATGCGGTACCTATAAAGTAAATAACTTTAAGGAATTACAATGTCTATCTTTCATCTCATTGGTGGCCAAATAAATGTATTACTTCCTTAGCGGTAACAGTATTGTTTCAAGACTGACCATCACAGAGCCTCACCTAAGGGTGTTTCATCCTACATCAGAAGGCACTGGCTGTTGGCATGACAAAAATTGTTCAGAAGTAAGTTTTAATAGTATAGTTTAGGAGAGAAGATGATATTTCCTTTGAAGACTGAAAGTTTTAGTTGAAGTTATTACTCTATTGTAAAAGAAACTGCATGCCACAATATTTCTAAGGGCAGGCAGAGCAAGCTTCTCCTACTATGTCCCTTCTTAGAGGACCTTCAACAGCACGTCCCGCGTTAGCATGAGGCAGCGCTGCTGCTGACTTACTGCGAAATAGATGGAGGGCTATTGCCACACATAGGAAATCACCTGCACCGAATTTGAGAGTTTCTCCTAAAAGAGTTGCTGTACCTTCATTTCCCATCAGTTTGAATAGCTGGGGACCTTTATTGCAAACTGATACAGCTGCACACCCAAGCAAGGATGTAAAGTATATACCGTTTTGCTGCTTGATTAATTAACTCCATGGTGACTAGTACTATAGCTTGATTAAATTTTGGCAATATGTCAGTATATATTTTTGAGCTCAGCATTTCTGCTGATAATTAAAACATAAAATAAATTATTGATATTAGGAAAAGATCTTGGAAGCATGGACAAAATCTTGTGTCTTTATTAATAGCCAGAATGTTTTTCTCACATGATTACACATATTGACTGTCTAGTATGAAAAAGAAAAGATTGGGGACGTGTGACAATCTTCATAATTTTGAGGAAACTTTGAAGAAGGTGTTTGGTTCCTGCTTATAGTGAAGATGAGAGTCAAGTTACCTTTGTGGATAGAAAATGAAGGGTAATTGAATATTTGAGAAAAGGGCAGTGCAGTAAGCTTAGAAGTTGATGCACACCTCTTTTGAAGCACAGAAACAGAATCTGAGAGCTACTGTATTTCCTGAGTGCTGAGATAAGATTTTTGAAGAAGGGCATTATCTGTGGAGGTAGATCTGGTAGAGGGGAACTTATCAATATTTGATCACAGGTGTTTCTTATCACAAGAAAAGCAAAATCCACAAATGGCTGAAGTAGATACTCAGGTATGAATGAAATTACAATTGACATAGAGATTAATGCTAACATTAAACTGCATAAATATCTTAATTTGCAAGCTTTGTGTTATTTAAAGCTGCTTGAAATGAAATATTCTCAGATTTGACTACTCCTCATTTTCTGTTCACAAAACTCTCTGATTGTAATCTTCACTATCAGCAGGAGCTAAACACCTTCAAAGTCTACTGTGAAGATCAATACACAACTTTTATCTTCTTTCTCATTTAGACACTATGAGGGTAGTTACACTTCTGTTTAGTAATAGGTTGTTCCTAAAGAGGCTCCATATGCCTACAAAAATTATTTTTAAGCAATCACATATCAGTCTTTATCTTGTTTGTAAGGGATCAGTCTGAAGGTGGGTAAATGTCCTTGGGTCCAGATATTATCACAGGATTACTTGGAGTGTATTCTTCTGCTTTCCAAATTTTTCTTCATTATATGCTGGGGTAGCAAGATTCATTATTGTAGCCTCATGAACAAAGAAAGGAAGTTGATGCACTCAAAAGACCTTTACAGTTGTTATTTGGAGACTGAGGTTGCTGTTCCTACTATGATCACCTCAAATTTTCTAATCTTCTAGTTACAAACTTTGCAAACTGCTCAACGTGGGATATGATATATGCAGTTTCAAGCACCACTTCTGATGGTGGTGGTGTTATCACCTAGAAGGTCAGGGAAAGTCCTAGCTGAGCAATGCTTTTTCTTGCCAGATGATTTCTGCTAAATCATTAGTGATTACACACTACTGTTAGGCAGTAGAGGTGAAGGTTTTCTGTATTTAACCCCACCAATGGAAGTAGGAGACACATTTGGACTTCTGGAAAGTGATCGGCTTAGAGTCACTTCTGGGCAAAGTTTTATCTACAGTTTGTCAAAAGCAAAATTATATGAGCTTGACATTCCTGAGGACTATAGTTTTATTTTTACTCAGTGAAAAGTGGGGGAGATACTTTCTCAGATTGCCTAAAGCAGTTTCTTTCAACGTAGGACAGGCTGCTCTGTTGTCCTGGGAATTTAATGGCATAGTGGTTGGTTCTGCATTTAGCTTAGCATGCTTTGATTGAAGAATGCTATAAATACAGCCTGATGCACAAAGGTTTCCAGGATCTCTAAACTGTAACGAACTTCAAAAGCAATGCCCATGGAAAATTACTGTTTTTCTTTTAGAGTCACTGTCAAGAGCTATGCAGATCCTTCCTTGTGTTGCTACTAAAGCTAAAATATAAGTCTTTTTTCAGAGTTTATGACTCTTGTCTACTGTTTCATTTTTCAAAAAGCTCACAGAATAAAGTATGACACAGAATAAATGTTGTTGTAGTAGTAGTAGTGGTAGTGGTAGTGGTAGTAGTAGCAGCAGCAGCAGTATTTCTGGACCTTTAAGTCACCCATTGTGATATTTCATTCTGCCAGGTCATTTGGTTACCATCTACTGGTGTCAGTACTGTGAGTCTGACAAAAGTTAAGATTTGAAGCCTCTAAGACTTTCTTCAGCACGCTCTTCTAATATTTAGGTTTGCAGATACTGCAGGGAGCATTTAACTCCAAATGAAAAAGCCTTCCTTCCTTCCTTCCTGTCTTTTGGCAATACAGTGTTGAAATTACCTGATGTCATCGTTAATTCTCAAATGGTATAACAGACCATTATGCATCACTTTCTAGCTTGAATGTGGCTGGAAGCCATTGACTTTCCTAATCAGCCACCTAGAGTGTTTGTGTCAGTGATGATCTGTATTTAAAATGTACTCTAAATTATTTATTTCTCATAGCTGGCCAGAGTGAATGTATTAATTTTTTTATGATTGAAAACAAGAGTTCCCAGATTAGCACCCTGTAAGGGAAATAAGGAAAGATGGATCATACTGATGTGATTGGCACTCTTTCCTACAAGAAGTGTTGAAGTAATTTGTCTTTTAGGACAGCACTATGTTCTATTAGGAGAAGTAAAATAAGCAGCTGCCCACTTGTTTTCCACAGTTGCCAAGTAAAGGATTAGAAGAAAAAGGCATCTAGTTTGCTACAGCTAACTCAGTATTTGTGTTGAACTAAAAAAAAACCCAAAAAACTTATGTACCTTTTTTTCTCTCCTATTCTGTATATCTTTGAGCTATGCTGCCTTCACTTTGTAGCAATAATCCAATGCGTAGTTCAGTAATATCATGCATTTCAGAAAAAATATTTCCTTGTAAGAATGTAGCTGCAAACTTAGTCTCTCTCTGAAGTAGGCAGAGATAGTAATTCAGTGTATTTGACTTTAAAGTTCCATTCATCCCTCAATGAGCTCTCCTTTATAATCTTTTATTTCTCTTACTTGGGCTGAATTCCAGACTCTTACAATAGGTATTGCAGCTCGTTTGCGCATTGGCAGAAGAAACAAACCCATTAGTCACTAACAGCAGGGGTATGCCTCAGCTCTCAGGCTCCCTTTGATCATTTTTCTGTCTCCAGTAACTCAACCAGATTCTCTTTTCTAAAGTTTTCTGAAGCAAAATTGGCACTTCTGGTTGGGGGAAGGGAGAGACTTTTACCTGAAAACCGCATTATGCACACTCCTCAGATGAGATGCAGGCATCTCAGCTCGCTCTTTTTGCATTAAGCAGTTATCACACGAACGAAAATAAACAAGCAAATATGACATCTTCAGCATTTTGCAATGCTAATGACACTAATGTGGCAGTTCCTCTTAACTTTAAAAATTGGGTAGTCTGAGTACTTCCTCCTACCAGGCAATGATATGGAAGAAGATTCTTGTTCTTTTCAAGGCTTGATAAACTCACATTAAACACCTGCTGATTGTCTTGTTACACTTGTTGAAGTAAGATCCCTGCTAGCTACTCTCTCCAGCTGAGTTAATAATTATCTTGGAAGTCATGAGCTTTTGTTAATGAGACTCAATATTGTACTTTTACTTCAGGAGGGTGGTCCTCACAGTTGCATTCGTATTCGGAAAAAATTCAAGAGCTAAACCTTCTTCAGTTAAGTGTCACAGTCCAATTCATAGGAGGAGGGACTGTCTCAAGGCAAAATGATTTTTGTCAGCAGCGTTGAGGTCTGCTAGACTGACGCTGCGTTTTAGCCAATACTTTCACAGCAGACATCTCCTCCATGTCTTCTCCATGGTCATAAAAAGAAGAAATTTTCGTATCTAACATTAGCTGTTGTACGCTAACAGTTAAGTGTTGACCTTGGTTTTCACTGAGAAGGTCCACTGCTATGGAAATCTCTTTGTAGCTGATCTGTGGACTTGAACATAAACATGAATATGACAGAGTATCTCTCAGTCCTGTAGGAAAGGTAGAGTTAATGTCTATAGACCAAAACTACTGAAGTGGATCCTGCAGAAAAAATTGAACTTGCCTTGCTTGGATTTTGAAAGTCCTGTTATTATACTGAATTTGTCATACTCTGCAGAAGGAGATATTTTTGTGTGTTTTTCTCGAAAAACATGTCTGATGTAAGTTGAGGGAATTTCAGGAGGTCTTCTCCTAGTCCATCCAGCTGAAGGAAGCATTGTAAGGGATGTGTGAATGTTGTTACTCTAGCAAAGAAATTTGCAGGTAACCAATACCTATATGTGTATCGGCTGACATGGTTCAGTAAAGTCATAAACATTAAAGCCAATGGGTAAATGCAGATCCCTGACAGAAAATGCTCATTTTATGAAGAAAGCTGCAGTGGAGCTGTCTGTAGGTTGTGGGAAAACAGCAGCGATGCTTAGGATTACACCATAAAAGTGATATATAAAGTTCATATTATTCTTCCTGTCTGATGCCATCAGACCCCATTAAACGTGTCATCACATTCCTTTTAAGATATTCCACCCTTAGTGAATGGACCAACGCTTTGTATGGTTGGTCAGAGAGTCAAAATTCAGCTGCTTTCATGGCTGTATCCCAACTTTGGGAGGTCATATCCTCTGTTTAGTTTGTGTTGACACATCATGAGCAGCAATATCTAACCAGAAGGGCAGGGGGGATATTAGGTGGCCGGCCCAGCTCAGGTTGCACATGGGCAAGAAGCAGCATGTCTGCACCCATGGTGTCTGGATACCAGACTCGGCACATAGACTGGAGAAAGTATTCGGCATTTAGGAAAGCACGTGCTGACCAAGCATCTGTGCCTCATCTCCTCTGGGAAAGCTTTAATTCTGGTCCTCACCATTTCCCCATCTTGATTACTGTGACATTCGCCTCTCGTTGGGTTTTTGATGGCACATCTTGACAAGCATATATTGAGACAGTCTGTCATTCATCTATATCACCTTTCTTCTCTGTTTTTTTCCCTACCGTGCCATCTGCAGGTTTCTAAACAAAAGAACTGTTTCACTGGTCCTGAATTACAGCTTCTCTCCTGGCAAGCTCTCCTGTGCCTTGCACATCTGCCTTTCACATTTCCAGAGATACCAGCTGTGAATTAGCTTTTGTGTCTTTGTCCTACAAACGTCCCAACCTCCCTCCCCTCCTGGTTACTTTTCACTGTAATTTCCAGCTGTTTAAGGATTTTGCTGGGAACTGTGGTAATGTTTGAATCAAAATTGCCTTGGTTAGAGGGGCCCCTAAGTGCTGGTGTGATTCAGTGTCTTGATGGAAACAGTATTTGCAGAGCTGTGCACTGAACAACCTCTCCGGTCCTCCCCATTTTTGTCTGGGAACAATTTTGAACTAGCACCAATTTGTTATTTTGTTCGAATGCGTTGTTGTGGAGGTTTTTTCTGTAGCGGCAGAGGAAATTTTTGCAGCTCTTTTACCCTGTTTATAGCTGCAACCTGAAAAGCCAGGCTGGGGTCAGGCTGATGGAGCAAAAAAGAGGGGTCAGCCAGGGCACGGATTTACAGTTAGGGAAATAATCACATCGCTGGTGTGAGGGCGGCTTAATTAATTAATTTACATGCCTGCAAAGAGAGAGCTTTAACTCACACTTCAGCTCCTGTGTCTGGCACTCAGAGCTCTTTGAGCCGAGCTGGAACCTGTCATTTTGAAAAGTTTTGAGTGTCACCCAGAGAAAAAGGCTTAGCTGGTACATAACATTTTCCTCTCTGGGGACATAAAGTTTTAGACAGAGTAGAATTGACTAACTTCAGGCCTTCTATGTTAATTTCTGTTAATTAGCTGGCATTTCGTGTTATATCCATTACTATTTTCAATTAGCTGTCAGCAAATATTTTCAGTGCAACTTTTCTGTTATTAAACGGATTTCCCACAAGTTTGGCCTTACAAAAACAAACAAACGCATGCACGTATTTACTGCCACACCACCATGTTAGTCAGAATTTCAGCAGTAACCTAACAAACTGTGAGACTGTGTATTGGTAAGACAGGAGGACAGCTTCGCTTCTTGAGCAGTCTCTTGACTTAAGTAGGTTTTTCATCATAGTCACTTGACTGTTTTTACTGCTGTGGTTTTCAGAGATTTTATTATCATTATTAGTTGTAAACTTTTTAAAATCTCCTCCCACCACCACCTTTTTTTGTAGATAACTGCTATGAGGTTGAAGAAAATGTCTTTTTTTTTTTTTAAAAGGCTGAGTGATGTTCTGTTCAGACAACAAGAGTTTCCTGAATCTTGCTAGTATTTTCTATGCATTAAGAACATTACACCAAAAAAAAGCTTTCTGTTGGTATTTTTGACGAGCATTTAAATAAGCGGGTCTCCAATTGTTCCTGTGTACTACAGCCTGTACTGCCTGGCATCATTGATTATTTTATCTGTGGAGTCAGGAGAAATCCTGAAAAAGTTTATTCTTTGTCAACCTGTGCTCTTGCCTAGAGCTTGGCCAGTTGGACCGGCCTAGAACAGAAATAGAGAGTTATAAGCCTCCAAGTGGGGCAAAAGTTGTTTATTGCTGAAAGCCTGTAATAGGCGAATTGGCAGAATCGGCTTTTTGTTTGCTGCAGAAGCTCTGAGGTTCTCCCGGAGCGGTGAAGTGGGGAGGCTGAGGTCCCCGGCAGTGTCTCTCTCACCGGGTGGAAAGGCGGATTCGCAGCCGCGTGTGCAGCCTTTCGGCGTTATAAATGCTATTTTGGAAAGTGTGCGGGTGGGAACTGGATGGCTGAGTACGCTGGTAACGAGCCGCGGGTCCCGTCCCCGCACCCCCTTGGTGGGGACGGACAGATGGCGCGTTGGTGGCTTTGCAGGATGGCGATGGTCCCCGTCCAGCTCTCAGCAGACAGTCATCCCCGGCACGAGGCGGGGATCCCAACAAGTGCTAATTGCCAACCCTGGTGACAGTCTTAGGAGAGAGAAGCCTGAGGCTGATATGTGTTGTTGGGAGGACAGGGTCCCCTCTTCAAGGGAGTTATGGGCTGATTTGGGGGGGTTTACGTTGCCACTATATATTGCCATACCATTTATTTTTCTGTAAATAAAGGGTTTCGGTTCCTAAGGCTGTCAGTCTGCTCCCTTCCACTGCATCAGTTTTTAAAAGTATAAGTACAGGAAATGGAAAAGGTCTTTTAGCTTTATCATAGAAAATGTTGTGGTTTCTCTGCTGATCTTAATAACTAAATCAGGATTACGCTAAGTTTAGGCTTCTTGTCGTAAGGAGGGGACAATGGCAAGGGACATTATTCCCAGAAAATTTTGCTTTGCCTAGGGATTGGACATCAGGACTGTATGATTTGCGATTGAACACAGAAAAATTTAAGGAAAAATAAAGCATTGAGGAGTTAACCGGCAAAGCAATCAATGCGCAATGATCGGTATGAGTAGGGAAGGGTATGTAATATCTTGGATCACTATCATCAGAAATTGCTACTGTGGGAATTGGCATGTTAGCATATGTAGCTGAAAGTGAAATTTGAACTTCATGCAAACAGAAATAACTTTCTGCCGTATTTCTTTCTCTTTAAAAAACTGCAATCGAAATATTGAGGGAGAATTTTGAAACATATTGATTACATTTTGAAGGCATATTATTAAATCTCTTGAGTGCTTGTTGATCTTGGATCATTTCATTTTCACAGTGTTTCAGACTGAAAATTATTAGTAATTCTGTTAAAGTTTCAGCTAAATTACTAATTAACTTTTGTCTCAAAGATTTTATTTCTTACGTGTTTCTGGCAGCACAGTACGCTCTTTATATAATGCAGCATAAATTTTTTGCTACCTGCCTCTCTGTGCCCCTTACAATCGTATAAAGCAGTTTTGGAATTAATGAGCTGTCACATCTCAGGTAATGAATGAAAAGAACTGACAGAAATCCTTTTGTTGTTTAAGAAATTCCAAATAATTAATGGGAAAAAAGTGACAGAGATTCTTTTACGATTTAAGAAGAAATGTATCTTTCAAATTCATTGCATGACTGAAGAAACTTTAAAATATGTTTGCAAAAAAGCAGGGATCCTGCTTAATGGCTTAATTCCAGTTCTCTCTTCTGGGATAAACTTGCAGCATTTAAGATAAAAGGATTTTATGTTTTGAGAAATAGATTCCTAGGCTGGAGGTTCCCCGTTCCACGTTCATCTCAAAAGTAAAAAGTCTTCCGAATTCCTGTATTGCCATTGTGGGCATATCTGAGTTAGGCACTGAGCATGTTTATAGTGAGCATATCTTGTGTACACAGAAGATTTTGTGAACTGCAGGTTTTGTTTGGCAAGGGATGGGTGTTTGCTTACGTTTCATCTTTTTTCCAGTTTATGAAGTCCCACTGTACCTATTCAGAGTAACCTCTGGTGCTGTTGTTTTCCAGGTAACCGTCTCAGATGGGGGCACATCTCCCAAGCAGTCCTCCGTTTGGGTGGTGGTCCAGGTTCTGGATGAGAATGATAATAAACCTCAGTTTCCGGAGAAAGTCTATCAGATCAAGCTGCCAGAGAGGGACCGTAAGAAAAGAGGGGAGCCAATCTACAGAGCTTTTGCTTTTGACAAAGACGAAGGCCCTAATGCAGAAATCTCATACAGCATTGTGGATGGAAACGATGATGGGAAATTTTTTATTGATCCCAAAACAGGGATGGTTTCTTCCAGGAAGCAGTTCACAGCAGGGAGTTATGACATCTTAACAGTAAGTGCTTTTCCATCGACATACAAACCCGTGATTTGACTGACTTTTTCTTTAGAAGAAGGCCCTTCTGTATGAAGAGTGATACGTGACTGTGTTTAATGTATGACCTGTATGTAAGATCTGACTGTATTAAGAAATCTAGTATTCACATACAACTCCTGCCAAAAAAAGTTGAGTCTGAGAGAGCGTTTATGCTATTGCATGCAGTGAACTATTCTTGGACTGTTCAGTCAACTTGCAAATTGTTGGCGTAAGTTGTTCTCTTGAATACACAGAAATGAAGACTAAGGGCTTGTCTGCTCGCAAAGCTGTATCGTGTTGAACTGGGCAGATACAGCTACAAATGGTTATTCACCTTTTGTGTAGACACAATTGCTTGCCCTCATGGAAAGGTCTTTGTACTGTCCAACTTAGGGGGCTTCAGGGAGGAGGAGTACTGTGTACTGTGTTGTAGTACCCTTCTCACCACATTAAAGAGCGTAAGTATGGCAGCAATTTCAGTTAAAAGAAATCTCAGTTAAAATACTTTGCCAGAACTCCAACCATATAGACAAGATCAAAGAAAGAAAGAATAGAAAGTGATGGTGTTGATATAAAGCAATATAAGACTTGAATGTGCACTCTTCATCTACAGCAATAAGCCAACAAGTTGTAGTTAAGGAGTTGACAAAAAAAAGTCAGACGTCCATGTTCTGGCCCATAGTAAAGGAAGCGATGTCACTTACAGTAGCGGGTCTCTGTTGGGATACCTTCATAGGGTTGGAAACTGTGACAAGAAAATGAATAAATATCAAAATATTGAGAAATACCTAGTAATCAGAATAGAGCACCCTCTGGGTGAGTGAGCACCTTTCCCTGTGCAGAGCTGGAAGTCACGTCTGGGATCTGGCCCTTATTACAATGCAACAGCTGAAGGTTTTCTACCTAGACACTGCTCGTCACACCCTCAGCATCTTTTCACTAAAGGCCTGCCCGCCTTGAATGGAGCAGGGTGGCGAGTGTTAGCACCAAACCCACTTAACACATTTCCAGAGAAAGAAATAGGGTATGGTATTTCAGGAAAATATTTCCCATTTTTAACAAGCATAGTAACAACATATTTACACCAGTGGTCCTATACAGCCAGAAACATTTCCTTTAGTTTTAAAAGAAAAACCCTTTAATTGACATTGATGTTATTCACTAAAGCACCCATTTTGTGACCTACATTCTCCCTTTCCTTAAGCCCAATGTTTGTTGCTGCTCATCTTGCCTTTGCTATGCTAAAACCATAAAGCCTGCCAGGCAAATATCAAGTCTATCCATCCCTCTAGAGGACATTATAGTAAGAAGAATTAGCACCAAGCTGGGCAATTCTTAATGAACATGACAGAGAGGAGAAAGCAAGGAAAATAAATATAGCAAAATTTTAAATTATATTTATTTTGGAGAATGGGGGAAATGAACTGAAACTTATTTAACTCAATTAAAGATCTTGAAGAAGACAATATGAGGAATACCAGTCTTATCTGCAATACAGATGTCATTTAAAAGCAATCAAACATGGTCTGGGTGAGCATGTTTCGCAAGTGCACGATGTCCCACAGGGTCATTATAAAGCTCACAGCTTTGCTGCAAGGGGAACTGGGTGGAAGATGAAATTGGAGAGGGACGCTGGTTCTGGAGAGGAGGATCTGTGTGGGGAGCACTTGAACTGCATCTCCAGGAGGCCTTGCACCAGCATTTCTAAAACAAAACATGTCAGTTTAAAATCAGTCTTTTCAGTGAAAAGTCAGTGTAATGGAAAAAAAATAGAACTGAGAAATAAGAGCTTATCCTCCTCTTTTTTCACGGGATTTTACGTAGACGATTACAATGGCCGTTTTCCAAGCAGTCATCATCATGCGATGGAATTAGGTCTGAACTGCCAAGCTGGGATGCTCAGTCTGAGTCCTCTCTTCTTTGTACCTGCCAGATAAAAGCAGTGGACAATGGTCGGCCCCAAAAATCTTCAACGGCACGCCTCCATATTGAGTGGATAAAAAAACCTGCGCCCTCGCCCGTGCCCCTGACTTTTGATGAACCCTTTTACAACTTCACCGTCATGGAAAGCGATAAAGTGACAGAAATAGTCGGGGTGGTCTCTGTGCAGCCATCTAACATTCCTCTCTGGTTTGATATTGTCGGTAAGTTGGGAGCCAGTGGTGTGAGAAGGACGCTTCAGAAGCAAAGCATATGGATGTGTGGTTTTGAGAGCAAGAAAACTAACTACAAACTGTCCCCCCCCAAATTGAACCCACTTTTGTAATGCTGAAATGAAAACGCTATTTTAATATAGCAATAACAATAATAATAATATTCCTGCTTTTGTTATGACTCTTTAGCTAAGCTGAAAAAAGAGCGCTGTATGGCTGAATTGTTTTTTTCATACTATGTTATTTACTGCAATCTTAATGTTGTCTGTCATTTAAATTCTATTGTCATACTTTGCTAATCTCATTTCTAAATGTATTTATGGTACTTAGACTTGCTGTCCCTCATTTCTCTCTTTCTTCACCTTTTTTTCTGCATTCTGTTCTTTTTTTTCTGCTTCCGACTGCCCTGCTTCAAGGTGGCAAGCATGCTCGAGAGATGTTCTATATTCTACAGACAGCTTGTGGGCAGAACTGTTCAACAGAAGGTACCCTTAGTGCAAACACATTTGCTAAAATACAACTATCCAGGCTGCCTTTTATTTTTGCAAGTTCTTTGAGACAATTTATATTACATTTTTCATAAATGCCTGTGACAGGATGCGATGCGACACATGGATGTGCTGCGTTTCTTTCTATGACAGCTTTTACCGTATTTGTGTCCAATTATTATCATTTTATTCACGGATTTTCCGCAGTTTATCACAAATAATTAATTCAAACTTTTCACAGTCCAGTGCCATCCATTTAACTGTGAAACAGAATGGGATGCATCAACATATGGGTTACAAATGGAGCCACCAAAAGTTTGTCTTGAATGCAAGCTGAAAAAGAAATGTGTTTTGATGTGAGATTTCAACCACAAAATTGCCTTACATAAAATTGGTTATAAAAATAGGGAAGGAGACATATCCTTAGCAAAGAGGAGGAGAAGCCATAGAAATAATGGTCTTAAAATCGCAGGGAAATGCCACTAAGGATGTAGCTGCCAAAAAGACAAGGAGTAGAGAGGGTCTCACTTAGTTGCAATGGAGAAACAGGAGTCAATGTTCCTAAGCATTTCCTCCCTGCTTCTGCTGCTGATTCAGTTATATCATTTAATATAACTCGTTTAACAGCTACAAAATGAGATGTTCCCCAGCAGCACGACGACCCTGCAAAGTTACTGTGCTACTTAATATTTGCAGGTACTTGTACATAATGTTTGTATACCTTTGGGTGTAAAACACTGTGTCTGCACAAAGTGGTGTTGTTTAAATGAAGGGTTTTAAAGCAAATACTGTATGAAAGATTAGAGAAACAAAAAGCCTTTGCCACAGACTTAGTGGAAAGGGTGCATCAGCAGTCTTTATTTACAGGGATTGAGCCTGGCTGTCATTTCAGCGTAGCTATTTGTGGATGGGTTTAGCCAACAGGAAGGACAAGGACCACAAGAGAAAGGGTCTGTCAGAGTCATTTTCATCCACCTTTTATTGCCAATTTGAAATATTGAAAGACAGAAGCAGCAACATTTCCTCTTTGAATTTGTGGCACGGTTTTTGATGTGACAACCACGTTAAAATCAAACCCAAATCTGTTATCACGTTCTGGGGTTCCTGCTAGCCCCTGGGGAAGGACAGTACATGTTCCCTACAGTTTTCCTCCCATTCCCTTGGTTGTTTCAGTATGCTACATGCAATTTATTAGCTATTGTTTACACTCCCTTTCTCTTCCTCACTGACCCTAACTTTCCTCCTGGGAGAGATCCATCTTTATTGATGTTATTGCCACTTTTTTCCCATTTGAACCTTTTGCCGGACTCCTCTGCCTTTCACAGCCTTTTGGTCCTTTCCTTGGTGAATTCACCAACTCTTATTAAAATGCTGCCTCTATTAAGCACTGAGAGAAGCCCCTGCTCTTCCGCTGCATTCTTTTACATTATTAGAGTTACTTGCAATCAAACAACATCTTATAATAATATTTCATTTTTGCCTACCAAACAGAGATGATGGGGAGAGCATTATGAAATTTAAGCCTTCAATTTGTCATTTAATGTGACCTTTATGGCTAAAATAGTTCAAATTGTTTAGAAGATTTTTGCTATTTAAACAACTCTAATAGTTTCCCTATAGGCTGTAGCTCCTGATGCTGCAAGATGCTGCATCACTGCAGAGGGTCATGGAGACAGAGCCTCCCTAGACTTAATGAGAAATCAGTGACCCTGACCGTCCAGTTCACTACTGTTACCATATGGATGTTGTCATTAAATATTACTGCTGTTACAAATAATAGCACTAGCAACAGCACCCATTTCTGCAATAGGAATAGCCAACAGTCCCAGGCATGCAGAAGACCCTGTTGTTCCAGATGCTCTGCATACAAGATGCAAAGACAAAAGCCACCCTTAGAGGTTTATATACAGAGCACTGTATATTTAGATTATCTTTGCTGCCCTTTAGTCAGTGTCACTATCAAAAAACACTTTTTCTCCTTGTTCCTCAATATCATCATGTGGAAAAAAAAGAAGTTGATACTTTCCTTTTGGGGGAACATTGAGGTCTAGTGCTGAAAAGCCCAATGAAAGGCATGGGTTATTAGGAGAAGTTAGTTGTCACGTATGGAAAGCTGTATGGGACTGCTGATGCAAGAGATGGTTCCTGTGCTGCTGTAAAACCTAGACTTGAACCTGCTCCATCTGGTATTTTGTGATTTTGAACCTTGGTGCACAGTTCATAGTAACGTCAACAAAAGCCCTGAAGGCTTATGTAGAGGCATGGTTTAATACAGAGTTTGCAGCTTGACCTTTATGTTTATGACCTTTTCAAACTAAATGGGCATTGGAATTCCAAAGCACCTCTTTTTAAATGCGTAACATGCACTTTCTCCCAGCTAAAAAAATGGAGGGAGGGCAGATGAAGTTTGGCTATGCTGTCTGCCTAACTTCAGCATCTAATTTGCGCCTAAATTATATCCGCTTTAAGTAAGTGTTTAAGTTCCTGAGTTAATCAGCTCCAAGAGAGGAAGGTGCCTTGCAGGCAGGGACATCATCTTCCCTCCATGGACTAGAGAGGAATGGGATACATATCTGTTTGTTTATTTGTTTGTTTGTTTAATTGGGAATGGTTGCGATGTCATACCTGGTTTCTGTTTTCAGACTGCATTCAACGCCATTCTCAGTTCATGCAGATCTCACAATGTGAAGGACATGAACATAGGTTGTTTCAGTTGTGTTAAATTTATTCTGTCATTTATAAGAAACTAATTTTTGATGCGAACTCCAAAATAAGTCAGAGATCTTTATCTCTCCCAGGTAAATTGAGCCCTCTCTGTCTCTTCTTTTGTTAGTGGTGGGAATGGTGTGGTGACTACTTTGACACTGGAGCTAAGTTGCATGGTGCTAGTTTTTGCTTAAGTAGCATGTTGCACAACATCTCTGTGATTCTCCAAACAGGCCTCTCTCTATCTTTCTTTCTTCCCCCAGCCTATGCCTTTATAAGAGCAGCCAAACTTTAAAAGCACGACAGAACTTTTTATCAAGGGTGCTTAATGGCAACAATTTTAATATCTTTAATTTTAATTAATTCTCCTTTTAATTCACAGTGCTGCAAATTTTCATTAATGTCGAAAACATGTAGCTCCCTAGCCTCCTTTGAATTATCTTCTCTGACAACTATCTAAAATAGCTTTCTGATTTCTTTTCTGCTTTTTTATGCCCTTACCTTCAGCTTCTTAGCAGCAAACCCAAGGCTTTGACTCTCCTTAAAATAGTTTTATCTGAAAATTCAGTCTGCGTTATTTTCTTCTTCTTAGCATGATATAGTACATAAAAGAATAAATATTTGCATGTCATGTTACTAATATTTATGATGTTATGATTAACAAAAGCCTGTAGTTGAATTTGTATTTCTCAAGACAGTTGCTAAGTTTATTTAATCTTTTTTGAAAACAGAAAAATTGGAAATTTTGGCTTTGCTTCTTTTCCTGAAAATAGTGGCACTTTAGACTCACTTTTGAGTTTCAGGGTGATAATTTTCTGCATTTTCCTCTGATTGTCTGCTCTGAGCAATGTGAGAATTGTAGCAATTGGCCTAATTTATCATCCCTCTCCTTGGTGTTGTTAGTTTAGTTTGGGACAAGACAAGTAAGAATCTTCTCTGCCCTGAGAAAATGTGTTTTTGAGGACTATTCTCTAAATTAGATCATCTCCTGTATTTCTGTTCTTCTCCACTTGTCCATCATGGCATGGTAGGCCAAATGAGACTTGTGTGAGGATCTCAGTATATCCTGGCTTTGTTAAGTTTGAACATGGAGCATGTGTGTTCTTTCCTATTTACCAGTGAAGGAAGACTCTTGCCAGATTTTAGCTGTATTTGATTTGGGGATGTCCTCCCAGAGTTCAGTGTGATCCATCTTTGCATCAAAGACTGAACAAGTCCGATTCTCCACAGTCATCAGATATTTCTAAGATGCATATGCAATCCCACTATTCTGGATCGTTCCACTGGAAAAGAGGGGAAAAGGCCCTCACATGGGATTCATTTGCCTACAAGTCCTCCAGATTTGCTGACCTGTTTTCTTCTCAGAGGAGAAAATAATTTCTCACAGCAGCATAATCCCATCTTAAACTGCATATCAGCAGCTGATAGGAACATAGGGAGGCTCATTGTCTTCCCAAAAAGGAATCCCATCTAGGAAGAGCACTATGAAAAAATATTCATTGCTTGCAGCAAATGCAATAGTCAAAATATAAGCGGAATGTGCTTGAAAATAAAAAAACCAACACTGAAATTCAAAAGGGATGGAGATGCAGAGCCCACATTCTGTGGGAATGCAAGTTCTGCGTTTTATCTTGCTTTAGGCAAATTCTCTAGCTGACCTCTAGAAACCTCTTTAAACAGTTCAGGAAGTTTTCCTTGGCCTGTCCATTGCACCATATGAGTGGTAAGCTTTACATCAGAAGATCATCTCCTGTTAGTCATGTAAGGTTCAGTGTTTGGATTTGGTTTTAATCTATCTTTTTTATTAAAAGGAGAATTAATTCTTTCCAAAGCATACAGGACTTTTGTCAGAAGAAAAATACGTTCATAGTGACTATGAAGCCAAGAAACAAGCTAAGAACAAAGGTAACATTCCAGATTCAGCCAGAAAATGTAACCAGGGCTACTCTATACCAAGAACACAACCTATAGTCTGTTGGCTCAGAGGTGTCTCTGTTCAATTTCCCGAGATCTCCTTGACCATACTAGAGCATCTCTTAAATTGAAAGTTAGGGCTGTTCTAGAAAGGTCTCACAAAGCTGGAGTGAGGGCCAACTAATAAGATCTTTTGTACCAGAGGCTGTTTCTACAGCCGTCCTGAGTTTGATAACAGCTGGAATTGGGTAGAGTTATATTGGAAAATCCTATATAAACTATAACATGCTTTCAGATAACATAAAAAAAAATTCCTAGTTGTAGAAATATAATGCTTCCAGGGCTTATGCAAGAGCATTAAGTTCAATCTCAAGAAAGTAAGGGTGGAAATCATCTCACTTAACTTTAGGTGTCCAAAGTTAAAATTGGCACAGATTTTCTGTGCTAGGTGTCTTCGGGAATCTTAACAGTCAATTAGAGAGAAAAAGCATTTTCTGGATGAATTTATGTCATCCTAACATGATAAATCTTCTCATCCAAAGATGGCATTGCAAGTAGATGTGGACTTTTCATGAAATCCCACTCTAAGTGCTTCAGTTTAATCAGAGTATTTTAAGGGAGGTCTTTAATCTGTATTGAAGATGTATCAGCATTATGTCTTCGCCCGCAATGGTATTACAAACAATGGCTAATCCACATCTTTCTGAGGTCATTCAGTGTTAAAATGCTTTCTCAGGACAACCTGTCTAGCCAACTTGCCGGTTCAGTCATCTTGCCTTCTTTATTTTTGATTTTCCCAAAGTGCCCGAGGAACTCACAATGTATTATCTTCATTTGAAATATTTCTTTCCTAATGCAATTGCAAGCACATTAGCAAAGACAGCTTCTACATATCTTGTATCTGAAAGCAGGTTTTAGTAGACAATAAAAAGGAAAGCATGTGCCATATGTTGGAAAATGGAATAAGTAATAAAAATTCACATTAATAAAACTGAGCAGCTGAACAAAATTTCATCATCCTTAGTCCCCTTTCATCCTAAGATCGTGATCAAAGAAAATGTTAAATGGCCGACAGTAACATTGGTAAAACTGATACTGCGGGAGCTTACAGCACTGCAGATGAGCTCGCTTCAAAAGGGCTGGTAGTTACCCAGCAGCATGCTTTCGAAAAGCAGCCTCAAGTACCCCAGAAACGTGTGAAGCTGACACCTTCTCAACTGTCACCTCCTACGGGCTCAGCCCTCCAACCTCAACACGAGCACCTTCGGAAGGAAGTGGTTTCACGTGGAGTTCCCAGAATAGTTCAGCTCCAGGAGTTTTTAAGAGAAGAGTCCTGTTTGTTTTTACACAAGAACGTTCTCTCTCTCTCTGTGTCCCTCCAGCACCCGTCTAGCAAAGATAATTGTGTTGGGTGCTTCGTAGCAGGCCTTGCATAGACTTAACACATCTGTAAGAAGAGTTTAGCATTTATACCTAATCATTAATGATTCTTCAGTGCTTAAGAGCAACTTCAGAAGCATTCAACATACGAAGACCTGTTTTAGGGTATATGAAGGCCGAGGAGCAGTGCAAAGCATTTCCAGACTGCCTCTAGTACTCCCGATGAGAGGCAGGACCCAGTATCTCAGGTAATACTCCCAGATGTTCAGCCATCTGAGTGGTTCTTCACCTGACCATGGTCTGTTAAAATGTACCAGACTGAATCTGGAATAAATCAGGATTTCACTCCAAAAGAGATTATGATCACAAATCTCACAGCAGGACGTTCTCTGAGCCATCTCTGTCTCAGTGTTTGATGCAGTTTCTGCCTTGTTTAATAGAAAATGAATCAATGTAAAATAAAGTGCATTGCCTGGTTAGTTACAAGTGTAGTCCAGATTGGGATGGCTGGCAACCAAGATTTATTTGTTTGTCACTAGACCATTTTGGAAGATGTGAATAACATATAAAAAACTCCTATGATGGATTCAGTTCCTACTTTAGGGGAAGAATATACTCCATTTAATGAAAATGTCTTGAAGAAGTCAGTGTATTTGCAATACACTACATAGTGCCCTGCACCCCAGCTCTAAGCCAACAGGGGAAGAGTATTTAAAACATTTATGGCTAATCCTTCCATGTTACTTCTTGGAAGTTTTAAAGGCAGGGTTTCTTTGGAAGCGTATGCCAGTTGATAGCATATAATTTTTGATTGCTCATTAAGATGGTTATTAAGCATCTTGAAGTATAGACTTTCATGTTGTTTTCATGGTTATGAAACATTCTCTTTGTAAAGTGCCTACTGTCCCAAGGCTAGCTTCATTTCAGCAGAGATTTCCTTGCAAGAATCTCAAACCCTTTTCTTCAAAGGAGGCTTTTTTTCAGAGTTGTTTTTCATGGTATGATTTTTCTCAAGTAAATCAATTTAAAACATTAATTGGGAGACTGCATCTTTTTCTTCCAGACTAACTTTAAAAAAAAAAAAAAATCAAACACTGAAGATATGATCAATGTCCAAATACCTTGCTATTGCTTAAATGTCAAGGACAATTATGCTTTTTTTTTCTAGTGTCAAATAGTGTTAACTATATAACTATATATCTATTGAGAAAAATACGCAGTTTGGGCTTGCAGAAAGAGGTTAGGGAGTAAGCAATGTTTCTATCCACTATAAATCACAGTAGATCCAGTGTCAGGGTTTTCCTGGAAAACCACAATGCATCTATTAGGCTCAGAGCTGTATATATGTACATATATATATATTCAGCAGAGGGAAGTCTGATGGCACATCTGAAACAACTACGTTTGGATCATTTCAGTGGGCAGACATTCACCAATCCTGCCTTTTCTTTGCATAGGACACCCGCGCTCTTATTCCTCCTGCCCCTTTCCTCTCCCCATCCCTGAATGGCCTGCAAGGCAGATACGGACAGTGCTTCTTCTAACTTACACTTTCTTTACAATAGCCTGTGCAAGAGGTAGAGACAAGTGAGAAGTGAGGGTTTCTTCACATTAAGGAATTCAGGGGATGCGATTTCATGTGATTCCTCCTAATCTTCAACTTCTTGGAATGCCAAAACCTTTTTCCTCTCACTAAATGCATGAGTGTTTCTGAGAATAATACCAGTTGTTGGTCAGCAAACCATGCCAGATGCAAGGCTTGGTGGTAGAGCAAGGAAGACTGTCCTCTTCGTTCCTCTGTCCCCAGCCCTAAAATGAGAGCCATTTTGTGATAATACACCAGCCATTCAAATATAAATCTCTCTATATATATTGCATGAGAGCTAAGTCAATGGAACGGATGTTTTTCTACCTGTGGATCTAATCTCAGGAGGTCTGAGCAGCTCGTACACAAGTTTTATAACCAGTGGGGTTTGAAAGCCTTTTCTGCTTTGTAGAACTGGGTTGTCAGAGACTGTAGCTAGTGGCATCGCATTGCTGTGTGATGAATATACCTTAAGAGTTCGTTTGTCAGCAGTGTTGTGTTCCACCTCTCCCTGTCCCCAGCCTCCACAAATTTCAGACTCATCTCATAATAAATTCCACTTTATAGATGAGTGAGTAAGAAGCAGCTTAGCAGCAGGGAGTGTGTGCTTTACTTTTGAACATAATGAGTGATTCTAATTTATAAACTATAGCTATGGCTGAGAAATCCTGTAACCCTTTAATCTGAAATTATTTATGGTTTTCCCTTACTTTTTAATAGATTTTTTTTTTCTTTTTCCTTTTTTTTCTTTCACCTGAGGCTCAGGAGGGTTTTCCCACTGCTGCATCGTTCAGTGTGTGACAGGATAAGGGGATATTAGTTTCAGAACAGTGCTTTGTGAGGGTTTTTTTAATGGAAAGGAATTTAGGATGTGTATCCTGTCAGATCTATTTGAATAATTCCTAAAAGACTAGTAGAATTTAACCTTTGCTGACAGTAATTATCATTGTCCTTGAAATTAACATAACAAATCTCTATTTGCATTTTTAAAATTGATTATAATTGTAATTTTTAAAGACTCAGTTGACGGTCTTTGCACCCACGAGCATCAGTGAGAATTTCCTGAAAATAAAATTTGCAGTATAAAACCCTCTTAAAATAATTTTTATACAAAAAGATAATTGTGCTTGTTCATTATCTAAACTACAAGGGCACACATCTTATGGGCTTATAGCCATTTGATTCTTTTTATAGACTCAGTTATGGTTCACTTAAATATACTGCTAGATTTTTTTTCTTGCAGTGCATTTTAATGATATCTGCTTTCCAATATACAAACTGTGCTTTGAAATATAAATGAGTTACGAACAAAGAAGTATCAGTAGATGTACTGTGTATGCTAAGGCAAGCCGTTAAGATGGATGCCAGTAAAGAGATATGCCCACTTCTAGGAACATTTTCAATGGAAATTTTCCAAAGATGGCTAATTTAATTGTATTTTTGTGCAACAATTAGGAGGGAATTACGATAGTTCTTTCGACGCGGAGAAGGGAGTGGGCACTATTGTCATTGCAAAGCCCTTGGATGCAGAGCAGAGGTCAATATATAATATGACTGTGGAGGTCACCGATGGAACAAACATTGCCACGACTCAGGTAGAATATCACATTCCTTTCTTGGCAAGTTTTTAATTTGTTAGTGGAACGTATATGCTATAAAAATTAATAATTTTGCCGTTCAAATAAAACCTCATCCTTTGAGACCACCGTTAACTAATGGAGGGGATATTTTTCAGAGCCTTTCCATCTGGTTGTAAAGAATTGGCTGTTGAAGGTTTCAAAGCCTTATTTCTCCTTTTGTCCTATTCGTGCTCACAGGAAAGTAATTTGCCTTCCTTCAGCTGAGGAGGTCCCTATCACAGGCGGCGAAGCTTAGATTTTGACAATTGTACCACCCTGTAATGGTCCAAAATACAATAGTGCTTCTGTGCTGTTGGGGAATATTGCTATTGATTATATTAAATGGAGTTTACACCTCTCATCCTCCCAAGACCCAAATGTGGGACACAGGATCAATTGTTGAGAGAAGAAATTGTTCAGAGGCGAAACTTAAAATTCAGAGGATCTCTCCTTTCGTGTCACTGCCTGCGATGACATTGTCTTCTGGGGAACAGCCCCAGTGAACCCCTTAAAACCAGGCTTGCTTATCAGGCTCAGTGCCTTTTAGTAATTAAAAAGTCAGGTCAGATAAACATGAAGGGCTGGGATAATGCTGGCTCTGACACATCCTTGTCGGAGAGACCCTGACGCAGAGCCTGGGTATCTGTTTGGTGGGAACCAGTCTGGGGTTGGAACATGGTCAGGGTCATGGTACAGTGACAGAGACTCTGTGGTCCAGGTGGAACCAGGGAGACTCCAAAGAACAAATCCTTCAATACGAGGGGCAGTTGTGGGGTCCGGATTAGCTAGGGCCTGAAATCCTACATCTGAATTACTGCCCAAGTGTAAAGTGCGCCTATAGCCTGAATATTATTTGACCCATAGGGAAAAATACATACTGGTAGAGGACACCTGTGTGCATCCTCAGATCCCAGATTAAATGTGGTTTCTAGAGAAAATGAAAAAAATAGGTTTGTGATGTTATCTGCTTCTTTATAATGCAGAAGGAAGGCCTTAACATTTTTTATATTTACATATATGCATGCACACGCAGATGCTTCTGTTTTACCTTGCCTTTTTGCTCAAATGGTTCAGATGTAAATCTGTATTCACTGAGTCACAACACCAACTTTCCTAAGAGACTGTTAAATCATTGATTGCTTTCTCAATCTGAATTTCTGTTTATAACCAGCCCTCAAATCTCTAAGTATCCCTATCTGATAATTTCTCCTGATAATCCACTCTTGATAAGAAAACATCATTTGATAGTAAATTAGGTGGTAGGAAATCTGCTATTTACCCTGTTAGTTTTCAGTAATAAATTACATTTCTGCTAAAAACATCCCTTATTTTTAACTTGATTATATCTGGCCTATATTCCCTGTTATGCCTTTCTCTGCTCGATTAAAGAGCTCTTTAAAAACCAATATTTTCTCCCCAGGAGGGCACTTACTCAGAATAGTCAAATCACCTCCCAGTCTTCTGATAGAAAAGTGAAGGAGAATGACTGACCTCTTTATGCTCCCTTTCCATAAAGCATTTTCCTCAGCCCTTGAGTAGTTTTTTGTTTTGCTTTGTTTTTTAATCTTGGCAACACTCTCAGTCCACATTTCAGAAATGTAGTCTTGAATCCCTAACGCGACATTTTTTTTTCTTGCTAACATTTCAGCCAAACAAATATTTAAAAGCACAGGGAATTTCAAACATGCTGGATACAAGGAATTTCTCTTCTCATGGATATTATGTTTATTGTTTTTGCTGCTTTTGCTTTAATAAATTGACCCCATGACAGTCCTCAAAACCTATTTTGGTGAAAACCCTACATTTTTAACTAAAACATATGGTAAAAACATATTTCAGTAAAGCTGTTGCATTCTAAAAGAAGCCTGAGCATTCTTTGTAACAGTGATGTGACCTATTTAAAAATGTAAGATAGTCATTTAAGATTGCAGTAGTACAGCATTAGATAATCATTGGTGGGTACGGACCCTTCTTTCCTCCACCTCCTTCTCTCCATGTGGAAACTGTTGAAGTATTTAACTATGGCCCAGACAACATCTGAGAATGTGTTTCTTTTGGTCTTCACAACAGAGATTTCAAAAGTGATCATTATCTCAAAGCTGCCAGTATTATGGCCTGCCTAATTATCTCTCCCTTTTACAAAACTTTCATACTGAATTTTTGACTGTACTTTGGAGCCTTTGGTTACCTTATATATCTTTATTTCCTTTTAGAACAATAATAAAAAACCAAACTGATAGGTTAAGTTAAATATGTCATAGAAAGAGTGAAAAAAGTATCTACTAATGGCTCTCAGTGGCCTTGTTCTGAGTTTTGATAAAATGACATTGTAAGTACTTTGTCTCATATACGTAGTACCACCTGCATTTTTAACTATAGCTGCAAGAAGATATGGTAGAAGAGGAAGCAGGTGGAAAGCAAATGTATAAATTCATCCCCTCGAATAACAATAAAGTAATATAAAGCCCCCCTCAAAGTGCAGCGGTTTATTATGAAACAGCTGATCATCACCATGCCAAATGGAACAGTCTTGCTTTTTATTCCACCGCACCTGTTTCCCTTTATCTCTTCCTGGACTTTTGTCTATTACACAGTTGGAGGTGGTAAAATACAGCGTAAAAATGCCAAAGATTTTTGCTTCGGTAACATGATCCCTGGCGCGGACTTGGAGAAGTTTCTTCAGCAATGCTCCTGCACGCCTTAAACTCCAATAAACTGTTCACTTCCTTCATGCCTTACTGTGCACATGGTTCACTACCGTACCATGAGAGGAAGGAAATAATTTTGATTTAAAAGTTACATCTGTTGTATTAACAGTTCACTGTTATGAAAAGAGGCGAAAAGAACATTAGGAATAGTTAAAAAAAAGTCACAAACTTCCTTTGGACCTGAAAGCCTATTTGGTTTGGGCACGATCAGGGTTTCAAAAAGGAATACAGTCTCCGAAGTGAGAACCAAAGCGTCGGGACTTGTTGAGCCGCTGCCACTCACCGTGCGGCCCGTCCAGCTGAGCCCCAGCCATCCCGGCAACACAGCCATGATGGGGAGGCATGGAGGGGGCAAAAGACGAAGAAACGTTGACTCGTTTGATTTATATATTTGGAGTGTGGGTATAAGGCTTCTGTCATGTTGATTAACTTCTAGGAAGGCTAAGTCCCTTGACTTAGCCAGGGAGACCTTTTGGATTTTTTTTCCCTTTGCTTAATTCATCATTGCTCAAGGCCACGCGGTGATTTATTAAAGGCTGAAGGCGTACGTTGGCTCTAAATCCCTGAGAAACGCGATTCCTGCAGCTGCCAGGGGAGCTGTTGGCCTCGGGGAGGGACAGGCCTTCTGCATCCCACGCTGGAGAGAGCCGGGACAGGTCTTGAGCCCTTGCTTGAGCGGAGAGAGGACTCTCCCAGCAAGAAATCGGCGTAATGGCATGTAAATGCGTACTCCTGCCACAATTTTGACTAACTTTGACTCTGTAACATTAGAGGTTCTCTTGGTCATCAGTCAGGTTTATCCCAATGCCTCCTTTTTTTTACTGAACAGCTCAGATCCTTTGCATCCAAGCACAACATAGGAATAGCATTTATTTATTTCTTTGTAGTGCATACTGTTGAGTTTGCTAAAACACCCACAGAAGTACAGTACAGTGGGGAACAATCATCTAAGCGATGGTAAATTTTCACTTTTATTGAGAATGTTGTACTAGAGGATAATTATCTTTTTTAAGAACAGACTCCTGGAGTTGTGGTATTATACGAAAAAGACAGTTTTACTTCTTCCTTATTTTCTTGCCTTCTCCTTATTTCTCATCGTCCTAACTGCTGTAACAAAGATGCTTTAAACCATGAAGGCTGATGCTTCCAAGTTAGGAGGCAAAAAGTGCCTCAGTTTCACTTATTGCAAAACCATCTCACTGTTGCCCAGTGGAGCGGATACTCAGAGAGCAGCAAGCAGTTCCCTCTGAAAAGTTTTTGTAGATCAATACATGGTCGCTTGAAATACCTTCAGTTGGAGCCAACCAGGCTGGAAGAGCAGACAACAGAAGTTACTGCTCGTTGCCCCTTTCTGTCTTTCCTTGCAGAAGGTTCTGGACTTTTATTTATTCTTCAGCTCAGGATTGACCTTTAGCTGCAAGTTTCACGGTACCAAACTTGGCCTCACCTTTCAAAGAACACCTTTTCTTTATAAGATTGTTTCTTAACAGAGGAGCTGATCAATCATCCCAAGTGGGGGTGGTTCTTTTAACGGAAAGGTGAAAAGCTCTTCTTAGAGGACCATGGCCAAAATGTAGCTAAGACATTAGAGCCTGCCAGAAGAGGTTCTGGGCTGTGGATTCTTCTTGGATGGACAAGAAGACATGAGGTTTCCATTCAATTTTTCACTTTTGCCTAGTTGAACGTTTCCTCTGAACTAGAACCAACCCATCCCTGGTTTGGTTGGGGTTTTTTTCTGTCCCATTCAGCGATCTCAGCACTGCCTTGCCTGTGAAACAAAGACTTTTCCCCACATTTTAACATAACACAAGGGGCACAGTAAGGTATAAATAACAGGCCACTGAGGTTGGTAGGGAAACTGTTTGCATTTTTATGTTAAGTTTGGGGTTTGGAGGAGAGAAGAACTTGTCAGGAAGTAGCAAATAAAGCTGTGTGGTAACACTATTGAAAGCAATATTAAATCAAAATAGGTTTTCAAAACCCGTACAAAAGCGTAACCTGAGTTTAAGCAATTCAGGCACTTAATAGGTTGTACTACAACACTGTGCCCAGACCAAGCAATTAGCCAAGCAGATTCTTCCAGCTTCAAATGTCTCTAAAGCAGCTCCTGGCATTTATCCAGTTTTCACTCAAATACGTTTGTGCCTAAACCAAAGGTATTTGTGATGGGCAACATTAAAAACAGCTTTGGAGAGACTTCCTGCATTAGGTTTTGTTCTCCTTTGATTTGATTGTATTTCTCTAGGCCTTTCACTTACCATTTTGAATACAAAGTCTTTGGTAATGCTCCGAGTGCTACTTTGCCTAATTTGTAAGCTTGGAGGCCCGTGAATCCTTTATTTGAAACTTGCTTTAACTGTGGGAAATAGGAAGTGAGCAGGGAGAAGCAAATCTTTTATAGTGAGGAGCTTTTCAGACTATAAATTAGGCTCTGCACAATGGAAGCAAAAGGAAGCAAGCCTGCCTTTCTGAAGCCTGTGATGCGCTGGAAGAGATATGAGCTTTCAAGGATAACCAGGCAGAGACTGCTTTGCTGCTTGTTTGCTTTATGAGCATGGAAGAAAGACTTGCAGCTAATGTTTGTCTACGAAAAGTGGTTTAGTCGGTAACCTTGCACAGTCCTCAGCAAAGAGGAATCCCTACTTAGCAGCAAACAAATAGTAAACATTTCCATTTGTCACCTTTTGGAGATGCGTTGGGAAACTTTTAAAGCCTTCTTTGATTTTGCACAATGGGTATTGTCACAGCTTAACACCCCAGGCACCTACGCAGTAATAAATGATATTTATACAACACAGCTCATTCTTGCCATATCTTCCGTTTGGAAATAAATATGAAGAAAGTATTAAATTACACATGCACTGTTAGTCTTTGAGTTGCTTCAGTAGGCTAACACTTGATTTGGGGTGAAAGACATGCTACAGGCTGGCTAAAGCTTAAGGCTTCAAGGAGCAGAGTGCTGGCCCTTTTGAAGTCAATGGGAAATTTGCCAGTAGTACCAAGATTTTATGCCTAAGTTTGGCAGCCGTTAAATGAATTTGAGTAACTTTCCTCATATTAACGATCTGGTGGCATTCAGCTTTCTCAACTTAACATATGCTTGTAGGATCAGGTTTTATATGAGCCTGGTGTTCATGTCAGTGTAGCATTTGTCTGTTATTAAAGGAAAAGATTGCCCCCTCTTTTTAAGTAACACCTTACTAGAAGTCATCCTGCTGGAGCAGGAAATCTTCTGCATAGGAGGGTGGCATTTTAAGGCGACCTAATAAAAGGGAGGTGGCTCAAAAATAAACCTAAAACATCTTCCTCAGCTTTGCCACTGCACTTCTTGTGTGGCTTTGGTGAGTCATTTAACCTTGCTTCAAAGCAGTGAGTTCCTGGGCAAAGGATGGGAATAATAATAGTCACTTGCTCCTAAAAAATGTTGTAAGAATTGAGGGTTTAATATTTAAAATTGCACTTAAGTTCCATTTTATTTTACCTGACTTTGTTTCAAGTAGCTCCCAAGACAGTTACATTTTTAAGAACATAAAAGTGTTCCATTTTCTCCTTTTCCATAGTTCGTGTGTTTAACAGAGCTCTATATGATCAGTATTCCCATATATAATCTAACTTTCTTTTGCTGCAAGGAAAATCCAGCCCCCTCTAGTAAAGGAGAGACCATAATGTTAAAATTACAGTTGACTCTCGGGGATTTTGAGGGACAGCTGACAAAAATTAGAAATACTCTTAACTGCTTTAATAGAAGAAATTGTGAATCAATAATGACCTCTTTATTCATTACATCTCTAACCCACCACCTTCCAGCTCCAGATGGAAGTGGCTGTTGAAATGCAGAGTATGTAATAAATAATGCGTATTTCAATGGGGATCACTTGACAAATCATTAAAATACTGTCATCTCTGGGGAGGAAGATGCCTGCCACTTAAACAGGCACTTGATCAGTTTTACAGCAGATATGAAGTGAAAGAAAAAAAGAAAAGAAGTAGTTCTTTTGTCAAAAATATCAAAGCAATTTTAGGTGCATAGCTCCCTGTAAGTTTGATGACCACAGTGAATGAGGACCTCAATTTTTTTATCTTTTCCCCTCTCCATGCCTCCCACTCCCCAAGCACCATCATGGTCCATATCTGTGTGTCACGGCCTTATCTTCTATCTTTTTCAGTGGGCAGAAATGCTGCTGTGTGAATCCACACTATAATTTCCATAGTCTCATGGCTTACCCTCGGTCTCTGATGCTGATCCAGTCCCACCCTGTTTAGTTTATGCAGTCTAGTGAAGGCGTAAATCACAGAGCTGTGACTTGCACAGTCACGCTGCAAGCTTTGTGGTGGATAAACCTTTATGCCCTCCTCTGCTTTCGCAATTTGCCAGTGAACCCAAAATGCATTAGATATAATGGAAATTGAACCCCAGCACTGGGGTGATCACACACCATACAAACAAAACAGCATGTCACCGCTGTAGCAGTACCTTTAAGACACATTGGCGTGCATCTGTACATTTTTTTTTCTTTTTCTTACAGAATAGCTTGAGCTTGCACACATCAGTGTTAAAAACAAATTCACAGATAGGAGCCCGTCCCTCACATGGCAGCTTACTTGTTCCAAGGTAGACTGTGCTGTACTAGCATCAGCAGAATCAAACATTCTTGGTATTCTCAAACTAATCCATTTGAAAAGTTCTTACTTCTCTGTTAGACTAACTAAAATGATACATGACAAAGTTTTTGGCCACTAACTAAAAGTAAAATTAATTGTGGTGCTGTCTGTGTTAATGATGCACCAGTAAAATAGTCCAGCCATGTTACAGTGGTACCTGGCAAGGACTGAGGGTGTCAAAACTGCTTGAGAAGATACCTTTAAGTATTAAACACTGGAAATCAGATTATCCCCAACTCATACTGCTTCAGCGTCTTTTCCTTACACTAAGAAAATTGGTTCAGCACTGGCTCTGTGTCCCATTAGAGTAGAGTTGAAGTCTTTCATTTTTTCCTCGGGCTTTCTTTTATATGTTACAACTCATTTCTTCACACATTTTTCAGGTGTGGGTTTGGCTTTTTTTTTTTCCTCAGTCGGGTCAGGAACACACCTTGATGTATTGTATAGCAACAACAAAAATATAAAAAGCTAAGTAACTCTTCATCATTATTATGGGCCCAGCAATGTGTATTTCCCCCCAATTTTATTGCTATCTGTCCAAGACTGAAGCATAACTTAATATAGGCTTTGCCCTGCTTCACTCTGGCGTACCATAATCTGGTGAAAATTAAATCGTATGGAATGTGCAGTTGAAGTCCTATGCCATTTACCTTACAGAGCATTTTATTTCAGCTGTCTTTTAAACAGTTCCCAGGCTAGTTCATTACGACTGCTGCTTACAATTGCTCATGTTCCTTTCTGGTAATGTGTTCTGCAAACCCTTCCGCATATCATGGAAATCTAAAGTTTCATTTCTCTCTGAGGTCAACATCTGTTTGTGCAATACTGCAGTAAAAGTATAACTGTATTTTACTTCTGTTAAGAAAGTATGAGTGAACAGGGCTTGATCAAGCAAAATAATAAAATATTTGCTTAAAAAAAAGCCAAGTACTTTTCAGAACTACAAAGAAAATATCATGAGGATGGGTCAAGTCTCCTAATCTTAGGGAAGAGTCCTGTGCATGGCTTTTCCCATGCGGTTCATTGGAGTATTGCTTATTTCAAAGTCTGAATAAAAAGATTGTTCCATTTTACTCGCTGTAAAATTAGGTGTGCTTTCACAGGCATAGTCTGCAAAAGATATACTTTTTTTTCCCCAGTACTGAAAAAGAGGCCAGTCTTTGCATTTTGTTTTTCAGTATTAATGTAGGTTGTCAAGTGTTTTGCTGCCATGCTGCCCAAAGTAATCTACAGCATACAGAGTCTGGAAAGCAAATTTTCTCCAGGGAGTGAAAATGGTGAAAAATCTCCAATGGTGAAAAACACAAAACCTCATTGGAGCCACACACGCATAACATTGCATAGTCACATAACTTCCGAAAGGCAAACCTTGGAACACAGTGATTCTTATTAGTTACCAGGGTCAGCCTGTGATATATTGAAATGGGTGTAATAGGCAGCAACAGCAGCATCCAGGTTTCTTTAGGGATCAATACCGAGGTTTTAAAAGACAGACTTGAAGCAAATGGCACAGCGTTCAATCACATTTTTAGCAGAAGTTCTGCCGTTCATAAACTGCAACAGAAGGGAGGCAAATAGGTGTTCAAGGGGAAAGTGAATTAGTTGGCAATAAAGACAACCATCACTGGCAAAGGAAGAGCAAGGACAAAACCGTAAAAATAATCCTTCCCTGTGACCAGTGCCCTGAGATTACCCATCCTTGGTGGTATGTATTGATCTGTGTGGGGTGGGCTTGCATGGTCATGAGGTCATGTCTCCTGTTCTCGCCTCGTCAAGTGTCACCGTTCCTAACACAGCCTAAGGTGTAACAGCAACTTGAACTCTCCACTGCTGTCACGATTTGACACTGCTGGTATGTCCCAACGCAATAAATCAGGCAGAAAACAACACAGGATTTAGCCAAATCTTGATTATATAAAAAGCAGATTTAAGTAACATGAAAAGAATTCTTTAATAGCCTTATTAATAGTGAAGGGGAAAGGAAATCCCATAATAGCTCTAGAAGTCTCTTGTAACCAGAGCAGTTACAAGGGATGACAAAAACTTTGCTATGACCACTGTAGGAATATTTTCCAATCTATAGATACTGAAAATATTGGCTTCTTTGTCAGGCTCTGAGTAGGTCTTATAATTAGGAACATTTTGCCTTCAAAGTCATATCCTTACTATTTCTTTTGATCTGAACAGTAAGCATTTAATACTAAATGATGTTTCTCAGTCCCACCATACAGCAGCATAACATCATCAGCCATCTAAAGTAAATTACATTTCTCTAGATGCCTATTCAGTAATCTCACTAGACTTCAATAACTTAGATGTTTTTCTTTTATTAACTGTAGGTTCTTATCAAAGTGTTGGATAACAATGATAATGGCCCAGAATTCTCTCACCCGAGTTACGATGTCACCATTTCAGAGGACATCCTCCCTGATACTGAAATTCTGCAGATTGAAGCTATAGACAGAGACGAAAAGCATAAGTTGAGCTACACTATTCACAGCAGCATCGATACAGTCAGCGTGAGAAAATTCAGAATTGATCCCAGCACTGGGGTGCTCTATACTGCTGAGAGATTAGACCACGAAGCTCAAGATAAGCACATCCTTAATGTCATGGTAAGAATGCAATATTCACTTGGCTCAGGACACAATCACTGCTGCTTCAGGTGTATACGTGCCTTAGTCTTTGCATGAGCAAAGGATTCTTAGTGCAGTAAGTAGTTATTAATTTCATCTTGGCTTCCCTGCTGTGTATTTATTTTACATTTTATTTGGGCTTTTTGGGAAACTTATTGTGAATTCATTGTATGGAATATGGTATGATTTGCTGTCTCAAGGGAGAGCAAGCAGGAAATTATTTAATCTTTTGGCATCTGGTCCTCTCACTCAAGGTAATTTTCAGAGTTTCTGAAGTGAGGCTGAAAGTTATTTGAGAAGTTACTCACAGGGAGATAACTGCTTTCTTGCCATAGAGAATGCTAGAGCCTTTCTGAATACAAGCTTCTTTTATAGTTTACTTTTACGGACTTATTTCAGTACATAAACTGTTGATATACAAAACAGCTTTCATCTACATTTCCAAATGTTTGGGTATGCAGAAAAAAAACTTAATTACCATTTTTTGCTCAGTGTGCCTAAATTACAGAACGTAAGTCTGTCTGTTTCCAAGTGAAGATTGTATGTTATGGACTGGAGGTTAATTAAAAAAAAAATCTGTGTTAGTTTAAACATTGCAGTCCACTATTTTCTTTACCCACTTAAGACTTCTGCAGAAGAGGTCTTTGAAGGAACAGCTCATGACGTGTTAGGTGCAGGGCCATCTTTGAGCGGGGGACCCTAGGAATCAGAGAGCTGCTGTGAGATCCAGCGAGCAGGAGCTGAGTGGGGTCTCAGCTCACAGAGTAACAAGCTGCAAGTCCTTTGGCGAGCAGGCTAAGAAATAAATACAAACTGAATCACAGAGAGACATGGCTGACAGAGGTCATTTCCTGGTGCTTGGTTTTGATCTCCACCTGATACAATAGAGTTTTTGGTCTATTTAAGAAGAACCAAACTTTGGGGGGATCGTGTTGGCAGGATTATCAGTGTAGCAGTGCTGAGGTATTTTGTATGGGGTTGAAAGAGGTGTGATAAATGATACCTCTGTTGGGAGTGCTCGGCACTTCTTAAGGTAATTCCCACTCTGTTTACTATTGGTATCATCATCTTCAAAAAGGTATGTACATATATAATGATAAAAAAGTCCATTGGCAGATACAAGCACTAGATTGACACACAACTAATCGTAGTGGGTAAAATTGTTCATAGGTCTTTGAAAGAAGGAGCAACAAGCAAGGTATATTTGCCTCTATTCTGCAAAGCAGGGAATGGCTGGGCAAAGGCATGACTATTTAGCACATATGAAAAAAAGTATTTCTTGCAAACCTAAAACCGAATTTAAGATGTCATGTGGTTACCACTTGAAAAATTCATGTCATGATAGTTAGTTGCGAAGCATTTTTTCAAAGTGAAAAAAAAAGTCCCTAATCTCTTCCTGTTTATTTTACTCTCTACCATCTCACGTCTGAATGTATTTTAGACTGTTTTTTGTGACAAATGGATTTTTTTATTACTTTGTATTAAATAGAACAGAAAGTATTATTAGCACTCAGATGAGTAATATTTATGAAGTATTGCTAGACGGATATTAAGATGTGTATTATGCACCTGTTCTTTAGGTTCGAGATCAAGAATTCCCTTATAGAAGAAACCTGGCCAGAGTCATCATAAATGTGGAAGACTCCAATGACCATAGTCCATACTTTACCAGCCCATTGTATGAAGCCTTGGTGTTTGAATCAGCAGCAGTTGGATCAGCAGTCTTACAGGTCACGGCTTTGGACAAAGACAAAGGGGAAAACGCAGAGCTTATCTACTCTATTGAAGCAGGTTAGGACAGGCTGAAAATGGAGCATCATGATTCCTGCCATACACAGAGCAGTGCTGTGACGGTGGTCCGTCTCGACACACAAGTCAACTTCATTGGTCTACCTTCTCCTGTAGGGCTGGGCAAAGGAGACACCTTCCTGTTGGTTGTTTTTTATTTTGAAACTGCTATAGCCAAAACCTGTCAGAACAGAATCTCATTCATGTTCACTAGATGGCTACAGAGCCTTTTACCTCTAAGTCATTGGTTCAAAACCATCACAGAAGTTATTGAAAGCTACAGCCAGTGTTTGTTCTCAGGTTGCTGGCTTCAGTCTAGTACACAGTGGATCCTCTATAAACAAATGCCACACCAGCTGGTATGTCCTGGCATCTTTGCCAGTATTTGGATCAGAGGAGCATGGACACTAACACCAGGGCTATGCTAAAAACTTTTGTCAGCAGAGCCGTAGCATTTTAATGGCACAAGGTCTCTTGACACTAAGGGAGGGCATGGTGATACCAGATTAAAATTGCTTTTGCTGTTAAGCTGTGGATATTTACATTGACCACATAATCTGTACCAGCAAAAGCATTCCTCTGCTGGTGCAACAGCTTGGTCATGAGAAATTCGCATTATCTCTGCCACACATACAAGGGAATACAACTTCCTCTGGCTCATATGGATCTGAAGTTAAGAATTATCTCTGAGATAAACCCTTAACATATATATAAGGGAGGTGCCTGGAGAAAGAGAGAAGGAAGTAGAAATTTGTAACCTTTGGATTTTTTAATGTTTCATTTCTACTTTTTTTTACTAATATGAATCTTTCCATTGTAATAATAGCAAAACTTGAAACCTGTATTGCCCTAAAAAGAAGTCTCATACACTGCAGATTGTCCCCATGTTAATCAGATCACAAGCCTTTCCCAGCATTAGGCTCTAATCCTGGAGGATCATTATTTATCCCTATATTATTATAAAGACTTGTCATTAGCTAGGATGGCTTACATCAATTAGGAACAGGATAAGTGACAAAAAATAACTAATGAAACAAGAATATCTACACCATCTCATATTGATTTAACTTCATACAGTTCAAGCTCACACCTTAAATTAAGCTGATATAACCTGAATCTTAGAGAAGACCCAAGGAACTTCTGTCATTACCCTGTGTGCTCTTAAGCAAACCAGATGAAGTCTTTTGCAGCTAAAAGTGTTGAACGTAGACCCTTGTGAACCTACAAAGATCTTAGCACTACAGAACAAATACTTCCTTTATGCACTGCATTTGGCCTTACCAGTTATTTCTCAGTGTTCTCCAGTGACCTTTAACTTAGATCAGGGGAAATTTTACACGTGCCCAGGCAGGACAACATCGTTCCTTATAGAATGATCTCTAAGCAGACCAGATCAGGTTCCTGGGGCAATGTTTTTCAAGACTCTTCCCAGCTTTTTCTTGACACCTTATTACTATTATGGGCTCCAACCCAATCACCCATAGGTGCCACCACAATGTAAAGAGCAACCTGACATACTAGGAGTATGACTCCCATACACTGGTAATAGAATCATACATGATGCAGACAGAAAAATATGATGATTAGAAAGGATGGTTTAGCTATTAGATGGTCCTTTTTAGTCTGCGTGTTTTTTTCTTTTCTAGAGGCTCTCTCTTCCATTACAGCCTGTTTCTTTTTCATCATGAGCTCTCCCTGCAGTGTCAGACTTCAAACTTCCATTTACTGTAAGCCACGCACTCCCCCAGTTTCATTATCCACAAATGTTCCAATCCTAGATGCATCAAAATTGAGACTTCTGCTGCTGTAGTTTCTATGATCCATAAAATCTGCAGTTGAGGATACTGAGCATTCAGATCGTACACAGCCCTTTCATTCAGGGGAATTACTTAGATCACCTTACACGTGAAGAGAGCAATTGGTAAAGAAAGTAGCTCTTGTGTAATTTCATAAGAAATTCCTAAAGGATAAGAATCAGATCTGGCCTTACATGAGGCAGTCAGTGGCTAAAAATTATTTGTGTTAGCAAGCAGTGACAAAAAAACTGCAGCAGCAGTTGTAATGTCTGCAAATGTGACAGATACTGTGATCTTTATGAGAATTTGTAGCTCTGGCGGAATCTCAGCTCCTCAGTGAATAGCACAATTTTTGTTTTAGCTAGTAGAGTAAACTTTACTGATCTGAAAGGATGGATATAAATAGAAAGCCACTACCAGTATTGAACTACATACAGTAGTATGTAGCTTAAATTAGCCTCCAAGCCCCAGAATTTACAACAGATAGTGAAGCACATCTTAAAAATAGTTCACATTAACTCACTTCATTTAGGATTCCATGTATTTGGTATTCCAGCTACAATTTTCACATTTACTGCTCTGTGCACAGCACCCGTAACAATCACCATTAAAAGAAATTCTCTTGTTCATCACCAGTTACCTGAGACATATTTCTGTCCAGGTCATGGATGGATGCTTGACTGTAGATTGGAAGCAGTTCTGTATTTTAAACGGTAAATTACAATAGCACAAATGTGTTATAATGATTGGAATCGCTGTAACTTGGTACATGCTGTTTGTATTTAGAATCAAATTCAGAAGAAGAGTCTGTATGCTTATACATGCCATATACACATTCAGCATCTTATTCTTTAAGCGGGCACTCAAAGAACCAGCAAAATACGGATTGCCTAATGAAGGTGATCTCTAATTGTAGGGTAAGGTTACATATCAAAAGTTTTGAATCTGTCTTGCTAAAGAAGAGGTTGGCAAAAAGATGAAGAAGAAAAAAAGACCCCAAAGAAGGTCCTTGATCCAAACTCACTGTTTTCACTTTTATGCAGTCAGTGATATCCCTGCTTTCATGTTATAACAGACATTTCATGACATTTTCGGCTAAATCTCATTCATCTAGATTCATCCTCCTCAGAGATCATATGATAAACCTTTGTGCCACAAGATACTTGAATCTCTTTTCTATGCTATTTGTTCTGTTTTATTTTTCTAAATGCCACTCTAACCTTCTTAAATTCACTTATTTGAGTCTCGAACTACTGTAATCTTCTCTACGGTTGCTTAATATCCCCTTCAATTAAGAGCCTGGGTTGTTATCCATTTGTCATGTAATTGGCTTGTTAGCCTCTGATCTAGTTTCTTTGCCTTAGGTGTACATGTATTTGACTAATTCCCATAATTTAGGGATGCTTTTTCCTACTTCAGTAGGAATAATGTACATGCAGCACTTGCTCAGATGCTGATACTCAGAATCAGGATACAGATAGCAGCACCTGCATTTCTGAAATATATACCATCTGAAATCTATACCATCTGTTCAGATACCTGATTTTCAGAATGGAAGACTGGGAGGGCCTTTAGAATTCTTTTATGTTGGCGGGGTTTTTTTTGCAATAACTGCCTTTAAAAAATTGCAGCTAGTTGCTGCTGGTTTAAATTATTATTAAGTGTGTTTTATTTCATTTCTAATTTGCTTTCAATATTTGTGTTTTAGGAAATACAGGAAACACATTCAAGATTGAACCAGTTTTAGGAATCATTACATTACTGAAGGAGCCAGACTTAACCACAATGGGACAGTTTGTTTTGTCAGTCAAAGTGACCGATCAAGGTTCTCCACCACTGTCTGCAACAGCGATTGTGCGGATATCTGTGACGATGGCAGACAACTCCCACCCCAAGTTCACTCTCAAAGAATACCAAGCGGAGGTTAATGAAAACGTAGATATTGGTACTTCTGTCATCTCTCTCTCTGCAATCAGTCAGTCCACGTTAGTTTATGAGGTTAAAGATGGGAATGTGGATGGAGTCTTCACTATAAACCCATATTCTGGAGTGATCACCAGTCAAAAGGCCCTTGATTATGAACGCGCTTCCTTCTATCAGCTCATCGTACAGGCAACAAATATGGCAGGCATGGCATCAAATGCCACTGTGAACATTCAGATTGTTGATGAAAATGATAACCCACCAGTTTTTCTCTTCTCTCAGTACTCGGGCAGCATAAGTGAAGCTGCTCCTGTAAATAGCATAGTCCGGAGTGCAAATAACAGTCCCCTCGTGATACGTGCCACTGATGCTGACAGCAACCAGAATGCTTTGCTTGTCTACCAGATTGTTGAATCTACTGCAAAAAAATATTTCACAGTAGATTCCAGCACAGGTGCAATCAGAACAATTGCAAATTTAGATCATGAAACAATAGCCCACTTCCACTTCCACGTGCATGTTAGAGACAGTGGGAATCCCCAGCTTACAGCAGAGAGCCCAGTTGAAGTGACCATTGAGGTAACTGATGTCAATGACAACCCACCGGTCTTCAGCCAGGCAGTATTTGAGACGGTTTTGCTCCTGCCCACATATGTTGGTGTTGAAGTTCTCAAAGTCAAGGCTACAGACCCAGATTCAGAGATCCCTCCTGAACTAACTTATAGTCTAATTGAAGGCAATATGGACCATTTTTTAATTGATTCAAGCACAGGGGTACTCACCATTAAAAACAATAGCCTCTCCAAAGACCATTATATGCTAATAGTAAGAGTATCTGATGGGAAATTTTATAGCACTGCTATGGTGACAATAATGGTAAAAGAAGCCATGGATAGTGGGCTCCATTTCACACAAAATTTTTATTCCACTTCTATCTCAGAAAACACCACCAATATCACAAAGATTGCTGTGGTGAATGCTGTTGGTAACCGCCTCAATGAGCCTTTGAAATACAGTATATTAAACCCAGGCAACAAATTTAAAATCAAATCCACCTCAGGAGTCATTCAGACAGCTGGCATCCCCTTCGACCGAGAGGAACAAGAGCTGTATGAGTTGGTGGTGGAAGCAAGTCGTGAACTAGATCACCTTCGTGTTGCTCGAGTGGTGGTGAGGGTTTACATTGAGGACATAAATGACAATGCTCCAGTGTTCGTAGGGCTTCCGTACTATGCTGCTGTGCAAGTCGATGCTGAGCCTGGTACCCTGATATATCGAGTGACGGCTATTGATAAAGATAAGGGTGAAAATGGTGAGGTGTCCTATCTTCTGAAAGAAGACTATGGACATTTTGAAATCGATAGAGGATCTGGTAGTGTCACTTTAAAAGAAGCCTTCAATTCTGATTTGTCTAATATAGAGTATTTGGTTGTCATTCTTGCAAAAGATGGTGGTAACCCATCGTTGTCTGCTTCAGTAGAGCTCCCCATTACTATTGTTAACAAAGCGATGCCTGTATTTGACAAGCCCTTCTATACAGCTTCCGTGAATGAAGATGTGGAAATGCACACGCCGATTTTAAGCATAAATGCAACCAGTCCAGAAGGCCAGGGCATCATTTATATCATTGTCGATGGAGATCCCTACAACCAGTTTAATATTGACTTTGATACTGGAGTTCTGAGTGTCATCAGCCCACTGGACTACGAAATAAATTCTCTTTTCAAGCTGATGGTGCGAGCCAGCGATGCCCTCACTGGCGCTCGAGCTGAGGTCACTGTGGACTTGATCATTAATGATGTTAATGATAATCCTCCCATTTTCGATCAGTCGACTTACAATGCTACTTTGTCTGAAGCATCTTTGATTGGGACTCCTGTACTGCAGGTTGTTGCTATTGATGCTGACTCTGACAATAACAAGATTGTGCAGTATCAGATAGTCCAGGACACCTTTAACAGCACGGACTATTTCCATATAGACAGCACCAGTGGCCTAATTCTGACAGCCCGGATGCTCGATCATGAACTCATACAGCAGTGCAGCTTGAAAGTCAGAGCAACCGATAATGGCTTCCCGCCACTAAGCAGTGAGGTTCTTGTTAGTATCTCAATAACAGATATGAATGACAACCCTCCAGTTTTTAACCAGTTAATATATGAATCGTATGTGAGCGAACTGGCACCTCGGGGTCATTTTGTGACTTGCGTCCAAGCCTCTGATGCTGACAGCTCCGATTTTGACAGACTGGAGTACAGCATCCTATCAGGAAATGATCGGACCAGTTTTATTATGGACAGCAAGAGCGGTGTTATCACCCTTTCCAACCATCGCAAACAGCGAATGGAGCCCATGTACAGCCTAAATGTCTCTGTGTCAGACGGGCTGTTCACCAGCACAGCTCAGGTGCACATACAGATCCTTGGGGCCAACCTCTACAGCCCTGTGTTTTCGCAGAGCGTTTATGTTGCAGAGGTTAGAGAAAACGCTGCTCCTGGAACTAAGGTAATCCATGTGAAGGCAACAGATGGGGATTCGGGTGTATATGGCCAGATAAGCTACTCCATAATAAATGACTTTGCCAAGGACCGATTTTTGATTGATAGCAATGGGCAGATTCTGACAACTGAGAGGTTAGACCGGGAGAACCCGCTGGAAAGTGATATTGGTATATTTCTGAGAGCCCTTGATGGCGGTGGCAGGACTACGTTTTGCACTGTGAGAGTGATAGTAGTGGATGAGAATGACAACGCTCCTCAATTTATGACGGTCGAATACAGAGCAAGTGTCAAAGCAGATGTTGGGAAAGGTTACTTGGTGACCCAAGTACAAGCGGTAGATCCAGATGATGGAGCCAATTCCAGAATTACCTATTCTCTGTATAGTGAAGCCTCTGTTTCAGTAGCTGATCTGCTTGAAATAGATCCAGACAATGGATGGATGGTCACCAAGGGTAGCTTTAACCAGCTGAAAAACACAGTTCTGTCATTCTTTGTCAAAGCAGTTGATGGTGGCATTCCTGTAAAGCATTCCCTCATTCCTGTCTACATCCATGTTTTACCCTCAGAAACTATTTTGCCTTCCTTTTCTCAACCCCAGTATTCTTTTACCATAGCAGAAGACACCGTCATAGGTAGTACCATTGACATTCTGCATGTTTTGCCTAATCAGGGCGCTTTGTATAGCACAGTTAATGGTGAACTGACTGAAAACAACAAAGATGGGGTTTTCATCATAGAGCAAGACACGGGGCTCATAAAACTGGATAAGAGACTTGACCATGAAACAAATCCTGCTTTTCACTTCAAAGTTGCAGCCACCATTCAGCTCGACAAAGTAGACATTGTGTTGACTGTGGATGTGGAGGTTAAGGTGTTGGACGTAAATGATAACAAGCCCATGTTTGAAACGGCTAGCTATGACGCTATAATAATGGAAGGGATGCCTATAGGAACAAAACTTATGCAAGTTAAAGCGGTTGATGCAGACTCGAGTGCAAACGGGCAGGTCACTTATACACTTGCAGTGGAATCGGAGCTGGAGAAGATCACGGAAGCGTTCACCATTGATAGCAACAGTGGCTGGATCAGCACACTGAAGGATCTGGACCATGAAAAGGATCCTGCTTTCACCTTTGCAGTGGTGGCCTCAGATCTGGGGGAAGCTTTATCCTTGTCGTCAACCACCTTGGTCTCAGTTACTGTGACAGATATAAATGATAACGCACCCGTCTTTGAGCATGAGGTGTACAGAGGGTCAGTGAAGGAGAGCGACCCTCCAGGGGAAGTCGTGGCTGTTCTTAGCACCTGGGATGAAGACACATCTGATGTCAACCGGCAGGTTAGCTACCATATTACAGGTAAGAAACAACTTGCATGCTTTTTTCCCAAAACCAGCTTTACTGAAGAACTGTGCATGTGTCCAGTTTCAGGTGAATGTTTAGCAGGGTTTCAGCTAAATTATCGCTGTGAATCAGACAACTGCATCTTTCTCTGATTTTTTTTTTTTTTTTAATTTGGACAAAGTTTGCAGCAGCTAGCAAAGCTGAAAAGAGAGAAAGGGAGCGGGTGCGTCTGTGTCTGTCTGTCTGCCTGTCTGTCTGTCTGGGTTATTCTCTCTCCGATTTCCAAGATTAATGCTTCATGATTTGCTGCAGTGCAATGTAGTGTGACCCATCAACCCATCATAATTGATGTGTCAGCGTGGAAACCATCATGACTTAATGTTTCATCCAAGGGAAGAAGAACATTTTATTCTTAAGGAGAAAATCCTTACATTTCCAAGCATTTAAAATTTTTTGAAATAGCATTTTTCTGTTTCAGATAGGAAAGTGCATGCAGGAGCCACTTTGAAATACCACTATGTATGGGGGGGAGAGGGGGGAGGAATGAATTTTACATTGGAATGAGTGGGGAGATGCCATTCCTTATCAGCACAGATTTCTGGCCAGGGAAATAGTAATCCACTTAGAAGCACTGGTTAGCTGCCATGCATTGTTATATACAGCATAAGGCAATTTCGATTACATTACTAACATATTTTTCAAAGTGTGGTAACATTGCTCTTTCCTATTGTGCTATATTTATTATCATTCTTTTCCCCTAGATTCAGACTGCCTTTTGTGTATGTTATGAGTGATGGGGTGCTGCAGTTATTTTTCTGCCTACGGCTTGCATTGTTCAATAGATTTTGTTAGGGAACAACTTTGTCATTCCTCCCAACCTTCACAATCCAAGAGCTAATATTAATTACCTAGTAATAACCAGATTATTGGACAAATTGGCATTTTTATCACTGGACAGGATTAGAATTACACAAGACTGCACGTAGGAAGCAGGCTATTGGCAAAAATGACTTAACTAAGGGGATAACAGTTTGTATATTTTGATCTGGAGGGTAAGACCAACCCCTTCGTTAGCAATCAAATTGGAAATTGCTGCAGGATGGTGTGTAGGGAGAGGTGTATTATTGCAGTTAGCCATAGACTGCCTGTGTTACACATCAGAAGTAGTATCATTTTCAAAGCAACCAGAAATTCATTCTGACCATTTACTTGAAAGTCTGGATTCAGTTTAAAGGTTTGCAAAGACTATGTGTTTATAGTGTGATGCACTGTAGGATATTAGAAGTAGAGGCAAAAATAGTCTTGTGGATAAAGCACAAGATTTGGAGGCTTTGGGCAAGGTGCATTAGCTGCCGGTAATCCAGTTCCCACATATCTAAAAGTAAATAAGTAGTGCCTCATCCTAGAGATTTTGTGATCTTTGAAGGAGTTTGGGGATCCCAGTATCCCCTTGTAACAAAAATGCATTCATGTACTGTGATCATAAGCTGAAGGTACTGTTTTTCTCTTTGTTCTGAAGTCTTTCAGTCATCTCTTATAATGAATTATGCTTTTAGTTACATAATAATGTTTTCTTCACATCCCTGTGCTGTTAATTTAGCAAAAACTGGACTTTTGAATAATAACTGTCACATGTGTCAGAGGGCTGGAGCACCTCTCCTATGGGGACAGGCTGAGAGGGTTGGGGTTGTTCAGCCTGGAGAAGAGAAGGCTCCAGGGAGACCTTATAACAGCCTTCCAGTACTTAAAGGGAGCCTGCAAGAAGGCCAGAGAGGGACTTTTTACAGGGGCATGTAGTGATAGGACAAGGGGCAATGGCTTTAAACTGAAGGAGGATAGACTGAGATTAGATGTAAGGAAGAAGTTCTTCACTGTGAGGGTGGTGAGGCACTGGAACAGGTTGCCCAGAGAAGTTGTGATACCCCATCCCTGGCAGTGTTCAAGGCCAGGTTGGATGGGGCTTTGAGCAACCTGGTCTAGTGGAAGGTGTCCCTGCCCATGGCAGGGGGGTTGGAACTAGATGATCTTTAAGGTCCCTTCCAACCCAAACCATTCTTTGGTTCTATGATTCTATGTGACTCAAAAATTATAGATCATTCTGTACCTTAATTTCTGTCACAGTTCAAAATATGTCAGATATTTTGCTGGTATTTAGTTTCTGAAAATGTTAGATATCAAAGCCTAAAACTTTCTGTAATGGCTACTGTACAACTACTAAAGTATATGAGCTCAGAAATTCCACTGTCTTTGAATATATCCTTTGGAGTTGGGATATGCATAAGGAGAAATTAGGTTCTTTTGATTAAAATGTCAAAACATATTAAAGTATAGTTTAACTAACGAAATAGTCTATTCACACATTACCTCATGTTGAGCGCAGGAACTGCACTTGAATATTTCATGGCATTAGATTAGCTAGATGATTATTCAAATGCTGTGGCTTTCTGGAGGCATTTTGAGCCATAGAAACTTCTGTGAATACAATAAACAAACTCTGAGGGAAAATGGGACACTGACAAAAAGGGAGAAGAAAACTAATTATGAGAATGACATGTGGATCCACCAAAACCAGCTTTGTGCAATGCACCTGGAGAAAAGTAGCATTCAGGAAAAAAATCATCACTTAGGAGATGAAAGAAAGAAACGTTCTGGGTTAGATGTGATCACTGAAGGTTCCTTTGCATTCTTTTGAGAAATACAAATGCTTATTGCAGTCTTCTGGTCAACTGAAAAGGAGTAGATAGATACATTCTGGTAGATGAATATGTATTCTGTTCTGAACTCCATCAGTTTAGGATCGGTTTCCATGATTACTGGCAAGTAGTTGCCATTTTCAAGTCCACCTTCATCTGCATTTGATGGGGGGGGGGGAACTTTTGCACTTACCCTTTGTTATTTGTAGTTTGGTAGCAGTTGGAGATGTTCACAAAGCAAAAGCATTATATATAAATCTTAATAGAAAATCAATAGGAAGCGCAGATGACGCAAACGTACTTAGGGAGCACAGCAGTTTTCTTTTGAAGGCTCATTTGAGGTCATTGCCTATATCATTTGAGGCAGTTTGGCTACAACCAGGTCTCTGCTGATGTTTAGCTAGGATGTTTAGCCAGCCTAGACCCAGCCAGCTTTACTGAGATTTAACAGTGGTAAACTAGGAAAAGCCACCAGAAAAATGTCAGTTGCTAAGACTTTGGTACAGTAAAGTGTTTTGTGTTCCTCAGTGATGTTAATTAGGCTCCATCAGGCATGTAAATCTAAGGACAGACAATAGTCTTTAAGCTTGGTTCAGCTGAATACAAGGAAGATGGACAGTGTGTTTTGGAAGAAGGAACTGGTATTGTACACAGTAGGGGTTTTGCTGGGTTGATTGCCCAATGTGAGCAAAGTGATGTTTTTTGTTTGTTTTTATTTTATATTTGAGATCCTGGAGTTCTAGAGAAATGGATGTTTCAGTGTTTGGGGAGGACTTGTGCTGCAGGCTGAAGAACAGTGTCTGCAATTTTACGATAGTAAAGCTAAGAGGATTGGATTTATCATTTCGGCAGCTCAGTAAACGCGCAACATCTTAAACTGGGAGTGGAGGATAAACCTATTGATTTTATGTGATGCAAATGACTAGAGTTCTAATTGGGAATTGAAAGTATCAAAATAAATGCATAAATGTAAGAGAGAAACTAAATAAATAAGTCAGTAAATACTCAGTTCCCCCTCCCAGATTGGGACATTACAGTGAAAACTGATACTGTTGGCTTCTAGTTTTCTGTTCCCTTATAATTCCCTCTGTGTGTGCTTTAGTAATGATGTGTGTCAGGATTTGTTTATTTTGGATCACTGTGTCTCTGCATTTCATTTGTATCTGGCTGTTTTCTTTCTTTACTTAAACTTGAGCTTGATTTGCCTTTGTACTATTTGCTGACTAGGGAGGGAGGGAGAGCATTATTTAAACTTCAAGTAACAAAAGATAAAAGATAGTGCTGATTCTTTTAGCCTCAAACCCTTTCTAAAAAGTTACTGGAGTGTTTTTTGTAGCTAGCACTTCACTGTTGTGACATTCAAAGTAGAACATAAGAAAACTGCCAAAAGATTTTAAAGAATCCATTAATACATGTAGTCAGGAGGCTTCCGTTTAGAAAAGCTACATTATTCAGAGTGAAAAACTAATTAATTAGAATGCCCCTAGGAAACTGAATCTGCTTACATATATTAGTGAAAAAGTTAATTAATCACTGCAGAATGAGATCTGCGTCAAGACATATGTATAAGTACTAGAAAATGGTTCCCTGGGCCACAGTGTGGATTTTTTTGCCTTTCTTTTTTTGAGACTATTTCCTTGATGGTATTTTAGTGTTTACATCTCATTATTTCTGTTACACTTTATAATACAACTTCTACCTTTGTCTTCTATCAACAAAGTGTATAGCCAGTCCTAAGAAACAAAAAAAAAAAAAAGAAAGGTAGCGCTAATGAAAAAGGCATGCAGATAAACTGTTACACATGTTTGCTGCTAATTGCACAGGTTTCTTGGTCATTCAAATTGATCCTTTTCTAGTGGAGTAAAGTGGGGTGAAAGGGATCCCAAGGACTTTTTTTTTATGCATACTCCCCAAATTCCTATGTATGATTTAAAAGCCATTCCATCAACAACAAAGCAACAGTGATTTTAAAATCGCTCCAAGCTAGCATTACTGCCAGCCATAAAAGCCACCAGCTGATTTTAATTAGATTTTACCCTTCCTTTTTTCTTAGCAATGGGATACCCGTACCTTGAATGTATTGCTTCATAGTTGGTCGGGACAGTTAATCATTTCCTTTTACAAAAGGACTAATATGCAGGAAAGCACTGATTAATATCACAAAGCTAAATAAGAATATTTAAGACCAGTTTTATTAATGGTTTACAACATTAAACTCACTATGACAAGATTACAGCCTTTTATAAAGGGGAGTTAAGCTATTTTATGCTGGTGTTGAACCGAATAGAGAGAATTTAATGTCAATCAGCAGGGGTCTACCTTCTTTGAAGTCACATTAAGACTCAAGTCAATGGACAGTCTCATTGCCTTGAATTGTATACAGATATGGCCTGTAGTGCACATCGACATACTGTGTAACCCTCTTTAGCAGAAATGTGTGTTTATATCACAAAACAGATTAAACAAGGTTTAACCAAGTCCTCTGATGATTATTCCAGACTGTCATAGAAATCAGTGGGAAAATTAGGATCTGCTTGGTTTTGTGATCGAAAAAGGTGATTTTCTATCAACAGAAAATATCTGTGTTTGATATACCAGTTTTGTGCTCTGTTTAATTAGAGGGCCTTTTATAATTATAATGCCTATCTGACTAATTTTCCAGAAATCTTACTCATTACAATGTGATTTTTTGACACAGTTACTGCTAGGACAAATGGCGATGCTTAACAAGAAAGATTTGCTCAGCCTGTCTCAACTGACTTAGTTTTCATATTAAATAGAAACCAGTCTATCTTGTCATTGGTAGCTAATGAAGAAGACATAGATTACAGCCTGTGACCTCTTTTCTGCTTTTTGATGTAGAAAGAAGGTATGAAATATGCATTAGACTTTTTTGCTTGGTTTTAAGCTCAGTTTCAAGTTCAGATCTTCTCTGCCTTATTTTTTTGCTAAGAAGGTCCCTGGGAACTGACAGAATTGTGACACCAGAAGCAACAACAGTGACATCTAGTCGCTCGACAGCAGAGGCAACTCAAATAATTCAGCCTTGGATTTTTTTTTTAAATAGTTATTTACTCAAACATTCAGCACAAGTACTAGAGAGGAAGGTTTAAGAACCTGGTCTTTCCACTGAGCTTGGACAGGTCCCCTGACACATGTCAGGACCCTGAATAAGTTGTAAGCAAAAGTACACTAGGACGCTTGACATTCTTGATCCTGTTACAAGAAAGAATAAGCATTCCCTTAATATTTTTATACCACTTTTATACATGAGAAACATGGAAAGTAGTTCTCAGATTTCATTTCTGCGTGGGAAAGCACAGCAGAAAACTTAACATGGTGGTGAAAGCACTAGTAGCATGTTAGCTGGAATTATAGTTCACCCAGTGGAGAAGCGTGATGCTTTTTTCTATGTCCTCACTCAGTTTGTGTAGCACGTAAGTTTGCTGTGACTATAGTGTTCTATCCTAAATTATTAAATGTGCAGCTATGTTTTTACAGACCAAGGTTGTGTTAGACAGTGTGCCCAGAAGACTGGGTAGTTGGCTTTACTTGTTTTGGCTGGGGTAGAATTAATTTTCTTCATCGCAGCTGGTATGGTGCTATGTTTCGGTTTTGTGACCAAAACAGTGTTGATACCACAGGGATGTTTTAGCTATTGCGGAGCAGGGCTTACCCAGAGGCAAGGCTTTTTCTGCCTCTCCCCCCACCCCACCAGCGAGGAGGCTGGGGGGGCACAAGGAGCTGGAGGGGACACAGCCGGGACAGCTGACCCCGACTGACCCAAGGGATATTCCAGACCATAGGGTGTCGTGCTCAGCATATAGAGCTGGAGGAAGAAGGATGAAGGGGGGACATTTGGAGTAATGGCGTTTGTCTTCCCAAGTAACTGTTACACGTGATGGAGCCCGGCTTTCCTGGAGATGGCTGAACACCTGCCATTAATTCCTTATTTTGCTCTGCTTACACAAGCAGCTTTTGCTTTACCTATTAAACTGACTTTATCTCAACCCATGAGTTTCTGCACTTTTACCTTTCCGATTGTCTCCCCCTTCCCGCTGTGGGGGGAATGAGCTAGCAGCTGTGTGGGGCTTAGCTGCCTACCAGGGTTAATCCACAACAATGGCTTAAAAGATTTTACTATCTGGTCTGACAGGGGGTTGAGATTGGGCTCAGAGAAAGGCGACTGAAAGTGGTTTCTTCGTGGAGCAGGCAGGGGACTACACCATTTCAGATGAAAGAGTAAATAACTGTTGGAAACATTAACAGCTGTGCCCACCTCGATTATTGTGCCCTTCTGCATGTGACATGTCCTTCCTTCCTTCCTGAGGATGATGTGGACCAAAACTTTCCCTCTCCCAACCTGCTTTTGTCACCAGGCAATGTAATGATGAGGAAGAGCAACATTGCCAGGTTCAAGTGTCAGTGTTACGGCATGATAAAAAGCTGTTCTCTTTCGTCTCCTGCACTCCTTTCACCAGCTTTCAGTCTCAGATACATTTGATCTAATTGTACTGCTTATCTTCCAACTGCTCCTCAAATGACCTCTTGTTAGGACTATTTAATACTAATGTGTCTTCCTGTGTCATGTAAACTTTTTTAAAAACTAGAATTTTAATGAGCAGAGGAACGGCGCAGCTGTATGATAAAGCTTTCATTAGAGGATTCCTTAATAGAACCCACTTCCAGTCCTTGATTGCATAATCAACAGCTAATGAAATTGTCTTGGTAACAAGAGCTACGGTGTATTACATCCTCTCCGGAGACTAAGTGGAAAGACAATTGTACCAGCCTGAGAGGACTATTGATTGTTCACAGTTTGAATTTGATTGCCCTTACGGGGAACTAAACAAGAGATCATCTTCAGCTCTGCTAAATGGATTTTGTTTCCACTGAAAGTTATTGGTTCACTTTCATACAAGGCGTTCGGGGGGCAATAAACACGGGGAGCATAATCTCATTACAGATTTCCTGAGTCTGTCAGTTTGAAAGCACCGACCACTGTAAAACAAATGACAACTGCTTAATTCAGGTCCTCTGTGATGTGTCTGTGTGTTTAAATGAGGTGGGAGCTCTGAAGGGACGCCCCAGCCTGTTGCGTGTTGCTTGTCTCGTTGCAGGAGGGAATCCCAAAGGGAAGTTTGCTCTGGGACTGGTTCAGAATGAGTGGAAGGTTTATGTTAAAAGGCCTCTAGATCGGGAAGAGCAAGACATTTATTATCTGAACATCACCGCCACGGATGGCCTCTTTGTGACCCAAGCTGCCGTGGAAGTGACCGTCACTGATGTTAATGATAATAATCCAGTTTGTGAACAGGTGAGTTAGCAACACCCGCGGCAATCGACTGTTGTGTTGAAAGTGATGGTTTCCCTAAGGGTGTCCCTGCTATTTACAGGTATTCACAGGCAATGCCCTTTTTCATCTTTAAGGTCTTAGTTGAAGAATCTGGAGTGATCTGGGAGGCAAGCAGGATAAAGAAGTCCTGTGAAGCCAAGATTGAAGGATAATGGTCTAGTAAATGTGGCAAAGGAGTCTTGTCCACAGTTGCCTTAGTTGGCTTTAGAAAAAAATGAAGCATTGTGAGGTGGCACTGGGCAGCCACTCCCCCCTTGCAGAAAAAATGTGCTTTCCCTTCACAACCAATGTGGAAATGCCTTCAATCTAGTTTAACTCCAGACTTCCTGAACCTGGCAGATGCCAGAGACCCAGTGGAAAAGGCAGAAGAACGTAGCTTGCTCTCATGTTGTTGGGCATGCACGCAGTGTAGCCTGACCACAGCTTTCACCGTGCTAGCTGTCTCTTATTCTGTGGAACGGCAATGTGGGGAACCGATATTACTGCAATAGAAAGGTCTGTGTGAAAGAAAAGACACGATGAAATGCAGAGTTCCTTAGTGGTACTGCTCACAGAATCTTATATGTGTATATGTGTATATGTATATACTCATATAATTCCCACCATTACATTATCACTGATGGACCACTGTCATTGCAAGCACCACTCTGGGGAATCACAGTCTGTATTTCCCTCAAACACTGCTGGATGAGGCGATAAAAACAGTTGTCTTCGTTAGCACACTCATCAAAGTTTCCATTTCATGGGTGTTGACGAAACAAACTGAAGATAGAAAATGAGACCGCATTTAACATCTAAGACAAGCCCTATTAACAGTCATAATTTGGCATTGTTTTTGTGACACCTCAAAGCTTAACAGTGATTTGAATTTCTAGGAATGTGTTACGTGAAGGAAAATTGTTTCCTGTATAGAAAGATGCACTACAGAGAGTTTAAAAAAAGAGTTGTGCAGAGACTATAAAATACTGTTACAGCATAGCTTACATTTCTGTTTTTTTCTCTAGGTTGCGTACACAGCACTGTTTCCTGAAGACATTCCATCAAACAAAGTCATTCTTAAAATCAGCGCTAAAGATGCTGACATTGGGTCCAATGGCGAAATTCGCTATTCTCTCTATGGTGCTGGGAACAATAAATTTTTCTTAGATCCAGAAAATGGTAAGATGACAACTGAATGTTTCTGAACAGCCTTCTTAATCCCTCGACATCAGTGGGTGCTAGTTTTCTTAACTTGAGTTAACTTCGTTATCAGCCAGTTCCTCATCCACCGAGCAGTCCACCCCTCAAATCCATATCTCTCCAATTTAGAGAGAAGGATGTTGTGGGGGACCCTGTCAAAGGCCTTGCAGAAGTCCAGATAGGTGACATCCATAGCTCTTCCCTTGTCCACTGATGCAGTCACTCCATCACAGAAGGCCACTAGGTTGGGCAGGCAAGACTTGCCCTTTGGGAAGCCATGCTGGCTGTCTCGAATCACCTCCATGTGTTGTCCTGGAGTCTTTTTGGTACAGAAGGGGGGAAGATGCCAACATGGTCCTCCTTCACCTTTGGACCTCACTTCTTCTGCCTTGGTCTAGATATATTGGTATGTAGATCCTGTAAAAAAGACATTCCTTTTATACGCAGATTTTGGGGGAGAAAGGATATCAGCAATGAATTTGTGGGCACAGTGGAATGCTACAGAGGTCTTGTACATTTGGCAGTTGGTCTGGAAAAAGATACTGATCTTGCTAAGATCTAAATTTTATGGTTGTTATGAAGTAAAGCTAACTATAATCATTTTCCCATGAATAAAAATCCCACCGTTCTGTTATTCTTAGGAATTTGGTTTCCATAATGATAGACTTAAGTCCTTCCCTGTGCAATGCCTCCTCTGCCTGACTAGCAGGAGACAGAGCCCACTATTGCCGTAGCGTTACTGATGGAAGAGGAGGTGTTCAGAGATCTATGCAGTGTGTGGAAGGGAAAGGATTGCCCTCTTCAAGAACAAGTTTTTTATTTAACTGCAAATTACACCCTTTACAAAATTAACCCCAAACTTACCTTCTGACTAGTAGTGATGTGGCAATGTTTGGTGGTTGTTTATCTGTGCAGTAGGAAATGGATCATGGGTAAAGCTCTCACAGTCTGAATAAGCTGGCTTTTTGTTGCTGTTAATGTTTATTGTGATACCCGTCTCTGTATGAGAATAAGAAGTTTGTTTCAGACTAGATGCCAGAGGTATCTACGAGAATTCAGAGCTGGTTGGAGATTGCTTTGTGGGGAGAACGTGGGTGTTGATGTTATTTTTGAACAGTAGCGTTAGAAAATTTAACGTTCACTACAGCTACTGTCATCAGATTCAGGATGTGTTTCTCTGTCTAAGAGTCTATAAAACTTGAGATAACAGAAAGACAGGCTTGGAAGAGCACGGTGGTGTTCATATGGGTGACGTTGTAGGCTGTTGATGGCCACCATGAGTGGCTTGTCCTCCCTGCACTCATACTGGCAGCTCACATTGTTGGGTGAAGAAGAGTGAGAAGTGACACTGCTGTGAGTTTTTAAGCCGTTCATTGGAATAAGCAAGGTTGATTTTTTTTTCTCTTTCCTATTCCTGTGAAATACTTGTTTTTGAGATACTTAACACTGTCTAGAATTAGTGATGTTGCTACAGTAATAATGATGGCTGCTGCTTTTAATCAATTTTAGGTGAGCTGAAATCCTTGGCCCCTCTCGACCGAGAGAAAATCCCTGCGTACAACTTGGTTGCCCGAGCCACAGATGGTGGTGGCAGGTTTTGCCAATCAGAAATCCATCTTATTTTAGAAGATGTTAATGATAATCCACCACTGTTTTCATCTGATCACTACACCGCGTGTGTCTATGAGAATACAGCCACTAAAGCTTTGTTAACAAGAGTCCAAGCCACTGATCCTGATGTCGGTAAGTGAGTAATGCTGCGAACAATAATTATTGTTCAGGAAAACTCTGTGGATTGGTGGAATTGCAATACAGATTAATTTGTCTATTGCTGCCTTTCTTCATTCTTTCCTCTTTTTGCTTCTGCATCCCCCCCATTTTTCTCTCTTTTGTTTCTTTACAGCGAAATGCTGGTGGCTGAGCTTGACATAATGGTGTTAGAAACAGAAAAGCATTGCAGCAGCCACAGAAGCATGTATTCTTTTATTGCCTTGATCACCAATAGCTATGTTTAGGGATAAATGATAATTTGGGGGGTAAATTTCAACTTCCTTCCTCCAATGGTCTCACCTCTTTTTGAGCCATGATTTTGAATACCCATGCCTCTATTTATGCAAATAATATACTTGCATGTCATAGGTACCTATACCTGATTAATCACAGCTTTTCTAGAGTTTTATACTGCCATAACTCCCATTTGTTCCAGCTGGTTACCTTAGCATAAAACTATTGTTGTACACTGTGAATGTACATTATAAATGTTCTGGTTATTTAAGTTTGCATTCTTTTAAAGTGTAATAGTTTATTATATGAGAACCTTAATGTTGAAATCTGGGCTCAATTATAAATATTTAAAGGGGTTTTTTTTGCATAACACAGTGGTGAAACCTACCAAATATCAGATATTTTTTTTTTAGCTCATTCACTTCAGTTGGAATAAATAAACCCCACAGTTTATTTTTATTTCCTGTGGTTCTGGAGATGTTTTGTAAAAACTGTGGCCTGAGTAGCTTCACATAAAAAGCAGACCTTTTATTGAATGAAAAAATATTTCATGTTAAAATCTTTTTTTTTTTTTAAGTACAGTGCATGCTGGAAGTCTCAGTTGTTACTAAGGCTGATAATGTAAATATACAGGATTCAGTAAAGGAGCAGCAAGCCTTCATTAAAGTATCTATGAAAATCTGCATTATATGCCTTGGTTGAAAAATCACAATTAAAATTATGATACTGTCCTGCGGTGAAAAGCCAATTACTGGTAGTAAACTACTGAACAATCTGAAGACTCAGTGTTGTTGTTTTCCACTGTTGTCTTAATTACCATTTTTCTCGCAGGTGAGATGACATTCAAGGAAAGAGGGAGACAGAAAGAATTAGAATAAAAAGTTGTCAATAAAAGTTCTTGCTAGCACCAACTTTACATAATAAGATTGTTAGCAATTAAAAAAAAAAAAACAAAAACCAAAAAACATGATCTAATTGCTACATCTTCCTTCTGAAACTAGATAAGTTAAAGGGAGAGATGCATGTGATGAATGAGAAGGTGCTATGTATTTCTTTAATGATTAGATCTGAAAATCAAACAAGACATTGTATCATATGAAAGTGACTTTGGTCTCTAAAATTGGATTTTATATTAATTACTGTTCTATTAGTCCCTACTAAAATCACTGATTCCCTATTGCTGCATAATAAATGAGTTCAGGTAGTGTAATGTTCCCATCACAGAGAAAAATGTATTATTGATATTCCTGATGGGCTATGATATTCCTGTAAGGTTTTGTGGAGTGTTACCCTGAAAACATCAGTGGAGCCAGTAATCATCATACAAATAAATTTTTAACATTCAGGAATCATCTTACGATCAGTCTTAGAATTAGCGCAGTCTTCCGCTTTGGGTTTTGAAGAGCCACGTACTGTAAGGATAGGAGTATCAATATGGAAGCCATTGAGATAAAACTTGAGAGAAGTCAATTTGCGGTCTGCACCTAAACACAATTTAACATCAAACTGAAGATATTGTGGTCAGACACTGTTGGATAATTAAGACAATTTCCAGTTAACAGGAAAATAGTGTTATATCTGCCTTGTGCCTCTGATATGTTTTGAAGTTCCTGAACTCATAATATCCTGGGAAATTTCAGGACTGGAACGTAAATTGTTGTTTAATATATTTGTAATTTGGATACATGCTTAGAAACTAGCTGTACCAGCTGGACACACTGAAGGAGAGATGTGATTCTTCTTCACAATATTCAACAGAAGAAAATGGGTTTAACTGTTTAACTCTAGTAGCACGCAAGTTCATTTTACATAACCTCTCCATGTAGCTAGGTATCTTAAATTAAATGATCGCTTGAAGGAGAGAGAATATACATAAGTCCTTTTGTTAAGACTTATTAGTAACATTAATATAAAACATTTTTTTCTTCCATCCTGCTTCCATCGGAAATTCTTAATATTTCCACAAGATAACATTTCCTACTAACTGACCACCATCAGGTTTGGAAATGCGCAAACTAAGAAATGAAAGAGAAATGCTGGTTTTACAGGGTTTTAGAGAAGTTCACAGGGAGCAGTGCATTTTCCACCTCCCACTGTCTTCAAATCAAAGTGCCAAATTACTCCATTCTGTTCAAATTAAGGCACGAGAAGAATTGGAGTGAATGCTGAGGTGTAATTATCTGAGCAAACCCATCAGACAACTACAATATCAGCCCGTTTCAAAGGAATTAGGGTCATGCTAGAGCAGCAACACTGAGAAAACCTACATGGGACTTTGTGGCAAGCATGACATTAAAAAATTGATAAACTTCAAAATAAAGCTGGAGCCCAAACCTGAGCTGCAGGTGCATACTCATTTCCAGCCCTGCTCCTGTTTTCTGCATGCATACAGTGTTGCAGCCTTGCTCGCAGAATTAAAGAATGAATGACAGCATGGTCCAAGCTCAGCAGTGCTTTAAGTGATGGTTAATTCCTGCCTCACTTGCAGCTACTTTGCCTTGTGAATGACCTCCATGCTCAGGCCTGTTTCTGTGATGATTGATGGTGTAGTCTACTGAAGACGGAAACACTTACTGTACTAAATATGAACAGCGCATCATCCGTCCTTCTGCAGTCCTCGTCATCACCACTGGGGCATCGGCAGTTCCACACCATCCACGCTCGTAGTCAGTTTAGTGATTTCACTGACCTATTTAGTTTTTTCTGGGTTTGTGATGAATACAGAGCTCTAATTTTGCTGAAAATGGGAACGCCCTTGTCAGCCAGCCCCGTCTTGCCTGCCACTGCTGCCCTCCAGGCTCTGCATTATCCGATGGTTAAAGCCACGGCTGGTACCCACTCGTGCCGGTCCTCCTCTATTCCTTGCACAACCAACCAGTATAGATGGACTAGGTTGTCTTGGAGCCAGCACCTTGTATTACATGCAGCCAACGTGCAGGAAGACACAGGCATGTAGGCAGACAAAAAATTGGCAGGAGTGGCCTTGATTTGGTTGCAAATCTGTCCTCGGCTGTCCCCCATGGCCCCCCTCCAGCCCCAGGGCCCATACAAGTACATTGCACAGGAGTTGTGGTGACACGCAGCCTGCAAGGAGCCAGCTGGTGCCCAGGTTACAAAAAGTCTGGCTAGCCAAATCTAGGAGTTTCTCACAGACACCGCTGAGACTGATCTGATTCTTCCCTGAATAGCAGTCACACCTCAAACAGCAAAGGTCCGCACCCGCTCGCTTGCCCAGCCAGGCAGTCCTCCTTTGCCAGCTGCCCTGTTTTTTGACGTAGTTTTGTCTGTGCCTTGTATTTGTCACAGTTCATGGTCCACTTCCCAGCAGGAATGACCCCGCATTCCCCTGCCCCATTTTTGCGGCATGTGCAAATAGCAAATGGGTCAGGAAGGGCCCTCGCTGTGGGCTGAAGGTGAGGACCACAGGGCTGTGTGTGGTGGCAAGTCAGAGGTGAAGCGCTTTGGACGGCCTTGCTAGAAATGTGTCTCCTGGCCTTGTGGATGCAGAGGTGTCATGCTGCAGGGTTCACACAGTCACAGAATGGTTGAGGTTGGATGGGACCTCTGGCAGGTCATCTTGTCCAAAACCACCCTGCTCAAGCAGGGCAACCTGCAGCAGGTTGTCTAGGACTGTGTCCAAATCGGTTTCGGATATCTCCAAGGATGGAGATACTCCCTGAGTGCTGTGCAGCATGGGCACCCCAGGGGCCCTCTGCGAATAACCAGAGACCTGCACTATGGATGCAGACAAAATCCTGACACTCACTGTGACCTGGCAGAGCAGCGCAGACAGGCAGCAAACCCACACTAATGCCCTCTCTGACTGCCAGCTCTTCCCAAGCTGGAAATAATTCAGAGAAGAAGAATTAATGGCAGATGAGATTTTGCAGAAAGTTTAGCTTGGGGAAGTTTTCTCCTATATCTAATAGCAGATTTAATGGTACTGAGTAATGCAACCTAGAAAAATAATAAGCAGTGTGCTACTTTTGCACATAGGATGCCCAGAGTTACAGATGTGTCCCAGGTTCTGCAGGCTGTAGCTTCACAGCAGAACACAGAACAGTCTTGAGTTTTATTCGTCAGTTCCAAAAAAAACATCCAACTAGTTTGGGGGTGGAGAGATTTGAATGATGACCCTGGGTTTCTGTTCTTTGTTCTTTGTATTTGAAACTTTGGTACTTACATGGGTATAAGGGAAAAAATGGGTGTTGAAAGCCTAATTCAAGGAGCCAGGATAAGACTTGAGGCTCTGCCATAGATAAGTTTGTACAGCCAGGTTATACTGGTCAATTGTGGTTGAATTTGGATGTGGTTTTTCAGAATTGTATAGAGTTAAATATTATTTGGGCCAAGATTTATAAGAAGGATTCTCTAGTCATCTGATTAGTGCATTTGTGTTTAATGTGGAGAGTTTAAATCAATCAAGTCTAATCAGTCTGGTTCTTCGTGCGGGGAGCTGATTATTCACCTCTTCGCACAAAGTGGAAGAGCTGCAGCAGAAGGGACTCAGCCCTTCTGGGGAAGCCGTTTGACCTTCTCCATAGGAGACATTTGCTCCCTAAGCCTGATCCTCTCCACCAAGAAGTACAGGGGAGCAAACTGTGGCCCGTTATCTGCATGGTGAGCAGCTGGGTAACCTGGCGAACTGGGGGAAGGAGGGCCATTTTCTTTCAGCTTCTGATGGAAAGTTTTATCTTGGATTTCAAAGAAATCTGCGACAAAACTGATGCTTTCCTTGCAAGGTTTGACCTCAGTGATTTTGATGTTTCAATAAAGACGGTTTGTCCAAAAAAAAACCACCAAAACAAACCCTTACCATGTGCACTAGTAAGGCAGGTGCACAGGAAATAAGAACTGTCTTTTCTAGGGAAGAATGGTAATATAACTTCTCCTTCAAGTTTCAGTCAGTCTAGTCTGGAGTGTACTTACCTGCAGGAGGGTGATCAAGCAAGCATATTATATCTTCTTTTTCTTCTAGTCCTCTCCTTGTGTCAATGAGAAAAATGAAGAAACCATTAAAACAATAAAAATGAAATATCTATCAGAAATAATGACTGAGGAACATGGATTGTTCTCCAGGGTTTATCACTTGTTTGTAGAAAGTGGCACTGAAGTGCCGGCGAGCACAGTACAGAAAAAAATCACTCCGTTAGGTTGTTCAGTGGGTCACCGCTTTCAAGAACACGTACATGGAATTAATGAGTACAGACTTCAACCGTATCAACGGTGGGCTTCGCTCTTGAAGGAATTAGGGCAACTGAGCCTGTTGCACACACAGTTGGGCAACACAGGTGGGCTTGGGGAATGGTAAAGTGCTGCCAGGTGAGATTGCAGAAGTGTCAGAGAGGAGTGCAAGACGGTCACAGCTTGATTAAAGAGCAATTCTCTGAATTGTGTACAATGGCAAGTAACAAAATAATAGAAATGCTGAAGTAGATACTGATTTTGGCATTTGCTGGCAAAGCCAGTATACAGGAAACCTCCACTTTGCATGTTTGTTTATGTTGGGCAGGTCCCTTAAAATGGATCTAGAAACTTTTGAGGCATTCAGGATCTGAAAAGAAGAAAACAAGGATTGAAACATGAATAAGAAGAATAACAGAGATAATAGGACAGAAGATTTACTAAAACCCAACAGCTAATAGGTAGATAACTTTGGCAATGATGCCAGTAGTACCTGGATGATATTTCTGGATATTGCGTGAGTTTTTGTAAAATAAATATTACAAGATACTTTCCAGAGGATGGCTCATTCTCTTTAAAACATACATGGAGTTTCCTATATCTTTACCCACATCTTTGCCTCACTGTCTTTTAAAATAGTCCGGGGGTTAGTGCACTAATGCAGGATATGGAAGACCTGAATTATTAATTCCTTGTTCTGCAGCTATTCAAAACAGCATTGCGTAAGTAAGGGGTTATAGTTGAAGTAAGGAGTCCTTTCCACTGTCACTGAAGCTGATTTGAAAAAGGATTCAGGAATCAGCCAGATGGGAAAAAAAAAAGACATGAGTGTGCATTGCTCTGTAGCCTGGTGGGTGACTGCATTCTGGGCTCTATTCCCCTGGGCTTATTGAATGAAAAGTAATAGTCTATGACAATGTACCCTTGTACTCCTCCTTCCTGGAAAGGTGTCCTTACCATTAGACTTCTGTTCCATAAGGAGAGTGGGAGGGCAATGCCTCACATCCCCCAGTGGGCTGGCCGGCCCCAAGGACACCTACAGGTCCAGGTTCACCCAGTGAGTTATTCAGGAGAAAATCTAGTTTTTGCCTTCTTAATAAAGGCAGGAGGACTCGTAGGAACACAGAGATACAGCACTTTGGGCCCCTGAAAAATTGCCAAATAAAAAATAACAGTCAGGCTCTGTGGAGTTTAGACTTACCTAGTGTTAGGAGGTAAACAAACAAGGTGTTTGGGGAATATGATAGAAAGCTTAGTTTTCTGCCTAAACAAGCCCTACTTCGTATTGCTTATTTTGCTTCCCATGCCTAGGCACTCAGGAGACCTAATCCTGTAAGTAGTGAGTCTATATGACCCTGTTGTTGAATCTTTCGAAGGGCCAGATTTTTAAAGCTGCAGATAGGTAGTCAGGGGGACTTAGTCACCCAGCTTGCATTAAAATGAGTATATGTGTATCAAGCTAAGAGCTAGTCTGTGTTCAGCAAGCAGAAGTCATCAAACCAATCTCATTTCCTTCTGCAACATGCAAAGAGGCCATATAGAAAGAAATATTATGGGTGGTATGGCTTAGGTTTAGTGAGGGTTTTAACATTGTACTGCATGATATGTTTGTAAGCACACTAGGGAAACATGGTCTACATGCAACTGTTATCAGGTGAGTTTGTAATGACTGTTACACTGGAGGGATAAGTTAAGAAAGGTACTGGGTGCAGCATTGCTCTTACTTTCATTCCTGGATGGGTAAGTAGGCATAAGGTCTGTATTGGTAGATGTCAGAAAGCAGAATGGGACTGCAAATACCCTGGATAGTGTCAAAGTTGAAGCAGTGGGATTTAACAGTTGGAAAAGTCATATGGAAAAATACAATGCAAGTCGTCAAGATAAATGTGAAATCCTGCGTTTAGATAAGAATAACTCAGTGCACCAGTATTGTCTGGGTAATGACTGACTGGGCAGCAGAACTGCAGACAAGCAGCTGTATTATGGTGAATCACAGGCTGAATGTATGTTTACACTTTCATACTGGTGTGAAAAGGCAAATACTTTAATGAGATGGGTAAACAAGAGTAATGCTAGAAAACAGAAGTAGTTCCTTCTGTTTACTTCATCTTGGCAAATCCTGATCTGAAAGGCTGTGTCAAGTTCTGGGTACAGCACTTCCAGCAAGTGGCTAACCTGGAGATTTACAAGAAAGATCACGGATCTGGAAAACAGGTGCTACCAGGAAATATTAAAACAGTTGAGCGGAGGTGCTGGGGAAAAGAAAACTGAGATGATAAAGTATAACAGTCTTCAGATATCAGACAAGTAGCTCTGAGGAAGGAAGTCAACCTTTGTTCTTTTTTCCCCCCTCATCTTTTATTACTTTTATTCAATCTCAGAAAAAAGTCAGGACAAGATTTTTAGTTGTAAGAAAAGTGAGGCACTGGGGTGTGTTATGCAAGGAGGTTATGCAAGTTCAAGATCAAAGGATAGGCCTGTGTTTGGGGATAAATTGCATCCATCCTTCCTTTGCGCAGGGATAAATTAGATGACCTTACAAGATTCCTGCTATCTTTATACTTTGTCATTTCTATTAATTTCTTTAATTTTTGAGATTTCCAAGACCTTGTTAACAACATGGAGGCAAAGAACTAGACAAGGAGAATTGTACCTCTTGGATTATGTTGACTTAATAAGCTCTGTATTTAAACTGGATCACTGAAACATGTATATGTATGTGTGTGTGTGTCTATATATATATATGCATAAATGCATACTTTTTAATATAACTGTCTCTACACGTGCATTCCGTTGCTTCAGGCTACATTGCCCAATGTTGTCAGCTGCAATGTGTAACCCTAAATCAGGTGAATCCAAAATGGCCTCCCCCACTTCAGAAAAACAAGGAAGCTTATGCCTGATCACCGGGAGGAAGTGAATCACTCAGGAGCACTGATGGAAACGAGTATTCATGTCAAGTCATGTATGCCAGTACCCTGGGCTATGTAAATCTCTGCTAGATTCTAGATCTGCTAGAGAGGGAGGGTGAGCCAACCATCCAGATCTCATCTTCCCACCAAAAAAGATAACACCCAACCCAGCTGAAACAGAAAGCAGGGGTTTGGACACCCGTGGAAGGTATCATACCACTAAAAGCTTTATGCCTGACATTTCTGTCCAGTATTTCCCTTCAGTAAGGGGCTGGTTATCTTCATCTCAGTCCTCTGTGGCCCTGCTTTCATCCCACGGTACCGTGACTCTGCTGGAGCACTGGTGTGAGTAAAGGCCTTTGAGGTTAAGGCCATCGTTTCCCCACAGAAAAGGGAAAAAGCAGTGAAAGCCTGTCTCGGTAGCGGTGTTATGGATTGAACTTGGCCAGCTTTTCTGCTTAAGTTGTAAGAATCATTTGAAATATTTTTCTCTATGGGGCTATATATTCTTCTACAGTTCAGCAAGGTACTTCTGGCAAGGTTTTTCTCTTTCATCTCAAAATGATGGAGTGAAGTATTATAAAATCTGGTTTAGTATTCGTCTTTTGTCTTGTTTGTTGTTAACGAAGTTGTGGACTTTTAACTTCCAGTAATTGGTGTTGTCGCTAACATTTGGGTAATCAGGAAAGGCCATAGGTATACACTGGAGTTAATAGAAACACCATGAAAGACAGAGGCAAGAGGAAGCACAGATAAATAACTTTTTTTACGGATCTCTTTCTGGACAGCTTTCTGGTTTACTTCTTGTTTGTTTATTTTTAATGCTTGCCATTATTTTTCATTCCATAGTTTCCAAAATCAAAATGAGCAGATGACAAAGTTAAGCATTGTTTTCCGGAGATAAACAAGAATAAGTGGGCTAGCTCTACTTGGGGAAACACATTAAGTAATGAGGTCAGGGTGACAGATGAAAACAGAAAGGAGAAACACACTATGTATGGTCTTTAATACCTGTAAATTTTAGTTTGTGTGTGATGCAGTCAGCAGGTAATGCCCCCTGCAGAAACTCATCGCTCTGCAACTACCTGAAAGGAGGTTGTAGCCAGGTGGGGGTCGGTCTCTTCTCCCAAGTAACAAGCGATAGGACAAGAGGAAACAGCCTCGAGTTGTGCCAGAAGAGGTCTAGATTGGATATTAGGAAAAATTTCTTCGCCGAAAGGGTTGTCAAGCATTGTTGCAGGCTGCCCAGGGAAGTCGTTGAGTCACCATCCCTGGAGGTACTTAAGATGTGTAGATGTGGCGCTTAGGGATATGTTTTAGTGGTGGACTTGGCAGTGTTAGGCTAACGGTTGGACTCAGTGATCTTAAAGGTCCTTTCCAACCTAAATGATTTTATGATTCTGTGAGTTAGACAAGGAGGAATTAGATACTCCTGAATTATAAAGAGAAGTTATTTTATTTCCCTGGTGCTATTTAAAGTAGTAATGACATAAAAGATGTCATTATGTGACATTCAGTGCATGGCCCTTTGTTTTAGTACAGAAGAAAACAAGAAGAAAACTCTGTTTGAAGGATGGCATTTGAGGTACTAGAAGGCTGTGTGTTGTACAAGCTCGTCACACCAGAGATTTGGCAAAGGGCAATATTCTATCATATGCTAATACAAGTCTAAATAGAAAATGTGCTTGCTTATTCCTCTATTTTAAAAATGTACTACAATCCTCTTATAGTAATAGTAATTCCTGCAAAGCTTTCCATGTTCAAATAGCTTATTTTTGTGATTGGCACCTTAGAAATCTGAGAAGTTTAAGTGAGTAAGTGAATAGACACAATGCAGTTTGTAAACATTAATCCCCCAGCAGCTGTGGGCAAGCAGTGGGGGAGGATTTCTCTCTTTACCCGTGCAGGAACCATGGTGTTGGAGCAGTTGTTTCCTTTCCACAGAAAACATCTCCTTTATAGTCACAGCAGAATCTACCATCACCTCCATGGCAGGGATGCCATTGACACACACTGGTGGATGCTACTCTCTCAGCAGATGGTAGCCCCTGGACTAAAGCATTTTGGATTTCAGTAGAAATAGTTTCCTACTTCAAATTTGCCTCATGCCCATTTTGTTTTCAGCCTCGGGACAGGAAGCTGAGTGGAAACAGCTATTGATAGAACACAAGACTTTCTTCAAAGGGCTGTTTCTGCCACAGCTTCTCACTGAATTCATTTTCCTCCCAAGAAGCAAGTGTTAAACTCCAGACCCACAAAACACTGTGGGAGAAGGTCAGCAGGCAGCTGAGATCTGCCTCTGTATTTCTCCTTCTATCCTGTCTCTGCATTCAGGCTGAAAGCCACCAAGGGTTGTTATCTGTGAGTGTCCCAGCTCAGGTCCTCTGCCCTGATCTTCTATCTCTCTTTGAATAAAATGGCATTTTCACCTGTAAGAAAGGTGCATTTCATCCAGGTCCCATGGGAAAAATAAGACTGTTTTAGTCATCAGACCAGACTGGTACAAGATAACCCACATCCCTGGAACTTCTGTGTTCCTCTCTTGTTTTCCAGGAAGGAAAAATAAAAGCACTTGCCTTCAAGAAGTAACTCTCTCCATTTCTGCCTAAAAATCCATTATATTAGAGTTAACAACCAGAACACCATAATCTGTATCTGAACTGTCTCCATTGTAGGATCACTAGCAATCATTTATCAAAAGCCATTATTCATATTTTGTTAATTAATCACCTTTAGTGATGCTACACACCAGGAAGTATGTCACGACCAGTGCTGGACAGACCAGGGAGGGGCTGTGGTGAGTTTGGAATTTCCTCGGGCTAAATTAAGGTGAAGCAACACCAAACGATCAGTTGAACATTTTATTTATGGCAGAAGCAGCCTGAACTTGGAAGGTGTAACAGCAGGTGGCAGGATTTCTCACAAGAGGAATTGGCATGAAACTATGTCAGTAAACCGTGCGACCTGTGGTAACCACATATATCAATTCAGGGAAGAAGAAGATCTGTCCGTTGAGTCACGAGGTTGAGAGTGGACCCCCTTGCTTTCTACACGCCTTCCCAGAGAAGATCCTAGGCGTGGCTGAATCCACTCCTAGTCCCAGACTTGGTCAACGGTTTTATGTCTAAAGGGATGAGGTGTAGGGATTATGAAGGGGGGGGGGGGGGGGAAAAAAAATTTCACCAATCCTGGGTCCATCGTTGGTCCAGCCAGCCTAGAGGTCCAGTGCCGGAGGGCACGCGTGTGTGGGGCTTCAATTCGTGTCCTTTTATCATCTCCTTGCCCCTCCTTCAGGCAGGCACTCGAACTCATTAGACTAATTAGGTGTCATGCGTGGTTTGTGCTTTCAGAACCTTCAGGAAATGGGTCGGTGGGCTTGGGGGTCGTTTGGGGAGTAACTTCTTTCCTGCAGACATGACCATTGTGTGATCTTTGACCATGCATGGTGGGCTGCCCTGCTCAGTGTATCAGAGCACAGAACTAGGCATCTCCCTGCAAGCCCTCCCATCCCCTTCTCATCTGTGGTTCGTTGTTATGCAGGGTTCTTTGTCATGCAGAACTTGCCCCACCACAATGTTTGAGACATTAACTCTTTCAGTCTCTCACAAAGTAGCATACAAGGAGAGTGGTCGGATTATACATCGATCAGATTGCAGTCACCAGAGTTACCCCTTCCTTTATGTAAACCCACCCTACACGGTATCACATCCACCAAATTCTCTCTCTCCCCTGTCCCCCTTGCAAGATAGTCTTACTGAAGTTTTGGGGTGTTTCAAGACACAAGTCCTGGGTAGGCCATCTCCTTTCTAGCTATTTATGCCTTTAAAGACTGTGGTATCTGAATCTGCTGTCTTGTGCCCAGGTACGCTGTAGTGAGTGTCAAATAGGGGGTTTGTGCCAGAGGAAAACCCAAACCAGACTAAAGTTCTCTTGCAGTCACAGACACATATGCGTGGAAGGTATGTGTTAAGGTCCCTGCTTCAGAGAAGTTTTTAATTCTATGTAGAAACTGGCAGACATCAAGAGAGCCCAGTACAGAATACTAAATAGCTTTACAGTTAAAACTCATATATAGGTTGGGTGTTCAACTGCATGCTCTGAATCAGGCAAAATCCCATTTTCCAGCATTCCCAGAGATCAGTTCTAATTACTAGCTTATTAATCGTTCTGGTCAGGTCTGTCCCTTTTTGTAAGTGGAAGTTCGGGGAGGATTTCTAGCAGAAGGAGATCCTCCCCTGCTGGAAATGTAGACACACCTCCAGCCATTCAGACCCTCAAAACCTCCCACTTTCCGGAGGGTTTTATGCCTTTTTCACTTTTGCCAGTTTGGTTGATGGTCAGCTGACGGAGCATTTGGATGCGTGTATAAAGAGGCTAAGTGAAGGGGTGAGCATGGTCTCCAGCAGACTCTAGGGTATTCAGAGTCTAGGTGTTTCAGCACGTGAAAGAGTCTCTGACTAGTTCGTGGGCTGAGCTCAGTTCCTCGTCTGTAGGACAGGAGTCACCTCCTTGGCTGCCTTGCCGGTTTTGCCAAAGGAGGGCCTATGTTTTTTTCACATTTGAGATGCCATGGTGAATAGAGAGGTTCTGCTGTGATAAAACAAAACAAAACAAAACTAGTTCATTGCAATATTGCCATTTTAATTTTTCCTTATTTTAAAGACATTTGAATGTTTGAAATATACTCTGGTGTCTCAAGCACTGTGTAAAAACTTTATTCCCTGAAGAGGCCAAACAGTAATTCCTAATGCTCTCCAAGTAGGGTCTGGCACTCTGTAGTTGCTCTAGCTTTTAGGTGCGTGTGATTGAACAAAGAGTCTCCCAGCTCCCCCTTGTGTGGATGCTCTACTCCTGCTACGTCAAGCAGAAAACAACTGTGATTTGTGCTGCTTTTGATCAGACATTTCTACAGTGCTTTGCTGCTGGAAAGCAGAATAATACTGTCACAAATTTTAAATTAACAAAATATGCCTAGAAGGGATTGGTAGCTCTTGTTCGTCTGATTAATGTCAGGCTTGTAAAGTCTGTTCTCCAACAAAAAGGGCAGCAAATGTTCAAGTGAGAGATGTTAAAAACAGAGACTTTCCATTTCAGTGGATCTTTGCGTTTCAGTTATAATCTCTTAGTGAAGCACCCAGGACCAAATCACAAAATCAACCAGCACCAAGGGAGCTGAATTAGGTTGTATCAGTGTTCACTTTTAATTAGATTTGAAATGGCTATCCCACTGTAGTGCAGCAGGCAACCAAGTCAGTACCGCCCCTCAGGCCTTATTACTGACAACAACCTTAGCATAGATCTGCATATTTAGCAGCTGGGTGGATAGGTGTTATGTATTGGGAAATACAGGCAGGATTTGAAAAACATAGGATAGCTTTCGTACAACTAGATTTTTGCTCTCAAACTGGGGGAGTGGGGGACTTTCCTTTCTGAAGTGTCCATCTTCTGGCAGGAGTTTTTTGATGCAGCTTTTGTCTAACAGGTATTGTCTTATCATAATATTTTGCTGCTCAACAGTGGAATCAAGGCAGCACTGGTAGCAAGTACATTCTGTGCCACCTGATGTATTTTTATGGGTTTATTTTTCCCTTATGTACATTTCTATTCCTTCAAGATGTGCTCTGAGACATTTCCAATTTCAGCATTCTGCCTGTCTCATCTAATTCAATTGTAAGCTTTTCTGGGCAAGGACCATATCTGGAGTCTGCTTTCCAGTTTCATTACACAGCAGTTCTGCAAAGTGATCTTTTAAAAAAGTATCACGATGAGGGAAGGAACTTAACTTATCCATGGGGATTTAACATGTGAGAAGAGCATGTCCTGATCTCCCAAACTTTCAGCAATACCATACCCACAGGCACTCCTACCTCCATGTGCTCCACCCCCATTGGAAATAATCAGTGTGGTAGCAGATTTTTGCTTAGGGCTTCCGTTAAATGGGAAGAGGTTGTTCTTTGCTTTATTTCATTTTATCATTTTCACATTTGCTTCTTTTTCAGGTGTGAACAGAAAAGTTACCTATTCCCTGGCAGACTCCGCAGACGGTTATTTCTCAGTTGACCGGTCATCAGGAATCATTATTTTGGAGCATCCACTTGATAGAGAGCTTCAGTCTTCCTATAACATCAGTGTAAAGGCCTCAGATCAGAGCATTGTGCTGACCTTGTCCTCTTTTGCCACCGTTACCATTACAGTGCTAGACATTAATGACAACCCCCCTGTGTTTGAAAGAAGAGATTATCTTGTTACAGTACCTGAAGACACCTCTCCTGGCACTGAGGTCCTTTCTGTTTTTGCTACAAGCCAAGACATTGGTACTAATGCTGAGATTGCCTATCTCATCAGATCAGGGAATGAGAAAGGGAAGTTCAGGATTAACTCAAAAACAGGTTTGTAAAGTGGCTCTTACTTGTAATGCAAAATGAAAGCATCAGAAAAATGTGAGTGCTTTGGGGAAGGCTCTTGGATGAAAAAAATTTCAAGAGCAGAGACTCAGAGCTTGTCAATGTGGAATTAGCTGCACAGTTAAAAACCAATTTTAGGTTGGAGAGTGATGTAAATTACAGTCACACTCAGCTGCCCCAGCTTGAGTGGAGAATACTTTTCTCCATTAGTTGAAGTCAATGTAGATGTGACAACCCATTAGCCAAACTGTGCAACCCTTACAGTTCTGAACACTTGCAATGTTTACCTGCTTACCAGCTGAGTACAGCCTCAACAGTCTGGACCTTAGCAAGCATCAGACAGCACTATCAGGACCAAATAGCTGGCAGTCCTAACGTGACTGCTGTTTATACAACTGTATGCGACTTCACTGGCTTAGGTGGCTCCTGATTTGTGTTGTCTGACAGTTGACTTCAGCCATGGTTTGGGGGGTTTTTTTGTTGCTGTTATACATCACAAATTTTGAAAACGTACTGCTGCTTCTCTAAGAAATACTAAGAAAAGCTACCTTATTGGTGCAAATGGCTCGTTTTCTTTGAATTTCCTTAGTGGGATATATTCTTTATCTTTACTGAGGTTTTAATCCATCAACAGTAAGCTATGATTCTTCCGTGCTTCCCATTATTCTCATAATATTCAGGATGACCAGTACAAATCTGCCACCAGAGTTTCAGAGCAAAACAATCTTGATTTTGAAAGCTGAAGGTAACACTTGTTTGAGTGCAGCTGTAATAACCGGTAACCTAGAAAATCTCAAAATGATGCATTGTGTCATTTATATTACTGTGTGCAAAAATATCTCTCTGCTCTGTGGAGGCCACTGCCTTACATGTAAGGGACTTAACATAATTGTGTGTTGTCTGTTATCTTCAAAACATTGATTAGTGCTAACAAAATTTAAACGTAAATACACCTAGACAGCAATACTTAACTTCACATTTGACAATGAAGCCAAGGAGATAAATCAATAAAGACCCATAATAAAGCTTAATCACACAGGGAAAAAAAAAACCTATTTATTATTCATTAATGTGTGACAGCTCCATTATTATCGGTTTAGAGGCAGGAGCTCAGTTTCCAGACAGCCGGGTGCTGATGTAGCATGCCTGATCAAGGCTTGAAAAATAATGCCCTTCACACCATTTATCAGTGGGAACTCTCTGCTAGCCACTTGGAAGCTTCTCTTCAGGGCTTCTGCTTCCAGCAAGTCATGCTGAAAGGTAGGATTCATTTGGAGAGAGCTCAGATGAGATTAAGAAGAATGATCCAAGGTCTGTAAAATGTGGCTTACCAGGAAAGACTGAAGGAATTGAGACTATTTAAGCTAGCAAAGAAAAGGCATGCTGTTAGTATTCAAGCCTGTAAAAAGTACCTACGAAGAGGAGGGGAATAAACTGTTTTCCATGCCCATTCATGAGAAAAAAAGTTGTGAATGGGTTTAAATTGCATTTGGATTATTTCATTTAAATGATAGAAAGAAATTCTTTACTGTAATGATTATTAAGTACTGAAATACATTTCCCAAGAAGGTTAGGAAACTGATGTTGTTGGAGGTTTATATGAACATTAGAGATGAGTACATTCAAGAATGATGAGGTTAGCTGACCTGTGTTGGGCAGCAGTTGGACTAAATGACCTTTAAGCCCCATACATCCTTGCTCCTGATGGGTCTATATTGAAAAGGATTTGGCTTGCCAAGGTTGAGGATTTGCTTTTAAGTCTTTCCTGCCATGCCCAGTATTACCTCCTTCAAGGCATCGCTAGTAATCTGTGCACAACCCACTCCCCCCTTCTTGTTAAGGTTATGGGTACATGGGAAACAAGGGGAGGCTTTGCATAAAAATTGTTTCTATCCTAGAGGGGGTCTGGGTGCATGGAATGAGTCAAGTTACAGAGGATCTTGGTTTTGATTGTGTGGTGAGGGAACCCAAAATTTATAAACTTAGTTGAGTGGGGAAGTCCCTGTTTAATCACGTAAATGATAGACAACTGATTTCTCAAAGGTATTCATACCCTGTTCATTTGTATTTAATTCATGAGAAGTTAATTACATGGGAGTGAATTTCTGTTGACTTATCAGGGCTTATTTCCAGAGTTGGCATTCAGTTCTCCCATAGGCTCTGTGCATGAGCCCAGGCAAATGGGTGGATATGGCCCCCACTTCTCCGTCTACAATACTCATATAATAAAAGCTATTTTCATGAGAAACCATTCATTGCTTCATGCCTTGTGAAGGTCCTTTCTGCAGAGGCAACCCAAGTGCAATTAGCATCATTCTTTAAGCAAACGACAGCAGTAGAAACCTGACCAAATATTTTTATTGGATTGGGCAGTGTTACAGTTAGAACAACATATTTTGTATACGTGCCATGGTGATAAATAGCATGCTGTACTGTTTACTACAGTCAAATCCCTTAGTCCATAGCATTATTTGTTTTTCGCTGGCTGTTGACGTTCCCTCCCTTGCTTCAAAGGAGTGATTTCCATTTTTGAAGCTTTGGATTATGAATCGTGTAAGGATTTCTACTTAGTAGTGGAAGCAAAAGATGGAGGTACTCCAGCCCTGAGCGCCGTTACGACTGTGAACGTAAACGTGACAGATGTTAATGACAATGCACCAAAATTCAGCCAGGAGGTCTACAGCGCAGTCATCAGCGAGGACGCCGCCATCGGTGATTCGGTGATTATGGTGAGTGAGGCCGTGGGTGGCATTTAGGCAGCATGAAGCCCTCTGCCACATGACCTTTAATAAAATACTGCTGCACTGGTTAATGATGATAACTACTGCATCTTGAATCACCCAAACTGTTCTCTAGCCAATACTCTGCATCAGCTACTGCTTTCCAGGCTGCTGCCAGTTTCCCCCTGTTAGTACCAACTGTTGCTTTTTAACCCCAATATGCTGCCAAAGAGCAATGGCATGTTTAAGGCATTGCATTTCATGAGTCAGCTAGAAACAAGTGGGTTTTATTGGAAAGGCAGAATTCAACTTTTCAGCGACATACATAGTATTTGTGTAGCCTGGCATGCAGTGTGCCATACCCAAACCTCACAATACTCTCATCTTGGAACTTGTGGATGCAGAAAGAAAGCCTTGTATGGAATATTAAGATTAAAATATTGTGTATTTTTTAAGGCTAAAATTTTGAAAAAGTCCAAGGGGACCCTCCTATCAAAAACTGATTGGCTTGGTGCTTGGCTTGATGCTGTAGAGGTGCGGACTTCAGATGTAACTAGTCTGATGGAACATGAAGTCTTACTTTTTGGGGTGTTGAGCCATTAATATATCATACAGATGGCTTAATATTTGTTTTGCTAATTTTCACTCTTCTCTCAAAAAAGTTGATAGCAGAAGATCTGGACAGTCCTTCCAATGGCCAGATTCATTTTTCCATAGTGAATGGGGATCGAGACAATGAATTTTCGGTTGATCCTGTTTTGGGACTCGTGAAGGTTAAAAAGAAATTGGATAGAGAAAGGGTAAGACATGTGGGACTTCTTAACTTACAATGACTTACAGATGTGTATTGATCTCAACTCCGCTGCTAGCTTGTTTTGAAGAAGCTTCTTTTATACTCTGCAATGATCAGCCTAAGATGCTCCAATAGGTCTTTCTAATGTTGTTCCACTTCTTCCCACGCCAACCCTATCCCCAATCCTATCTACCAGCCAACTGCTCTGCTAGCATTCCCATCCTGCACTAACACAACTGAGGCCAGATCAGGGAAAAAAGCAACCCCGAATTTCTCCTGTGGTGCCACCGGCAGCTGTTGCTGTGTTAATGAGCTGCCTCCTCTCTCCTGCGCGTGCAAGCACACACGTGCAGCGGTGTGTGCGATGGGGTGATTACGACATACTCCAGATTGTGGCACCAAGCACCGAGCTGAGACCTCAGCCATTAATTAGCGCTCTACAAAACATGTCACTGGGGAGGTGATGTTATGAAGTGGCCAGGCTGTACCAAAAGTGAAGGAGTGCTTCATTAAACAGATTCTGCTGCTTTGTTTGCTCACTAGATTATTCATTCAGGGTGATTTATCACCATTTTGCCATAGCTAGCAATTAGCAGCTTTTGGAAAAAAAAAAAACAAACAAATACAGGTGCCTGTGCTACTAGCAGAGCAGGAGAGCGCTACATGGCTTCAAAAGTCTTTGCAACACATAAAGAAATCCATGCCTCCTGCCTCTGAGCAATGCGTCCACAAAACTGGGGAAGCTGATTGCTATCCTCGGAATGTGGGCTCAGCTGGAAAAGCTCTACTGGAAGCAGGGCTACTGCTTAAAATAGTGGCAAATATCCTTTCTGTATTATCACAAAGGCAGGATTAAATTGTCAGTGTTTGGTGGCAGAATGACTTTACTGCAGACTGTCGAGGACAGGGAAGTAACAATGGCTGTGCAGATTACAAATTTGCTGTGATATATTTCTTCTAAATGACATAGGCTTAATTTCTTAATATGATTTTATTTAGTTTCTGAAGTGCATCTGCATTCAGACACACACATTCACCCTCACCGGCGCGTGCATGTTTAATGCCAGGTCTGTTAGATCTGCATTTCCAAAGTTTCCCTTGGTTAAAATAAGCTGAGATATTGTCTTTTTCTTTGCTTCCTTGGCACATTTCCTAGACACAGGTGTTTCTGACCCCTTCAGGGAAAATGATACATGATGCCCTGTCTGCTGTAGATCCCCAAAGGCTGTGCTGAGTCCCAGGTTTCAGTGGTTTAAGGAAACTCATTTGCAGAGCTGCAATCACACAGAAACCATGACTTTTGCCATCTACCTTTCTGGATCCATTGAAATGAAAACAAACACACACAAAATTTGGGAAAGATCCCACAAAACTGTCAGTCTTGTCTTTAGCTAGCCATAGAAATTACAGCTCGAAAGGGGAAAAAAAAAAAAGATTAATTCTCTGCCTCAGTTTCTTGACTTTCCATACCTCAGGATTATTCCTCCCTCCTGTGTCACTATGCCCCCACCAAATCACAGTCTTTCTCCTCCCTACAACCCCTCCAAAAAACTGTTCCCTTTTTCTTTAGGTTGATCCCACATCCCAGAAGAGCCCCCTTGTTTCATACGCTTAGCCTGGACTCCTCCCTCCTACCCAAATTACTTTTATTTTTCAAATGGCTTTTGATTTCCTCCCACCCTGAAAAAGCCCCTTTAACATTACGTTGTTCCCTTCCGCAGGGGCATACTTTTCCCCTTTCCAGCCCCGCACTGAGAGGCTGGAGTGGGGTGTTTTACCTGGCGCGCGTTTTGCCCTTTGCTCGCTCCCCCATAGAAGGATTCGCAGGCAGACGTGTCAGCAGCTTTCCCTGGGGAGCGGGAAGCGATATACATTAAAAAGGAGTTGTAAGACCTAAGGAAGCCAACATAAGGATGCAGTTCATAAAATCAAACTGTCATCCATAAGCTGTGCGTAGACAGAGCTTTTGCAAATTGTCACATACTCTCACACCTCACACATGGGCACATATGTGCGTAGAGGGCCCATGGGTGATGCACTGAACTGCCCACACCCTGTTGAGTAGTTTGTGTCTGTTGCAAACACGTAGGCTCATAAAACCCTTATCTTCTACTGAATGGTGGATAATATCCTGTTGCTACAGAGACTGTTGTCCTTAGTAGTCCCAAATGTTTCCCAGTGTGTTTAAGCCAACTGCCTGTGAATTTTTTCTTGGTTCTCCATCACCACGTTAGAAACGCTGTGTGTCAAACTGAGGTTGGCTCTAATAAGCAATTTATATAATATCCTGGAAACCAACTGTCAGATAAATAGAATCAGGTCACATATCCCAGGTGACACCTAGGAGAGATGAAAATGTTAGCAACAGTAGTAATGGCTGAGTTTGGATATTATCTGTCGTTTATTTTTTGTCTGCCCCTTTGTTTCAGGAATGCATCATCTGATACAGTTATTTTAATACAGTGAAGCTGTTATGTTTATTGATAGCCTTATAAAACAGAAGTTGGGACACAGTGTGGCAATAAACAGGATAATGTTATACTAAGGGCAGGGAAGGTAATGAGGCCAAACAGTTTTCCTTAGAATATGGTAGGTGGTGCACTAGATGTAAAGAACATGAGTTAAAATTTAGGACCGCTTTCACCATGATTTAATGTTTTCACCTTTTTGCAGATATCTGGTTATTCATTAGTTATCCAGGCAAGAGACAGCGGCAGCCCTCCTTTGTCTTCATCTGTGACGGTCAATGTGGACATTTCCGACGTAAACGATAATAGCCCTGTATTTACTCCAGCTAACTATACAGCTGTAATTCAAGTAAGTTTATCCTCCACATCAAAAACTTCTCTGACTTTTAAAATACAAAAGCATTTGGTTTCAGTTAAGTAGCTTTTGATGATTTATCTGCAAAAGATGTATCAAGTGAGCTTATTTAAAGGAAAGTATAAACATGTCTTTCTTAAGTCTTTGGTAAGTTTCTGTTTGCTAAGGGTCCTTAACCTCAGCATCTGTCACACGTTTTACCATTCATCCCCGGTGCGCCAGGTACTCTGGCCTCAAAAAAGTCTGAGCTGGGATGAGTTTGCACTTCTTTACACCGTGCTCAGTGTGCAAGTCTTAATGGTTAGTCAGGGCTGCTCAGATACAGAACCAGCAGAGCTCTTCGGTCCCTGGAGATGTGGTGGGTACCTACATCTCTGCTCCGGTCCATGGGGCAGAAGTGGTGTCAAATAAACGCTGCTTGTGAAATGCTGTCTTGGGCAAAGAGCATTCAGTTGAATATTCTTGATAGCAAAATGTGGTATTTTATGATTGTGGTATCTATCATTTTAATCTTTTTCTTTATATGCTGTGTATATGTGTACAGGAAAATAAACCAGTGGGGACAAGCATTTTGCAGCTGGTAGTGACAGACAAAGACTCTTTTCACAATGGCCCCCCTTTTACCTTCACCATCCTCACCGGCAATGAAGAGGAGGAGTTTACGCTGGACCCTCACGGCGTCTTGAGATCTGCAGTCATCTTCAAGCACATGGTCGCAACTGAATATGTGCTCTGTGTGCAGGTACAGCTTGATTTTTGCATCTGCACAGAAACAAAAACCCTCATAGTGGTAGGTCATCTGTACATTGCCTGTATGGGTTGGTTTCAACTGACTATATTCTATGAGTAAATACCATGCATTCCAGTTCACAAGTGCACAATGTGGTATATTTCCTTTGATGTCCTTAAACCTAATTTTATATAAATATAAATAGGTAGCCAGCCACCTTTCCAATTTCCTCCGCATGAAATGAATTTTCTGAGCAGCGGCCGTTATGATTTAAGATTTTCATCTTTTTTTTTTTCTGTAGCTAAGCGAGGAAAATAAGCAAAAATGCATTATATACATATAAATACACCACAGAACGAGTGACAGCAAAATATTGTTCTAGGAAGGAAAATCACTTCTGCTTTTAAGTCATAAATTTAAACATAAATTTTTGGAAGCCTACCAAGAATTCATGAAATCACATTTCCAAGGTCAACTTAGCTTTTAAAGAATGTGAAAATAAGACATACAATAGAAATCCAGCTCAAACTTAGCTTTAGAGTCATTGTTGAGGAACTTTGTAACCAGGGTAATTTTGATTACAAAAAACTGTAAATCCCAAAGTAATTTGTCCACATTGCTCAGGCCTGCCAGAGAAAATGTAGTAGGGTTCAGTAAATATGCAAGTCTAGGGAATGAACTATGCTTCTTCATTGAAATGGACGTGGTCCTAGAAGCTAAGTCTGAAAAGCAGGCTTCCTCCACTTGCTTTGGTGGAATTGATTTCTCTAAATACAGCCCGTCTGCTCCCTTACAAGCACATTTAATGCTGTTCATAGCAGTAACATCCTTAGCTAGTTACAGTTCCAAAAATATAATCTCTGATGCTAATTAACAGTTCAAATTGAAATAAAGTTTTACAAGTTTGTCATTTAATATCCCTGAAACCTACTTTTTGAAACTTGTAGGAAAATAAAAAACCCTCACCTTTCATTCTTACCATGCCTTCATCCTAAAATATCCTGTTTTCAGGGCAATTTGCTAACCAGAGTTCCAGTATAGCCAAAACTGGGCATGAGAATTAAATTTAAGCAGCATCCTCTAGCTATGTAGATCCAAGTATGTCATATAAATGAAATATTAGACAGACCGCAATGTCTGAGATGCACCAACATATTCAGAAAACCACGCTGTTGGATTGTGGAGGCCTAATTCCTCCCAGTATTATTTTCTTTAGGGATTTCTGCAGTGAAAACATATTTTATAGCTTCCTGCTGTGTATAGACCATAGAAATGTTTCTTTCCATTCATATGTGCCAGAGTGCTGCTTCCTCCTTTCCACCATCAAGTTCCTCCTCTATGTTAGGTTTATTAAAAAGTAATGTTAAAATTGAAAGTAGAATAGGATGTAATCTCTGTGCATGTACGTGTGTGTGTATGTGTGTGCACATATACATAAAATCTTTCTTTGAATCCACCCAGCCCTATTAGGAGTGAGGATGAATGATCTTTAGAGTGTCTGAGAGTACTAATCTTTTCCTACTATTGTCCATATTACTGTTGCCATCCCACCTTTTTTTTTCTTCAGCTTGTAAATTTTCCTCCCCATGTCCAAATACAAAGATCTTTGAAGGTGTGCTACATCTCTGCCCAGTGACAGTTTAGTCTTCTGTTCTCTGGAGCAAATAAATGTGTGGAGCAGTATATCTGAATACTGACTTCAGTGAAACATTTTTCTTAGTGCAGGAAGGGACACTGATTCAAGTTTGCACACCTTTCTGTCAAGATGGCCTTGGGTTTTTTTGTGATACTTGCTCTTTTAGTCTATAAAAGAGTGCAAATGATGCTATCATACGTGCTCTGGGTCATACAGTCATCTGTCCAAGTGCAGTGCTGCTCTCATATGTTAGCATTGGTAACAGCACAAGCACCCTATTTCATTTTTGGATGGTGATAAATTTTATTTATTTCAAGCATGTTTCTTGATTGCTTCAGGTAGAGTAGTACACAGCAATGTTAGAAAAACTCTGAACTCCCTCACATCCACACAAACTAAGCAGCATCTGAAACACTTTGGAGCACACCAAACAATGCAGAAACTGATGCTGGCATTTCACTGGGCTTCAGTCTCTTTTCCAACGCAGAAGTGAGCCTAAACTCCGTTCGGTGCAGAATATACCACATTCAAATGGCTCAGTTGTGAAGAGGACAAGTGATAGCTGTGGGATCCTGGGAACATTTCAGTTTGAGTAATGAGACATTCTGCTGACACATTTCTCTCTTCAATCCACTTAGATGAGGTATCTATACTTCCCTAAAGGGTTTGTAAATTCTGCTACTAGAAATGGCTGAGATGTTTCCTTACATATGTATTTTGCAAATGCATTTGGGAAGTTCTTTTGAGAGGTCTTCAGAATTAGTGATGCTGTGAAAATATATATAGCAAAAAGTTATGGTTGTTGGCTGTGCTATGTGTGTGTTTTATTTTCGTTTGTTTTTTTTTTTTATTTTTTCTAAATTACATCATTAGGCAAAAGACTCTGGGAAGCCTCAGCAGGTTTCCCACACCTACGTTCAGGTGAGGGTTATTGAAGAGAGCATTCACAAACCAACTGCCATTCCACTGGAGATTTTCATTGTCACCATGGAAGATGATTTTCCTGGAGGAGTCATTGGGAAAATTCATGCCACAGATCAGGATGTGTACGATGTCCTCACATATACACTAAAATCAGAGCAGAAAAGTTTGTTCAAAGTCAACAGCCACGATGGAAAGATCATTGCCCTTGGAGGGCTCGATAACGGCAAGTATGTCCTGAATGTCTCTGTCAGTGATGGCCGGTTCCAGGTACCCATCGACGTTGTGGTCCACGTTGAGCAATTGCTACAAGAAATGCTGCAGAACACAGTCACCATCCGTTTTGAGAACGTTTCCCCAGAAGACTTTGTGGGCCTTCACATGCACGGGTTCAGGCGTACCTTGCGAAACGCAGTGCTCTCTCAAAAACAAGACAGCCTGCACATCATCAGTATTCAGCCGGTGGCAGGCAGCAATCAGCTTGACATGCTGTTTGCGGTTCAGATGCACAACAGCGGTTTCTATAAGCCCGCCTATTTGATTCAGAAGCTTACCAATGCAAGGAGACACTTGGAAAATGTGATTCGTATTTCTGCTATCTTGGAGAAGAATTGCTCTGGTCTGGATTGTCAGGAACAACACTGTGAGCAAAGTCTATCTATTGATTCACATTCCCTGATGACCTATAGCACGGCACGAATTAGTTTCGTGTGCCCCCGCTTTTACAGGAATGTGCGCTGCATGTGCAATGGTGAGTACCGCTCCCTCTTCCCCTCCCATCTTTACACATTATGCGATAGGATCGGTTTTATTCCTCTGATGCAGATTAGAAGGGGCATTTCAATTCAGTCCATTAAAGCACAGCTGGCTGATGTGTTGTGGGAATTGATTTCTCAGGCTCAGGAAGAATTGTTCGTGTTTACTGATGTAAATGGAAGTTGATGAACTTTGGCCTTTTACGACAAAGACCGCTTTCCTGGAGGCTCCATAATCAGAGCCATCAACCAACTTCCAGGGGAGGGGAAGGAAGGGGAGAGGAAGAGAGAGGAGAGGGAGGGATATGGTTTCCCACCCCCTCGGTGCCACCGCTGGAATAAACCTGGAGCGTGACCGTAGCAGAACAGCCTGGTCTGCAGCGATGCACCAGCAGTCTCCAAGGAAAAGGACCCCTGACCTAAGCAGTGCAGGTGGAAAGGGCTTTTCCAGTCCCGTTTTTGCAGAGAGGCTTGGAAACCAATGAGGTATTTTATTAAGTAACTGCAAGCAAGCACTCTTCCTGACCTTTAATGCTACTGTAGGTGACAGGGAGGGGTTTTGGCTGGGTTTCAGGCTGTTCCACGTTGTGACAGAGATTTCATATGGGCATATATGACAAATAGACTTGAGAGCCAATCTTCCTTATGATTCTGCACTTGAAGTATAAAACCTCAGGCAGTTATAATAATAGTTCTGTTTCTTTTGTTTGCCAGGCTATTTGCTCCTCATTCCACTTCATTTAAGAGTGGAGAAAAAAGCTGCTGTAAAATCAATACATCTAAGTCTCCCTCATCTTAAGCACACATGCACACATACACACACAGAGAGCAGTACAAGAATTCAGCAGTCATGTCTCTCGGTAACCAACCTTTGTTTCTGCAGCAGTCGGCAGGACTTCGTGTCTTACCATCGACTTCAGAGGGGATGAAAATAGGCATAAATTGCATAAAACTTAACCAGAAATCATTGTCTCCCGCGGCACGTGAATAATAATGCCATAGAAGTTCAGTTCTGTAAAAATATCAGAATTCTGTATCTGAGGTATTTTCCTGTACATTCAAGAGCAGACTGTCTGGTCAATTTTTAAGTAATAGCATTATAAGTCTCAAACAGATGTATCTATTATAAAAATAGCCAGCATTTTGTTACATATGAAAGGCTCTGAAATAAAGGATTTTCACAGGTTTAAAAGGGACAATGCTGCAATACCTTCCAGACGAGTCCAGGATCCAGTGCAGGAGCCCTATCTGCAAAACACTTTTATATTCTCTAAGTCATAGCTTTGTCTCATTTTTGTACCAAGAAATCACAAATCCTCATCTCCATGGGGATAGCGATAGCCCTCACTGTCAGAAATTGGTTTTCTGGCAGCCAAAATTTTCACTGTTTATAATTTCATTTCACTACTTATTAAAGTCAATAATGATATATTATTCCCTTCAGATACTAAGTGGATCTGCCTCGTAATCCCTTAGCTTAACTCCAAAAAAAGGACTTTGCAGTGCAGTACAGTTCTCATCCAGCAGCTCTCTCCCTTTTCCTCCCTGCACAGCAAGTTTGCACTGGAAGCACAAAAATTCAGCTGGAGCAGCGATTTCCAGATTTTTCTGTCATGTTCCAGTCAATCCTCAAAATGTACGGCAGGCTGCCGGAAAGGCAGTGTGGTTTTGCAGACCGACTGTGGTCCCTGGTCTCCGGACCATTTACCGTGGCCTGAAGACTTGCTGTATGGGAACGGTTGCAACAGGCGACTTGTCCCTGGTCCAGCCCGAAAGCTGGATGGGCTCCCACAGCTCCCGTTCGAGGCACTAGGTGCTGATTCCCCATGGGCGATGCACAAGACTTGGGATGGGGTTGTGCATGTGCAATCCGCCACCCAGTCTGTAACAAAAAAGTGTCCAGAGCTGCTAATTTAAGTCTAGCTACCAGAGAGGTGAAAGCCTTGGTGCCTCTTTCTTGCACAGAGATCTTGTGGGAAGTAAAAAAACCCCATGCTTTGCTCTTCTCCACGTTAGTTAATATTTCAGCCTCTTCTACTGTTTTTAATTAAAGGAGCCACAAGAAATGTCCTGGTATTTAGGTAAATACACAGACACACACTGTGTTTTACCACATAGGAGGTAACACAGACTTCTGAGGGAATATTAATTAGAGAATGTGTGCATAGTTTTGCTTTCATGAAGGCTAAAGACTAGGCCCAGTAAGAGAGTTAGAAAAATGCAAATACTTCCTTGATCAGTAGTTCTTGTACATGCACATATATGCAGTGAGTCAGGAAAAAGCACACAAAATACTAGAATAAATGTAATTTGGCTTGTTTAACAAGAAAGCATTAGCAAGATATTATCAGTATAATAAAAGTATTATACTTCTTTTGTTACTAGGATAGTTTCATGATCCAGTCCAGTAAATATTAATAGCTTGAATTATGACAAAGCCATTAAAATATTGCATATGTTTCCAGAGAACTGATTTGATTATGACCCAGAAAGCTTGGGCTTGAACTAATTCACTCATTCTTGAAATATGTATCATACTTGGAGTGTTTTTCCCACTGGCAGATGTCACAGATATGCACAATTTATGCATGCCAGCTGTGCATAACTTACCTAGATTACCTTTGTGAGCAAACGGAGTTACCTAACGTGAAAATGCAGGGAGACTGTAAAAGCAGGCAGTGGGTGAACTTCAGAGGTTCAGCAGCTCAGTTCTGGAAGGGTAAGTTCGAAAGTTCAGGTGCATCAATCTAAGCCTTTAAAATCAATAAAATTGAACTAAAGAGTTTTCCAATAACAGACTGTCTCCTTAGATTTCTGGCTCATCTGCTTGTGTTTGTATGAAAAATATTGTACCAAACTGGGGTTTGTTGCAGTGTGGCTATAGGGGCTATGCAATTGCCAATCTCCCGTCACATGACGTGAGGTATGCAAACATCCGTCAGTGCTTGTGGGAAATAAAGATAGGAGGACCGGCATAAATATATTCGTGTAAAACAGTTCTCGTGACATTCTAATTTTTCAGAAGCAAAAATCTATTCCATATTTTTATTTTTTTCATGATGCAAAGTAATTCTTTTGTGTTGAGACAAAGGTGCAGGGAAGAAGCAGGTTTTGTTGGGACTGCTTTGCTATAGAGTTGTTCTGCATTATAATCTTTCAAAAGTGAGGTTACATTAATATGTTTATGGGAGAGGGCTCGATTGAAATCATCTTGACAAATGTGGGTATATATCTACATCTGAGCTGGTCACTCCAGGCCCCATTTGCAGACAGTGGAAAGAATGAGGTATTTTTAATGATGTGATACATCTCTCCCTAGATGTCTAAAATCAGTCGGATGAATCATGCCCTAAAGTTAGATGAGATGAATTCCATTTCAAGTGTTTAATATGGTTCTGGCTTAATAGTTTGAAAGAATTTTTCTAATAGACCCAGAAGTGTTCAGCAAAAGTGCAGACACTCACATCCACATTATTTAATCAAGTGAATAGCAGCCTTGGTCCACTTTCTCGTGAAACCAGGCAATTCAGACTTTATGGAGCCACTTCTAGCATTTTGTGAATGTTCTGACAAAAGGAAATCGTAGACTGTGATGATCTGCTATTAATATAGGACCTAATCTTCAGAGGTGGTTTGTGTCCTCACCTCCACAGAGCACACACTGCCTCTTAAAGAGTCCTGGGTGTTTTGCGGGATTGGGCATCAGGAACCCCATTCCTGTGTGTACAACACCACTTTTCCCATTTTCAGGAAGCACACAGGTACTAATGAGCCTCGAGTTGTCCTGGCACGGTAGCCAGGAAGATTGAAGAAGGTGGCGTCCTGTCTGTGCTTGGGAGCAAAGAACTGCAGATAAATTTGATAGATTTGATTTGGCTGTAGTCCTTTTAACATTGCACTTGTGTAAGGAGAGATGTTTCTCCCTGTGAATATCCCCCGTTTTAAGGCCCATGCTGACAACGCACAATCTCATATAAAACGTGGGAGAGCTAAAGCGTGAAGTGGGGGCATGACTGTAGAATTGGGGCAAGCGGGAATTGCTGTCTATCACTTAAGGGGTCTTAAGGGAAGCTGTGATCAAGGAGTGGATGGAAGAGGTCAAATGTCTCAGTTCTTCTAAAACTGGGAGAGAATCTGATTCACTAGGACATACTGCGTGACACAAAGTTTTCCAGGGGCACTTGACCTTACTGAAACCCATGGCTGACTCGTGCAGAAAGAAGTTTGTGGTATCTGCACTGTGATACATATGCAGTAAGCATTGCTTACCATACCTGGTCACCGTGCTCCAAAAATAAAAACAAACTGCAGCTCATGAGTTGACAGTCTTCCCTCTCCACTAAACTAGTTATGAGGTTGTTTAAAAGTAACAGTTTGGAGTTTGCTTTACGTGCTTTCTGGGACCCTGGCCTTCAGGAGTCACCTTTCAAGCTTCCTTCTGCAAGCAAGAGAAACAGAGTCTTTTTTTTAATATTCATGCAGATTCAGGAGAATGGGCTTACAGAAAAATAATAAAAAAAAAAAAAAAAAAAAAAAACATCACAAGGCTCAAGTTAAAATTGTTGAAGCACTCAATTTTCAAAATATATTTACATTCCTGGAAGTGATCCTTCTTTGGAGGGGCAGGAATTAAATAAATGTCTCATTTTGCAATGGAAGAATGTTTTCTTCCTCAGTATACTAGTAGGGAGATTGTAATACTTTTACCTTCTTTTAGAGAATTAAACTGAAGATGATCTCTCAAAATCAAGTGGGTCTATTCCACCTTTTCCTGCCATGCACTGGTTGATGCTAGCTCATGTGTCTGTGACACCTTGTAGAGAACAGCTTTATTAATACTAATGTGAGTTTCAAGGGAATGCCGTGGATTATCTGGACTTGTCTACAGAAAAAAATGATCAGTTCAAATCTATATGTCTTGAATCTCTTCTTGGATGATAAATAGACTGCTCTTCGGAGTGGAAATGCAACATTAGAATAATTTTATTCAAACTCAGGCTGTAAATCTTTGATGTGGACAACATAACCTTGAACAATTTCACAATTTTGCTCCACATAGTTGTGAAATTAGCCTGAAAACGCATGTTAGCTAGGGAAATGCAATAATGCAGATTTGTAGCTTAGGTTCTTATAACCATACAGACAGGCGTAAAGCATTTCTTCTCCCTAGTCTGACTGTTTTAAAAATTTTGTGACAGCTATGAAATCCTGCTGCAGCAGGATGAATAAAAAGTTGATTTTCTTGTTATCTACTTGATACTAGAAGAACTATTCTTGGCCTGCCAGGATAAGCAGTTCTTTAGCGTATCTCCACAGTTACACTAAATATGTTAGATCCTTTCCATACAGTTTTTGACTGTGGAGGGATGACTCTGAAGTACAAATCAGAGTTTGAATCAGCTAAAAAAACTGGCAGAGAGGGATACCGAAGTAAGCTATTGCTTTATTGCTTCATGTCAAAGATACACTCATAGGTTAGGGAATGTGAAAATTTGCGGAGCCACATTTGGAAATCTCAGTGCCGCTTTCTGCTGCACACTGACGAGCTGTGGGGCTTTTGTCCAAATGACTTGTCTGTCAGCTACGCAGACGCTCACTTAAATTACAGCCTCACAAAAGGTTTAAGTGTGTTCGGAGAAGAGATACACTCTGCATACAGCAGAATGCTGTGTATTTGTCACATACGAATGAATTAAAATAGCTGAAAGAACCAAGTAGAAAGTACAAGGCAGCCTATAGAATATTTAACCGCCTGTTATCATTTCAGAAATAATTGTTACTTGCCATTGAATTGCAAACAATGTGGGGTTTTTTCCTAAAAAAAAAAAAAACAAACAAAAAAACCCCCCAAACTATAGAAAACATCATATTCTCTGTTAAATTCTGCAGACCTTACATCTAAATAGAATATAGTTCTGTGGTGCAGAACCCTATTAAATGACATTTGTTTCTTGATTCTATAATACTTAAGTATGACTGTATATTGCAGTTGTTATTCCTGTTAATGTTACCTACTAAAGTGATTAATAAAGATTGCCATGCATCATTTTCTAACAGTGCTACAGGCAGTACTGTAAATCGTTTACTGCATAGACCTCTCAAACAAATGTTTGACAAAGGAGGGGAGGATGTTAAAGATTAAATTGACTGTGCTGTACATCAAGCAAGACATTTACAGTCATTGCCATATTTGTAGTCAGCCCATGTCCACTTTGAAACCTATAGTAGTAATTTTTCTTTTTCCAGAAAATACTTACAGTGCCAGGTAATTTCAGCTGTGCTTGCTATGAGCCCTGCTTGGCTTGTAGTGAAGTGTGAGAGGAATAAGATTCTTTCTTTCATTACTTTTTGGAGATACGCTCTATGACAGGTTGATTTCTTCCTTTATAAATTGTAAATAAAATACATATGCTCAAAAACTAAAGTAGTTTTTGAATATGATAAGGGTCCAGCAAAAACCAAGAATGCCAATATGCAGAAAGTGATGGATAGGAAGGTCCTGACTTTTTATTGTTAAAATCATCACCTGCATGTGTTAAGTAAATTAATCTGATAAGCAAAACAAGAGACACCTGCCCATTCCCAGCAACTGGCTTTCACTCTCTTCACGCTCTGGCTGCAAATTAACAGAGGCAAGGGCAGGAGTGCCTTTTTTCCTGCACTTCAAGGCTACTTTCATAGCAGCCACACACAGATGTCCAATGGTAGAAGCTGACCTTGCATATACCGAGTTCCTCTACCGCAACCAAGAAAAGGCTAACTGTTGCGGAAATTGTATGGTCCTGAGAATTCATATATTCAGCAGCAATAGTTGTATTGTGTTTTGCATTATTGTAGACAGTGTTTGCATATCTTTTAAGATGAGGGCAATCAAAACAGATTTATTTAGACACTTTCAGAAGTTATATAGACGTTTTAGCCAAACCCCATGGAATCCAAGAAGTTCCTTTGACGTTGACAGGCTTTAAAGTAAGCCCTTGACATACTCAGCTTGATAGATGTTAAGAATTTAGGAAGTTTTGAGGAACCTTAATGTAATTGTGTTGCACAAATATTTTAAGCAAATTTAAAACTCAATATTCATCTGTCCCTTCAGATTACTTCCCTCATGAAGTTAGTAGTATTGCACCTATTCTTGGGCAAGATCAGATTCCATACTAATAAAAGATTTTTAGGAAAGAGTTGACACTAGCATTCAAAATAATTTTAGCCAAATTATGCTCTTCTCCATATATAAAAGGACATGGATGTTTTGCCCAATTTATAATTATAAATTACAACTGGCTATTTAGAATATTAAGCTTCTCCTTTCTTCAATTAGGTCATGTCAAGCAATAGGTCAACTAATTTTTGATTTTCAAAATTTCTTCACTTTGAGTTCTTAGTGTCCATAGCAAGTAATCCACTTTTTTTTTTTTTTTCCCCCCCTGGACATACGCAGTTCCAGATGCAAGTGGACTTGCATAGTCACAACCAAAAGAAAGGAGGATAGGTTTCGGCAGCTTGGGCAAGGTGCACAATAGGATGTGAGATCTCAGAAATGTCAGGAGAAACATGGGGACAGGGCAAGTTTGCCTGTGCTGTATGATCAGGCTGGCAGCATGTCCTGTGCAGTATAAGGATGAAAAGTCCAGCTGTCACTCTGAAGCCCAGGAATGGCTTTTTCTTATTTTGTCTCCTAGGGAACAATACCTCCTTAAATTTTCTTCTCAGGGGTGTGCTGGGACAAAAGGAGTGTGTAGCTTCAAGTCATTTTTTGTCTCATATCTCTAAAGCCCCTGCGCAGGAGGCTTTGTGAGAAAATGAACAGCCTGAGAGTCACAACACCAATTATAAACCAGTTACTGCTCATAACAGTTGGTTTTTATAATATGTTTCCATGGGGTTTAGGGCAGCCTTTGAACAAGAACCATAATGGTTTTGCTGCATACTTGTCCGAAGGACGTCTCTTCTGTGAAGGTTTTTTTTTTTCTTTTTGTTATTATTATTAAGCCATTCTTTGCTTGTACTGAAGTGTGAGATCAATAATTGTCTTTCATTACTCTTGTATTGCTGCAGATCATGCTTTACACTATGTATCCCTGACAGTATTTTAACTTACTGCAGGAGGACTCTGCCCAGGGTCTAACGATCCCTGTCTGGAGAAGCCGTGTCCAGGGGACATGCAGTGTGTGGGGTATGAAGCTAACCGGAGACCGTTCATCTGCCAGTGCCCACCAGGAAAGCTTGGCGAATGTTCAGGTGCATGTCACAGCGGCAATGGGGCGTATACTTGAACAACAAAGTGCTGCCATTCTCCTTGTGTAGGTAGAGGTGCCACTGAAGTCAACAGAAGATGTACTGCTTAACCCTTCTCAGCACTGCCACGCAGCGTGTCTGTTTATAAGCCCTGTAAAATACTTGTCTTTATAGCTATGGGGCTGTATGAAGACCGTGATCCAGTTTCTGTTGGGAAATTCCCACTGACTTGGTTGAATCCCAGATCAGTAAAACAGGCCGCTAAGAAAACAGGACTTTTCCTAGAGGCTGTTACGCCAGATGTTTTCCTGCCATAGGCAAAGCTCTATAATTAACTCTTCTGCTTACTATTTAGATTACCAAAATTCCAGTCTTTATTGATGAAAACACTACACTATTCCAAAAAGAAAGTTTGAGGACATTTGTTAGTTCTCTGCAGCTGTGTTGTTCCCTGGGATATAAAGAGCCAGGTGGAACGCTGGTGAAGTGGAGCTTTTTGTTGACTTCAGTGGATCCAGGCATGAGAGAGGCTATGTGCTATTCCCCTGATAAAAACACAGCAGATACTGAGCTGTATCACTGTGGTCCTGGGCAGTGGTTGCAGGGAACTCATTGCAAGGGTTTGGCTGGCATCTGCCCACGCCTAACGTTATACCCATAAATCAACTGCCTGATGTACAGGCATGGTCATCTTTGACTCCCTCTGTTATCAGTGAGGTGAGATAGGTGCCTCCAGGGGTGTATAACCTTAAAAAAGGTGAATACTTGGAGAAACCTGTCTTTTTTGGAAGTATGGAGAAATAGAACTTTCCTCCATCCCCTGATAAATAAATTTAAAAAAAAAAAAATATGTTTTTGTAGTAGGTGCCAGCCTTTTTTCCCATCGAAGTTGGGTTTTATTTATTTCTTCCTAGACATTCTCATTAGCTCTGTAAATTCTTTAATTAACTTGACAGTTGAGGAATTATTTCATGTGTCACTAAAAGAACATGTCTTTTCAAAATGGTTATTTCAGGCCACACTTCTCTTAGTTTTGCTGGGAATAGCTACATTAAATACCGGGTTTCTGAAAATAGCAAGAAAGAGGAATTCAAGTTGGCTCTCCGTCTGCGAACGCTGCAAAGCAATGGGATTATAATGTACACCAGAGCGAATCCCTGTATAATTCTGAAGGTAATTAAAATAACTTATCTTTTCCGCAGTTGTTTTTCTTGATTATATGTTTTCTGTTGGCTCTTGATTTGGGGAATGCTGTTCTCATTTCAGCTGTAGATTGAGAAGATGAAGTCTGATCTGTTTCATGCTAACAGGGAAAAACAATTTCAACAATGGCAGCAACAACAACAATCAAAAAAAGCAGCTTGTTAGTAGTACTTTACTTGGATAATGCTCCATTGGGTGCTGTTCATTATAAGAACATTATGTGTGTCTGCATGCAGAAGCCAATCTGCACGAGATGTAATATTTGGCCATTTATATGACCATATAGTAAAAATGATGCATGCTGAAATAGCTGCTCTTCCCCTGTGTCCATGCCTGTGGATAGAGGATATGCCCTCACTGTTGTCGAGTTAATTCCAGAAACCAGCTGCTTAGAACATGCCTCCTACTGAATGTGAAGATTTCTGCACTCTGTGCATTAAGATTATTTGTTGAGAGAAGCATGGGGTAGCTGGAGATTGATATCCAATCAATATTTAATTGATAAGCTCTCCGTGCATTTTTGTTGTTTGTTGGCTTTCTGTGGAATGGGAAATATCTGCTGGATGAAAAGGGAGTGGTAGGCTCATCCAAGAGCCTGCATGTATAGTATTTCTGCTAAAGCCTCTAAGGTACAAAATGAAGATATTGACTTTTTTAACTCAGCCATGACCTATAATTCAGCAGCGGGAGAAATGGCACAGAGCCTTTTGTGTCTGTATTTGCAATTTTTAGAGTTCTTTTGGCTGAATGCTTAGGTAATGTTAAAATGGCTAGATGAGTTATTAATGGGCAACAAATAATTTTCTGGCTGTTAGACTGAAATATTTCATGAACAGGAGTACTGTCTGTCATTCACTAGTGACTCTCAGCGGTGTTCAGATTTGAACAAGACAATTGAGCTCTGCTTTGAGACACAGAAATGCACAGTTTGAACTTTTCAGTGTACTTTTTTGTTCAAAAAAACAAAACAAAACTGCAGGCTTGAATACCTTCTTTGAAGTCTTCATCAGAGTTGCTGTTAGCATATATCAGTAGGGAATGTTTGCAATTCTGTAGTTTTGAAAAATGCTTGGGAAAAAACATGGCCCTGGTGGAAGGTGCCACTTGAAAACAGTAGGAGATGGTACAAAGGCAGACTGAAATGGAGTTAGAATGATGATAGGAGAATTAGTTAGAATTTAGTGTATAAACCTATCATGATTAAGGAGTATAGCAGGTCAGGTCATAGGCAACTGAGTGGAAATCTCCAGTTGAAGCTGGGAAATTTTGCCGCCAAAAGAGAAAAATTTATGCTATCACAAAAAAAATGAGTAAGACAGCCCCTCATTGCAGTCACCTGGGTTGAGTTTTTAGTTGTTGGGTAGGAGTTATGTGTTTTCAGTCACCGCTTCACACAATCACCTAACCATTTTGCTTTGAGAAAAACTGGGAGGAAAAAATAATACTTGAAGGACCAGCGACAAGAGCTGTGGCTACTCTGCTCCGATCCCAGAGGCCAACCTTCAGGTCATGGTCTGTTTTGCTTCCTAGCTCTAAGAAAGGATTTCCAGCTCTTAACCCATCTCATGCAGCACTTGGTAGAGAGCTTCAGATGCAGCTGCCGCCTCACATGTCCGATGAGGTCCAGGGTTGTGTATGGATGGCTTCACTTTCTCCCATGCATTAACAGGGAAGAACACGGGGAATTCCCTTTCCAGAGCCTCATGCTTGGCTTTTAGGTAGGGCAAGATCTGCTGTTGCAGTGGGTACGTCCTTCTCCCAGGTCTGGCCCTTGGCTTGTATAAGCATAGGGTTTAAAGAAAAGTAAAGCATTACATTCGGCGTGTTTTTTGAAGAAATGGCGTCACTTAAAAGATCAGGAGTTGCTAGAGTTTTGTTTGTGAAGATCATTTAGCAGAGGAACATCAGACTAAGGTCTCACAAAAGTGCTCCACAGCAGATGAATGGCATTATGCCCATGGGATGTAGCTGTAGCAGTTCTCTTCAAGGGATGGCAGCTGACTCATGAACTGCACTTTGGGGATCCCTAACTCAGATATTTTCAAGCAAGTTACGCTTAGGCTTTCTAAGCATATGTTTTTTCATTTGTAAACCAGAGGTAAGGCTTTTTTTTTCTTTTTTTTTTTTTTTAACTAGGTACGTATGTTGTGAGATAGGGAGGTGCTCAGAAATGAGGCCATTAAGTAGATTAATTAGAGGTCTATAAATGTGAAGTTGTTATCATTTGAGCATTGCTTTCAATTAAATTAAACATGAGGAGACGCTTTCCAAATAGAGGATAAAGGATGGGATACTGTGCTCTTTGGAGCACTCTGGCATCACTCCAGCAAAGCACTTAATCACTTGCTTAACTTCCTGTATTTGAAGGCAATTGGAACTACTCACATACCTTAATTCTAAGCATGTACTTAAGTATCTGCTGGATTAGCACCAGAGGGCCCAGCACCATCACTGAACTCCAAAGGCAGAGGTGGAAGAAATTTAGACCCACCGCATAGTACGAGCCCGTGGGAGAACGGGCAGAAAACACCACCACTCTTGGGGCATATAGCGGCATTGATTTTTTTTGAAGCAAGTCTCCCCCATTGCAGTCGATTTAAAAATTAATGCTGCAATATGGTTTTCTGTGTTTAAATGACCATCTTAATTTTGGGAGCTCATACATTTGTGATAACTCCAGGGATGGAAATATTTCATAATCATAACACGGTGTCCTTCTTAGATGAATAATCAATTCCATAGAGCAAACTGCTTGTCTACTACTTTGCTGAAAGCCTACCAGCTATGCTGTATTGATACAATATAATAAGGGTGTTATTTATTCAGCTGTTTCAAATAAAGCAACTCATCCATCGATTTTGAGAGGTTGGCCATTTTTTTTCTTGTGTGCTCTTGCTTTTAAGACAATTGGAGCAAAATGAGATGCAGGTCGATGGCCTTTTCTTTTCCTTTGAAACGATTACGTGTGCCAAAATCAGTATCACCATTTCCTTCTTCCTATGTAGCACCTGTCTGGGAAAAGTAAGATTTAACAATTTAAACCATTACGAGGCCATTACAGAAGAGAATTCTATAATTTATTTCATTTTTTTCCAAGGAATATAATGGAAATTCAACTTGTTTTGTGAAATTTAAAGGATTAAAAATGCGTAAAGAAAGACTTTCCCGTCATGGCAGAAATACAGCTGCTAAATGGTAAAAGGCAAGCATATGTTCTTCTGTCCAGGCAGTTAATGTGAAACTTTGCATGGTTTAGTTAAGTGTACATTATACATTTTAACGCATTACTGCTGCATGGCTTATGCTGGATAAGACTGAAGCTTGGATATGATCCCAGTTATGGCTGGAGTTGAAACAAGTAATATTTTAATTAAATATACTGTTTTACACAAACGAACCTGAAATGTAATTCGGCTAACGAAATATTTCCCCAGATAGATTAGTAGGCAGCATGCTGTATCCATGGTGTGTGACTGCAGATGGACTGTGTGAGCCGAAGGTGGTCTCAGAAGAACCATTTGATCATTTTATTACCTATGTTGATACACAAATATGGATGTTAGCCAAACATCTTAGCCAGGCTAATATTCTAATATAATTTACAATATGTGTTTGGCTCCATTTTGCTCATTGAATGAAACTGTTGAAATGTAACAGATTGCATCAGCTTTTGGAGCCTTCTCTGTTCTTTGTACTTCTCTACAGGTGAGGAATTCTGCGTCTGTAAGAACATACGTGCTTAAGTATGCATTAACCTCACTGTCCTAGTAGTTATAATGAGAGATACTCTAACTAAGCCCAGAAAGGTCTGAGAGGTGGAAGCTTGGTGGGAATTTTCTGCCCAGCTAGGATGAAGCAGTGTCTCTCTGCTTTCGTCTTGGTGCAGAGGGTCTCTGCTGGCACCGTGGGCTGCTTTGGTGAGGGCTTGCAGAGTTTGAGTCTCTCTGCTGTGAGTCGGAGTAACCCAAGCTCTCTGCTGTGTTGGGTCACATAGATGGAGAAGAAAGCAGTGCCACGCGTTCAGTCCTGAGCTGAGAGTCTGATGGTACCAGCCCTTAACCAGACCAGTCATCCCACTGAGGTTATTGTCTGGATAACTGCTGAGCCTGGGCAACAGCATTGGCCATTCATTGGATTTCCATACCATTTGCTTGACTGTACCTCATTTAGTAAGAAGTTAACTTGAAGTTCAGCTTTTCTTGGTACCAAGGTCCAGGCTATAATCAAAGAGCCCCCTCTGAGGATTGAACAGTGTCCCTGACATCACAGCGGTTATGAGGGATCACGGGAACACCAGGGATTAATCTCTGAATCAAAGATCCGTGGTTGAATTCTCCGTGCTTAGGAGTGGAGACATTGTTTTGCCCTGTTGAGTGGAGGACCCTTCTCCTCCCTGCCCAGCCAGCCTCGCTGCTAAGTAGGCAGGACAGGAGCCCTTGGTGGCACCCACTCCTCGCCGGCTGTTCCTGCTCTTCCTCCTCCTCCTCCTCCTCCTCCTCGAGGGCCATCAGGGAACAAATATTTCCTCCCTGCCCCGCTACAGCAAGGCCTGTGACCATCTGATTAATGAAAGTACTTTTATGGTCCCATTGCTAGGGGTATCAGGGCATGTCACAGTCTTTAATGTACGTATCCGTAAAGCAGTGGTGTGAGGTAGGGAAATGACGTTATCCCTCTTTAACTGATGGAGACCTGAAACTAATGACTTGCTTGAGATCCCAGAGGAAGAATGTTGCAGAGTGTGGATTCCCATGCATATCTACCATATCTTAGGCTAGTACTGTAAGCATCAGACCATCCTTTCCATCTTTCACTCTAGCCTGAGGTAGGGGTTACTAGTGCCTTTTTAATAAAAGGAAGGAAACATAGCCTTTCAGACAATATATACTTACTGTATATGTCAGATCATCTGCTGGTATAAAGAAATAAAAATGGATGAGAAAGATGTATAAAACATATTTTAATGGCAAATCTTTTAGGTCATCATTTCCCGTATACAAATGGTGTAATATTTATCCCAGGTGCTCATATGTGGTGTTGTATTTATAAAGATAATTGGAAAAGCATGTTCTGTGAGTAAGGGTAATAGACATGCAGGCAGTAGGTCCTTCAGGGTATAAGTAGTCTTAGGGGAGGTATATGTATATTATACACAATCTGTAAAACAGTTTCCATAGGAAAAAGCCTTTTGACTAAGAAGCAAGTTAACTGCTTATCCAATGATGGCTGTTTTTCAAAGTGTGATATGTTGGCATGTATTTTTCTGTTTGATTTGTATTCCTGTTGAGCCAGACCACACTTTCTGAGCAGTGCCTTCAAGGTTTGTGGACTATTTTGTTGCACAGGGAGAAAAGAAACTATTGCTCCATCTCTGGAGAGAAAGCAGCTCAATTTATCAGGGCATCTTGTTTACCAAGATTCCTCCTGAGCAGATGGTTTAATAGGCCCAATTTCAATCTACAGAAATAGTTTACAGCTGAGGTTTGAGTCCTGTAAGAAAAGATTTTTTAATGAAAAATGATCCAGACTTATTTTTCTATACATCTATTAGCCTTTTTTGATTGAGTTGTAGGCGTACCAAGCAACATCCATCCCTCAGGCTTGTTGTATTACAATCATAGATCTCATTTCTTCTCAGTTTCATTACATCCTACAGGTCAGGGACTTCAGAAGAGCAAGCTACCCATAGCAGGGGCTAATTCTTGCTCTTCTGGCTGCTTCTACATGTGTATCCCTCTAACACCCCTCATGCCATGCAGAGTATGTAGGTAGCTGGCATTTATAGGGAGCTTGTCACGTGCTTAGCATCTCCGTGTTCACCCCATCCAAGCAACTGCAGAGCAGTGGAGTGGTGTGGTTTACACCCCAACTGCCCAGTGTGACTTGGCTTGAGGTTACAGCCCAGTTCAAATTCAGCTGGTCAGAAGACTGAGGTCTGGAAAGGAGAGCAAAGTCCAGGGATCATAAGAACTCAAGATTTTACCCTTAGCTTTTCTCCAGGTAGTTTTGTGAACCTCCAAGGAGAATGAAGTGCTGACAATGACACGACAGCAGAGCCTGCTCCTGTAGATCAACAGCATCCCATTTACCTTCAAGCCACATCAGAGAGCCTGGCAGAGAAGAGTTTGAGCACCAGTTCAGACACACGCCAAGGGATATGTCTAGCTAGCACAGTTTTAAATGACTATTCATGCCAGAAACAGCCAAAAATGGCCAAATACAGATGGACACAGTGCAGCATCCTCACGTCTGCATTAGCCGTGCCAGTTTAGCAGGCCACCAAAACTTGGGGGGTTCTTGCATGAACAGCTATGGCAACTCTGCTCTGCTGTGTTGTGTTACGGATCAACCAGTGAGAGTACAATGTGTGCTGCAGGGAAGGATGAAAAAGGACACAGCGCCTGAACTTTTCAGGGGGATAAATAATGGGACAGAACTGTCTTGAGATGGGATTTGCAGAAATAAATACTTCCTAGAGCATGACATAAAGGTAAAATAATTGCAAGAGCTTTCAGAGAGCTTGAATCCAATTAATGTGTCATAAGAAATTATTTCCAGCCTTGTCAGCCATTTTAAACTTATCTGCCATCTGTTAGAGAAACCTAAAATCTTTGAGTAAACTGCTAATCAGCAAAGCAGCACTTCATACCTATTCCCTCACTCTGCACTTTGCCTGGCCCAGCAGACTAGCACAGATTTTCCCTTTATGAGGAGTCTAGATGGGCGAGGGACAGGAGGGAGAGTGAGAAATCCTAACAATCCCTCTAAAGCCATGAATCCAGCATAAATATGAGGGAAGAAAGAAATGTAAGAGGCATCTTATGTCATCTGTAAGGTTTACACAGAGCGGGTAGTATAAAATCCTTGGAAAATAACTGACTTTCGGTCAACCAGAGTCTTACTGTTGTACTTAGAGAAACTGAACTTATGACACTTAGGGACAAATCCACACCTACTGAGATGCTCCAAAAGGTTACAGAGGCACAAGATGTGTGCATGAGCAGAGCACCTAACATCCTCAGCTGAAAGCAGTGGCCATTGACTTTGCCACAAGCCTCTCTCAAACACTCAGCGGTGGTCCCTTGCCCTGACTGTCCTTTTGGCAGCATCAACGACCGGGAGCAGAATCGCAGCACACGGGTGGATGGTGGGACTTGCTCGGAGAGGCACAATTGCTCAGCAGCAGAGCCAAGAGCAGAGCATGAGTCCTCTGGTCCGCGCCCTTTTCAGTGAGACATATTGTTATCCCAGTCCTCGCCTGTGTTCTGCATCTATATTTTTTCTATATTATTTCAGTTTGCCTGCAGTAACTGGCTTTGGGTAAATTCTGAGTAAGCTGATATTTATCACATTTTTTTTGTTAATGATAAAGGCACAGCTTTTTGCTGTTTTAGTGTCATGTAGGAGAGCAGCTTTAACACTGTATAGACACTGTCTAGGAGTCCTCCGTGTTTCCAGATTCTCTATGAGAGCGTATTATGAGACGGCTGAGTGCCTGAAGCACTTTGATTTCTGTTTTCCTCCCACAGATTGTTGATGGCAAACTGTGGTTCCAGTTGGACTGCGGAAGTGGCCCAGGAATCCTGGGAATTTCTGGCAGGGCCGTTAACGATGGAAGCTGGCATTCGGTGTTCCTGGAGCTGAATCGCAATTTCACGAGCTTGTCCCTGGACGACAGCTACGTGGAGCGCCGCAAAGCCCCCCTCTATTTCCAGACTCTCAGCACAGATAGCTCCGTCTACTTCGGCGCCCAGGTCCAAGTGGATAACGTCCGCAGCCTGACCGACAAGAGAACAACGCAGGTCTTGAGTGGCTTTCAAGGCTGCCTGGATTCAGTTGTCCTAAATAACAACGAACTGCCGCTCCAAAACAAGCGCAGCAGCTTTGCAGAAGTGGTTGGCCTGACCGAATTAAAGCTTGGCTGCGTCCTCTACCCCGATGCCTGCGAGAGGCATCCCTGCCAGAACGGCGGCACCTGTACCAGCGTGCCATCTGGTGGTAAATATTTTGCATTACTTTATGGGTTGCCCCCCCTTGCCCCCCCCCATATTCCTCTACAATTTATTGCCAGAGATGGTTTTATGCAGCAGCATGCTTGAAAAATCTCATGAACTCTATAAAACTCTGATAGGTATTGCAAATTGTGTAAAAGCTGTTTGCTCTATAAATAACGGTGAAATGGTGCCCCTTCTCATTGCATTAGTGTTCCAGGAGGAAATTGATTTATTGGCTGTTAGGATAATCCTATTTCTATAGAAACCGATAGAATTACAATTACCGTAATGCTCAGCTGGATTTTTCAGGATCCATTTACAGCATCGAAGGCTGTAAACAAAGATGGTGATTTCAAACGTCCATCACAGATGCAACAGCACTGTTGCCTTTCTCTGTTTCTGAAGCTGTCACAAATAATTACTGAGCTGTCCACAAACACCTTGGTCCTTTTGTGAGTGAGTAATTTGATTACATGTCTGCATGGAAAATAGCAAGTCCACCCCATTATAAACACCCCCAGAAGTGTATTTTACAGCTTCCTCGGAGGCCTGAATGCTTCAAGGTCTAAGTAATATTATCCAAAGTTTATAGGGCATTGATTTAAACTGTGCTCGTGTTGGAGTTTCCTATCCAATGGTTATACGGTGGCTCCTGTGATTTGGTGCCAGTGACTTACTACCCAGTGCACAAGTTACCAAACTGTAAGAACAGTCAGCATCTTTGCAGGAAAAAAGCAAATGGCATACATGTAGGACACTTCCTCTAGGGCTGTTCTCTCTCTGCAGTGTATGGATTTCCCTTCCAGTTCCCCATATTGTATTAGCAGGCAGCATTGCTCACCTTTTCTGGCAGACTAAAACTTCCCTGAAAAGGAGGATGCTCAACAAAGAGGTCTTCTGCAAGTTCAGAGCTTTCCATCCACTTATTGTCAGTGGTTTTGGTCATGGTTCCCTAGGGATGTTCCCACTAAACTCCTTTTTTATGGAGCATTTAACCACTACCCCAGGGCTTTCTGCTTTAATGTGTCCATGCAGTTCCCTTGCACCCATAATTATTATTTCTGGTTTTCATTGTTTTAAGCCTTGTTCTCATATTTCCTTCCTGACCCCCCTCCCCCACATAGATTTTTCTAAACTTTAGGAACTTCCTAAACTTGAGTTTTCAAGGCTGAAATCTGGTGAGACCTGAGCAAAACTGTCAGACAGAAGTTTCTTATTTGGATAACCCTGCCCTTATAGGGTAAGCCCTGACAATGTGGATTTCCTGATGCTGAGCTATCTCAGCTAGCATCTCCTCTGGATCCTTGGCTTTGATTCAGCCACCTCTTCTGCCATGCTGGGGCAAATGTTGCATCAGGGATGCTATCGGCTTTGCTGTCGGTGGAAGGAGATGGGAGGACAATTGGGAGGAATGAAGCACAGCAGTGGCAAGCCAGGATGTGATGTGCACCACGAGGAGAAATGTTGCTGCTTGTGTGTGTTGTTAAGGGTCTTTATTTACCAAAGGAAGGAAAGAAAAGGAGTGCTGCACAACAAGGGCAAAAGGAAATCATTCTGATGCAGAAGGATGCTGCAGCCACTGAGAGAATTGCTAAGCAAGATTATTTAAATCCCTAGGAAATACAGCTGTAATATGTACCTGAACGTAACATGGCTTTGATTCAGACTCCATACTTAATAAATGAGGTTAACCATTTGCCTAGCATCCTAGGAAGCATGAGAACAGCTCCTTCCATCGATTTTATTTAAGTCTATTTACAGTATTGCTCAGCAATCTCGTGATGAGTAAATTGAAACCTTTCTAACAAAACGCTTTACAGTAATTCTTTTTTCCCCAGTGCCATGTGCATGCCAATTCAAACTGAGGGGAGACGTGGGGTGGGGGAGAAACAGGCAGCGCTGAAGATTGGACCCATTTTACTACTGGAGTGGCACGCACTGTTTTCATGTCAACATAATTCGCCGCTGGAAAGCAGTCATGGAACTGATTTCACTTGCCTGCGTTCCTGCCTTGGCGAGGGGGGCACGTGCCCTGCAGGGATGTTTCGGCTGCCTGCCGTTAAAAAATCTGTTTGCTGTTTTTACTGCCTCAGCAGTGTATGTAAATAAAGGATTGTTATAAAGCCATAATTCCAGTGCAATGGGCCCTGACTGTACGTTGGTGGTTCTGCAGCCCAGCCCACAAGAAGGCATGGGCATTTTTGTTTCCACCAGGCAAAGCGATCCTGTTGTTAGTGTCCTCCATATGCAAGAAGGCCACGTAATTAAATTCCGTACAGCATTGCAAATGCTAGTTGTGGAGCCACAAATTGCAGCGTGCATTTAAGAATCATCAGCCATTGTATTCGCTGACATAGATGTTAGCAGCTGACTTTCATTTAAAATAGAAAAAAAAGTAATAACTCTTCACTTTTTATCTTAAGAAAGACAATGCCAGGTTTCTTCTTTTTTGGTGAGGGGAAACATTCAAAAATATACCATGCAAAGGTCCTTTTCCTAATCGCAGGGCATTCAGTAGCATCACAGTCTCCTGACTAACATTTTCTATGATATTATCCTCCTGTTAAAGTTTCTGGAGAACAATGTTCGTTTTCCTAAACAGAGAGTATTTGGCATAATGATAGGATTTGTTTTAATAAATAAATTGTCTAATTTGAATTTTACAGAGCAGATTTGGTATACTGTTAACATCCTTTTTCTTACAAAAACCCTACTGTGCTTTACAAGAAAATTAAGAGAGAGAAAAAGGAAGCTCCAATTTATAGCTAACTTTAAAAGAAAACAGTCAAGCAAAGGTTACCCAACATTATAACATGAAAGAGTTGCTGGCTGCATGCCAGAAATCAAAGGGGCCGTGTCTAATTTACATATAATTTGCATAAATTGATCATCTAAACCACAAACCTCCATAATAGTATTCCTGTTGTGAGATCTTCCTTTCAATAGAAATGCCTACTGCCCTGTTCACCATTAATAAAAAGCTGCCTTTGACTACCTTCCACTTCATCCTGCAGTTACAGGAGTAGGGTGATATTACGGCCCTGTTTGGGGAATTGCTAAAGCGATGCTGTGTATGCACTAGGAGTATGTGCACGCTGCTGCTGTTAGGGTTCGTGTGGGTAAATTCACAGCAACTTCGAAGCGCCTGGCTCAGGGACAGTGCTGCGCATGGGCTGCCCAGAGCTCGGGACCGATGGCAAAGATACTGCCCCGAAAGGAGAGTTGGCATAGTCCACCCCTGCTGGCTCTTTCTGTCTGACCTCTCTGCACATGGAACAGCAGGACAAAATGGGGACCTTAGCCTGCAGGAGAAAGCATAGATAGCTCAGATGCTCTGAGACATCACTGAGAGTACAGAAAAACCTCTGTGCTTTCAAAATCTGGTTTCTGGGCCAGCAGAAAGCGACCATGACATGAAGCTCTGCTTGCACTCATGTGTTCCCACGGGTCCAAATCAAGTCCTGCGGCAGCAGTGTATTCTCAGCATTGTCGGTGGTTAAAGAGAGGGCACTGTGTGTCCAGAGACCCCACAGGGAGATCCCCTGCACGCTTTAAGAGGGCTGGGAAAGGGGGACGAGCACTCACTAGGTCTGACAGTTCGGGAGAATCCTAGCAGAAAGAGCTATATATGGCTTTAGGAGAATTTTCTTGGGAGACACTGGAAACCACAGCCCTGAAATATAGGCCACATTCCTCCAGACTTTTCAGTCCCTACCAATAAGTACAGGTCAGTAAATCTATCTTCAAAGAAAGTTGTTAACATTTTGAAACCTGACAAACAGCATGACTTTCAGAAACAGCTTGGCTCTTTGGACTGAAATTTCCCAAGAAAATTCAACCAAGTGTTTAAAGTGTGGTTAAGCTATAAGCTGCTGAATATGAGGTCTTAAAATGGGAAATGTCGCACAACCTTAATAATAGAGTGGCGTTACTAGGTCTGCCAATAGTAAATGTATGTTTAGCTGCATGAATAACAACATGAGCAATCACAGCAATAGAAGGCCTTACTGTAATCAAATGCAAACACTGCGCCAAGGTTTTCAACCACAGAGAGAAACCTCGTGCTTGTAAAGCCTGCAATTATAAGTATAGTTACTTCCTTTTAATTTGATCAGTCCTATATACATCTGGCTTTGATTGAAGTAAATGGCTTATATGAATACGCAATTTTATTTGAACATGAAGCATTTGAGCAAAAATATCTACTGAGTCAAGGACTATGGGCAGTGTGAGGACCAAAAGACATTGCTGTCCCCTCTCCTCATTTTTTTCTTTTTTTCTTCTTTCTTTCTTTTATGTACAGAGTTAAAATCCAAAGGGAGGGGAAAATGCAACCTGGCACTTAGGTGGTGTTTTTACTAAATGTTTTAAAGCATGTTGGCAACATTGACACATGGGCGGGTTTGAGGATTAGGTAGTTCATAAGAATGACATTAGGGAAAAATGGGTGTATTAATACCATAGTCGTGAACTGACCTGGTCTTACTTACGTTGATCTCGCTTTTTCACACACACAAACAAGCCAGCATGCTGTAATGTGAGCATACCAAACACACATCAGTTAATTTTTAAAACCTTTTTAGAAATGTGGGGGGGGTTAATCTTTTTTATGGCTGTGCTTTTAGACATCTGGATTTAAATTCCCACTTTCAAAGCACATACATGCCAATCCTTTCATAGAAAGCACTGGTTTAACAACGACTGAGGTTCATTTTCATACCAACTACTGGCAAGAGGCAATCATCTGTTTGAAGACAGATAAGTTAAATCTGAAGTGGCAGGAATAGGTATGGCTGAAGAACACACAGTTCTTGAAGGTGGCTTGGTACGTCTATAAACATGCCAAAATACAAATGCTGGGAGAGGTCCTCTTCACTTTCAGTTCTTCTCATCAGTTAACTTGCCATGAAACACTATGTGAGCAGGGCCAAGGGCCCGCCTGTTTCTGGACATTGAGTTTGTCAGGTCTAGCTGCACAGCAGGGAAAGAAACTACGTGGGGAGATCAAATGCAAAAGCCAAAGCACGTAACAGATAAAAGCCAGCTACTCTTGCATGTGATAGATAGAAACAGGAGCATACACATGTTCAAAAAAAGAATTGGCAGCAGTTCGGAGCATCCTCTTTAATAAAGTCAAGTAAACCTGAGGATAGACAGACATTCAGATGCTCAGGCTGGGAATGCTACCAACAGAGACGTTCACTGCATAACGGCATCCCATCTGCTGATGGCACCATGCCTGCCTTTTGCCACTGTCTCAGCTTATTAAGTGCCAAGCACTCATAGGCATAGGCAGGAAGCCTGTGTAGCATCCTCACTTACAGCATGTTGCTCTTCGGTAAGGTCTGCGCTGAAAAATCCCTTTTCCTCTGGATAGGGACATGGCAACAAGGCAGGAAGAGAAGCTGTTGGAGTCAAAGGGAGAAGGTGACTCAGCTACATAGAGGGGACTCAGATTAGTGGAGGAGCATGAGAGAAGCCTTATAAGACAACCAGAAAGCCCAAGACTATGTGTAAGCAGGAGAGGGCTGTGTCTACATAATGTTTTAGATCACAAATGAGCGTTGACATGAGTCTTCTGATCATCCCCTCTCACTATGCTTTGGTTCCCACTGTGGAGAGGTGAGGTCTTGGAGGGCAGAACCAGGCTTCCTTCTGGATGGTGCTGAGCTGGAAGACATGCACCAGGAGTGCAGCTAATGTGATCCTAAACCTTAGAATCATAGAATGGTTTGGGTTGGAAGGGACCTTAAAGATCATCTAATTCTAACCCCCCCTGCCATGGGCAGGGACACCTTCCACTAGACCAGGTTGCTCAAAGCCCCATCCAACCTGGCCTTGAACACTGCCAGGGATGGGGCATCCACAGCCTCTCTGGGCAACCTGTTCCAGTGCCTCACCACCCGCACAGTGAAGAACTTCTTCCTTACATCTAATCTCAGTCTATCCTCCTTCAGTTTAAAGCCATTGCCCCTTGTCCTATCACTACATGCCCCTGTAAAAAGTCCCTCTCTGACTTTCCTGTAGGCCCCCTTTAAGTACTGGAAGGCCACTATAAGGTCTCCCTGGAGCCTTCTCTACTCCAGACTGACCAACCCCCAACTCTCTCAGCCTGTCTTCAGAGGAGAGGTGCTCCAGCACCCTGATCATCTTCATGGCCCTCCTCTGGACTTGCTCCAACAGGTCCATGTCCTTCTTATGTTGGGTGCCCCAGAGCTGAATGCAGTCCTGCAGGTGGGGTCTCACGAGAGCAGAGTAGAGGGGGGAAAATCACCTCCCTCGACCTGCTGGTCACGCTTCTTTTGATGCAGCCCAGGATACAGTTGGCTTTCTGGCCTGCAAGCGCACATTGCCGGGTCATGTTGAGCTTCTTGTCAACCAACACCGTCAAATCCTTCTCCGCAGGGCAGCTCTCAAACCACTCATCGCCCAGCCTGTATTTTTGCTTGGGATTGCCCAATCCATGGACCTTGCACTTGGCCTTGTTGATCTTCATGAGGGTTGCATGGGCCCACCTCTCAAGCCTGTCAAGGTCCCTCTGGATGGGATCCCTTCCCATTACCTGGATATTAAATTAAAAGTGTAATAAAAACTCTTTGTTAGACCTAGGATGCACTCCTGACCAAAAGGGTTTTCTTTACGATTGCACTTTGTCCATGGCCGTGTGGCTACAATGTGCTGTAGCGGGCAAAATTACAGCCCCTGCTGAGAGGTTTGGAGAAGCATAAAGGTCTGCCAAGTCTGCTGGCCAAGTCAATATATGCTGTGTACTGAGCCATCGTATCAGCTCTTCACATCCCTACTCCATGAATTTTGACATATGCTTTGCTGTGTTGGAGACCTCCCGGGTGAATGCTCTGCAGCTCTGAGCATGTGTGTCACGGGAAAGTTCTGTGTCTTTTGCCAGTGGCTCAGAGTTGCCAGGTGTAGGGCAGTGCTTCCAACAGGAGGAAAAGTCAGTGATAAATATTGTCATTTAATACTGTCTTGTTTTATTGCCTTTTTTATTTCTAACTTTGATCCCTAGACTTAGAATCTGTACTGAATACTTCAGTCTTCTAATATCTGACTGTGTTCCACCATCATTAAATCAAATTCAGTCAAAAATGTAGGCTTTCAGAAGCACACTTTTCATTTTGGTCTTGTTCATACATTGCCCAACAGAGCTCTGAACCATCTGGAGCATTCAGTTTAATCTCCTCTTAGTATAAAATGTTAATTGAAGTTAGTGCATCTTTAATATAAACAATAAGCAACAATAATAATTAATAAATCCATGTTCCTTTTATACTTAGTGCTTAAAGGATTTTTTTTTTACCAACTCAGTATTTCTTAAGTTTTTCTGCAGTGAATAAATGTAACAGAATATGTTACAGACTGAGAACCCAGAACTTAATCAGCTGAAACAATCAGAAGACATGAAAAGAAAGTGACTCAAAGGCTTTATCTTGCAAGTGATTGGCAACTAATAACTTAGGTACAGAAAGCTGGTTTTTAAGGTCACTTTAAAGCTATGTAGGTTTAAAATATCAGTCAGCAAATAGAACATACCTATTCTGCTATTATATATGGCAACAGATTTGTTTATGAATAAAATATTTTATATTTGAATTGAACATTTTCATTTCAGTTAAACTCATTGAGATATATATATATATAAAAAAAAACATTACTGCAAATTTTTGAACTATAGATGTCACTGTTCAGTCATAAAATGAAGCACTGAAACAGCCTTATTTATTCATGCTGTGATTTCTACCTACAGTATTTCTAGATCAGGTACTTTGCCAACTAACAATAAATCTTTCATACAGATGGCATCAAAATGCAATGCCTGGCGCGGTCGCAGTTTTGTAATTCTTGAGGCACAGATCTCTACAGGTCCAGAAAATTGTTTGCATTGTCTGAATGAGATATGTGTAAGACACAAAAAAATAATCCCATCTTGCTGGTGCTGACCAAATACACTTTCTAGGAATCCCCAAAGTCAAATCATTTCTCTCCTTAGCTCTGCAACCTTGAAAACAGCAGTGCTTCTATCTCCCTTCCTATAGCAGGACAATGAAACAGCATGATATTTAAGTATCTCTTTCATTTATCTTCAGTTAAATAGGATTGGACTCTTGACTGAATACGCCAGCAAGTCTGGTTCCAAGTTTGTTCTCTAAAGCCTGTCCTCATGAAAGAATTCAATTAGAGTAACTGAACAAGGCGAATTGAACCAGATGGGACATAAAAGATGGGGGAGCCTTAATGCAGAATTGCTTTTGCCTCATGCCTCTGCACTGGGCTTTTCCATGTTGTTTCCATGAAATTCTTTTCCTTGTAACTGTGCTGGAAACTCCTGCCTTGTTTCCTAGAGCAGTGGCTTTTAAAATATGTTTGGGTTTGGGGTGGGGGTGGGGGGGTGTCAGGTGTATAGATATAAATGGTTTTTAAAAATATGTTTAGAAAGCTCACCACAGAAGGATGATATTTCAGCTACATCAGTTTGTTCTCCAATAACTTTGACACTGAACTGAGTTGCATTCAACCATTTCATCTCTACCCCCAGCAGTATTAATGGCAGGAAAAGTTCCTTGTTCCAGTTGTTTAATATGCTATATTCAGTAAGTATGTGAACCCCATAACTGGAGCTTGAACCTTGCCTGCACATCTGTTTGGGGCATTTAGATTATGTAAGCAGTTTTTTAAAATACCAGCCAGAGTGTTTTACAGATGTCCAGGAAAATTTTGCTAGTTCAACATCTCTAATCTGGGATCCTTTCCATCCCAGGGACTGCCTTAGCCATTTCATGGCTTTCACAACCTACATGTTCCTTGCTCTTTTGAAGTGTAAAAGCACTTGGATTTCAATATCCAGTTCACAACATAACATAAAGAGACATACTGCTTCACTGGATTTCTTCGTGACCTTAAATAAAGTTTTTATTAATGGCATCGTGCCATACAAAATCACAAAGAGAGGGAAAAATAACAAGAGATTTGTCATTTGATACTTGGCAGAGTGAACTGATGAGTTTAAAAAACCCATGATGTTGCTCCGCTGATGGCAAGTAACATGGAAGTAGGACTTTGATCCCCTACAGGGTCCCCCTCCACTTGAGTGGACTTATGTCTGATGTACTGCAGCCACTGATTAATCAGTCTCTTAATGGCACACACTGCACATAGTCAGCTCTGATTAGAGCTGGTGTTGCCCAGTTCAGCTGGTATTATGAAGTGTAAGTTCATGCCCAGATGATGCTCTTTATGAAAGTGGTAAATATCACTACTAAGTGTTTTATTACTGTCACATCCCTACTGTGTCATCCTTCTAAAAGGCAGGCGTGGAAAAGCTCTCAGCTCATGAATTTGTGCTTCAGTGAAGCCCCTAAAGGAGTGTGGGCTGCCACTATCAGCAAATAAGGTCTGTATTTTCAAAAATATTGGGAGATGCATCCTTGATCTAGAATATTTCTGGTGACCAAAGTTGTTCATGGACAACATTTATTCTTGTCTGAATCATGACAATCAGGATGGCCTGGGCTGCAGCTATTCCTCTGGTCCCTGGTTGTAGACATGAGCTCCAATTGCCCAGACATCCCAGATAAACAAACTCTTGTCTGGAATTAGTGTGGACCACACAGGCATACCAGAACAACTATAAACGTCCCCTTTCTCCCACAGTACAATATATTTTTTGGAGTAAAGAAGCCAAATGGATCCCCTTGCTTCTAGACAGATACAGTGTTAGGCTTCTGATTTATTTCTCTGTGTCCCTCACCTCCCAGGCTACCAGTGCAATTGCCTCTCCCAGTTTACGGGAAGGAATTGTGAGTCGGAGATCACAGCCTGCTTCCCAAATCCCTGCCGGAATGGAGGCTCATGCGATCCCATCGGCAACGCTTTCATCTGCAACTGCAAAAATGGCCTGACGGGAGTAACGTAAGTGACCCTCCCCAGGTGGGCAATGGGAACTTTTCAATTCAGTGACGGCGGGTTATTTGATCAGGCATTTTGTACTCAAAAGCTATGATTCACTTAGCAAAAAATAAGCCAAAAAATTAGTGCTTATTTCAAGTATAAGCTAATGACAGCTGAGAAATCCATTAGGCCTGCATTCAGAAATGCTTTTCTGAACTTGGCCTAATTATTAGTATGCTAAATTATTATTTCAGGATGTTATCTCCAGACAGTTTTCACTGAGATATGTACACCTAAGTGTTAGAGGCTTTTTGAGCAATCCCACAAAGCCTGTAGAAACTGCTATGTAATTTTTTTTTTTTTCAAATGGATCAATTATTTAGTCATCTTAGCCTGGACATAAAGCCTAATTTATTGCGTTCATTTTTTTAAAGTCCCAGCCTTGATCGTATACTTGGTATAAAAACAGAAAATCCCCTGACCTGCCCCTCAGCATGGTTTTTTTTCTCATCTAGTTTGTCTACTGTTTGTATTTTTTGTTCTGCCTTTTTCTTGATCGCCTGTTCTTCTTTCCAGTTCTCCTCTCTCTTTAAGGTTCCGGTTCTTTTTTTTCCCTACTTCTCTAATATTTGCTGATTTTATCTCCAGCCCTAAATAATTTTACACAGTCAGTATAACCTCCTTTTCTCTTAAATAAGTACTCTGATTTTTTTACTATATTTTTTCTCAACTATTTTCTCCTTCAATCCTCCTAATGTTTTGTATTGAATCCCATGGGATGGTCCAAAAACAATATAAAAAGGCTGAGATTGTCTATTACATTGAGTGAGCCTCATTAGGGTCAAGTAGCCTTTTCCTATCCGAGGCTTTAAATTCTTATTTCTTTCTTGATGTTTCTATTTTATTGTCTTAAAAAGCCATGAAATACCTGTAGAAAAAAATAAATACCATTAAATAATGTGATAACAATATGATCATTTGCCAAGCACCAGCAAGGTCTTAACTGTAATGGTACCACTTTGACAAGATAAGTCATCATGTACAAGCTGGGCTGTTTGCTAGGTGTTCTCCAAACTCCAAACTCTCCTCTTCTTCTTTTCAGGTGTGAAGAAGACATCAATGAGTGCGAAAGAGAAGAATGTGAAAATGGTGGCTCCTGTGTCAACATATTTGGTTCATTTCTGTGTAACTGCACCCCTGGCTATGTGGGGCAATACTGTGGTCTTCGCCCCGTGGTGGTTCCCAATATTCAAGCTGGGCATTCATACGTCGGCAAGGAGGAACTGATAGGAATAGCCGTGGTCCTGTTCATCATATTTGTGCTGATCATCCTCTTTATCATCTTCCGCAAGAAAGTTTTCAGGAAGAACTACTCCCGCAACAACATCACACTCGTACAGGATCCAGCTACTGCCGCCCTGCTCAACAAGAGCAACGGCATCCAGTTCAAGAACATCAGGAACAGCGGAGACAGCAGAAACATCTACCAAGAGGTTGGGCCCCCGCAGGTCCCGGTGAGGCCGATGGCCTATACCCCGTGCTTCCAGAGCGACTCACGGAATAACCTGGACAAGATAGTGGATGGGCTTGGTGTGGAGCACCAGGAGATGACAACGTTTCATCCCGAGTCCCCTCGAATACTGACGGCCAGGCGGGGGGTGGTGGTGTGCAGCGTAGCTCCCAACTTGCCCGCCATGTCTCCCTGCCGCTCCGACTGCGACTCCATCAGGAAGAGCACGTGGGATGCTGGGACGGAAAGTAAGTGCTGCTCCATGCCAGTCTTGCTCTTCCCTGCCAGAGGTAGGGGTTGCCTTCAGGGTGCAGCAGGTACAGTGGCACAGGTACCTTTAATGCTCCAACCTCATACACTTAAAATTGTTATATTTCTCCAAGAAGAGGTTTGGTTTGATTTTGAAAGGTTATAATTAAACTAGGCATACAAGACCTCTACTTCTATGCATTAAGTATGACTAAACGCATTTATTTCACTTGTTCAGAAAGCACGTATGAGTAAGTGCTCTGAGCATTAGTTCTTCAAGTGATACAATGCAATTATCTTTCTATTGGAAAAAAATAATTTGGGGAAGAACTCTCAATTATAAACTCTGCTAGGTTTGGGCAATTTGTCTCCTGGGGGAGTTAAACTTTCTGGAAGAAGCAATCCTGTTTTGCAACGGGGACAAATGAATTAATATTCTCTACTTCCAGTGTCTATGAAATTAAGCAGAAAATCATGCACTACTTATAGGATCACCTTTTCAGAACATTGCATTCCCATCTGCATTCAGTATCAGAGTGATCACAAAATTTCTGATCCCCACGCTTGCCCTATTGGTGCTCTGATGGTTTCTCACTTGATAACACAGTGCTCCCTCCATTCCTGAACAAGTTGCTGGAGATGCAGCAAACATCATCTCTTTAGTCATAGCAGGAAATACCAGTTTGCTGGGACACGGTTGCAGCCCAGTGTTGTCTATCCTTGCAAATCAGAAGGTGTCATATGGACTGGGAGATGGTTGCTTTAGCATACAGGGGGGTTTTATGATGTTTTCTCTTTTTTAGTAGTTTTTCCTAATGCATCTTCAACTCCACTGCAACACAGCCTTAACCAAAACTGTCACATAAAACTCCATGATCCAGAAACTCTCATAGTCCTGTAGTTCTAGGCAATAGGAATTGAGGAAAAGAGAGAGGCATCAGGCACTGCCTCATACCTGTGCCCTGACCTGCACATTTACATCTAAGGCAGTATGTTGGCTAAGGTCTTCTAATGAAAAACAGGAATTAATTTTCATTTCTTTGGACTGTATTTCACGGTTGTGTTGTGGTTGACCGTTTTAACCATTAAATATAGTTTTGCTGATTGAAAGCATCAGCACGCCAGTCCCCACACGTGCTCTGTTCTGTATTCTCCTGGGTGTTTCTGCCGCAGACGCTGCTGGTATCTGTATGAATTTCTGCACAGCATGAGGCCACGCCATGAGACGGACCTCAGCTGTCAAGGAGTGGGAAGCAGTGCAGCTTCATTACTGCAGCACTCGCTCCGTCTCCTACATACCCTGCTGCTCAGCAGGAGCAAATCAGCCCTTACTGCATGGAGGTGCCTCATGCTGGGTAGAAATATCTACAGCTAGCAGGCGGAAAGCTGTACTTACGTGTTTGCAGCACCTGGGCTTGTTCATTTGTAATTATCTCAGGTATCTATCTCAGTGCTTACTATGGAGGGTAACTTTTTGTGTTCCTTATTATCACTCATATAATGTGTAGCTGAATGTGTTTATTCATGTGTGTTTAATTACACAAGAATTTATACCGTAGGCTGCAGTTACATTTCTAAACTGTAGAAGAGTTGTCAAGACTGAATGTCCCTGATGAAAAGCAATGTAAATTGAAGCATAATCTATTATATGTCAGTGGTGGAGCCATTAAAATCTGATCCGAGGGCCACCAATGTGAATAAAAAGATGCACAATATGTTTATTGAGCATTGAATGAGCCTTTAATGAGGCTCTCAAATTAAGAAATGAACAGTAAAGATAAATGTAACTGTAATCTCCTGTATAAGATGTTTATACCACATTTTTTCAGTCATCATTTTCTTGCTGCTGAGACTACATGTCATCTAAAAAGGCAATACTGAATACAGATGTTTCCTCCTTGATTATAGTGGTGTCAGCCACTTGAAAGACTCTTTGGGCTTCAAATGCTTCAAAAGTCTAGGTATCTTTGTCAGCTGCTTCCTTGACCAATAGGTCATTTCCTCTGTCCGAAGGAAATTATTTTATTCTGACAAAAATAATAGAAGGTTACTTGTTGGCAGGATTTAAATGGCTCCGTGGTATAAGTAGACAAATCTGCATACCTAGAGAGTACCATTTTGCTTTGTTTTTGCTGTCAATGAAGGTAAAGGGGTTGATGACGCTGAAGAAGTGACCTGTTTTGCAGGAAGTAATAAAGGCAGCAACTCCGAAGTACAATCCCTCAGCTCCTTCCAGTCTGATTCCGGTGACGATAATGGTAAGAAACGGTTTCATCTTTATTATGCTGGAGACAAAGCTATTTAACTCTCTTTCTAATATTATTAAAAACCTTTAGGTGACATCTAGAAAGCCCTTTAATGATATAGAAGTCAGAAAGTCCTGGGTTCAAACCCTCACTTTGTGTCCATTTTTTAAATTATAGGAACATAATTAAAATCTTGATGCTTGGAGCTGGTATATCAGTACCAAGCTTTACAGTGAATTAGAGGTGTGATACAGCAGAGTCATGTTGCCAAGACATAAGTTGACTAATAGGTTGCAAGGGAAACTGTAGGATTTCTATCATTTTCCTTCTTGGAAGAGGATGACTTTCATGTTTCATCAGTCAAATTAAAGGGAATTTCTGTGCCGTTTGCCAGGTCTCATTCATGGCCCCAGCAAAACTCTGCTGGTGCTCAGCAGCAGCCGTGAGCGGATGAGCCAGTCCCTGGTGGCTTGGCCTCTCCCTGGCACTCACAGCTCAGCGAGCAGTAGAGCACCATTAAATCTTTGCTCGGTGCATGTTCGTTGCCCGCTGTCATGTCCTACATCATTATCTCAGTGGGTGACATGGGCAGAGCCATATACAGCCTGAAAGAGGCCTACAAAGTCAGAGCAAACCTTTGTTCCTATGGCCCATGTATGTTGAGCGGTGGGTCTTAGAAAAGGCAAGATGTTCTGCTGGGGAGGGATGATGGATGTCAGGGAAGCCTCATTCAGATACACGGAAAAAGATTAGCACAAAGAAATTGCACTTAGTTTCCTCAGCTGCCAGTTAATGAACTGTCTGGAGACTCAGTTCCTCAGTCATGTCATGCAGCTCTTCCCTAGGTACTCCTAAACGTTGGAAAAAGCACTTAAAGAGAAGTGCACTTGCAGTTCCTTTTGGTTCAGCTGTGGCTGAAGCATTATGAGTATTTTTGGCAAGCTTCTGAGTGCTTTTCTGCCCCTGCACCCCCCAAAAAACACCCTTTAGTGTTTTTCAGAATTATTAGAATTACTATTATTTCAATAATATATATTTATATAGTAATTACCTTTAGAGTAATTATTCAGGTACTCATTTATTGTATGTGGTTACTTTTTATATCTCCCAGATTCTAATTAGGCTTTTCAAGCATCTGATCCTGCCCCCATTTAAATCAGTGACACAGTACCCACTGAAGCTGGATTGGAGCTTCTGTGCCCGCTCATTTTTTTCTGAAAGCTGTATTTAAAATATGGCCTTCAGAGATAACAATTCTAGTTGAGGGTCTAAACAAATCCATATCTTCAGGGAGAATTAGGGAAGAAACTTAAATCATCTGAGTTGCTTTGCAGAGGTCAATGCAAGACTGCATGCTCCGTTTTTTGCAGCAGCAGCAGGGAGGGTTTGCAGTGCAAGAGCTTAATATATAAATACAGGCACAAGTAAGCATATATACGCTCATATACATGTTCATAGGGGCTAACGGATATCCCTCTTGAAGCCATAGATCCTTGCCCTTCCTGTCATTTGTTTGGCGCCAGAGAAGCACTGGGACGCATCCCACCGAAGGCGTGAACAGCCCTACGCTGTTCAGTTTGTATCAGGTGCAGGCAGCCTCCGCTCACCCTCTCCATGGTGCTTGGAGCCTTCTCTTGCTGGGTCGAATACGGGTTGTCTCACCATGCAAATTCTCTTGGGGTGTGATTTTGAACCTACTTTTATTTCTTCCACCTTAATTCTACTGTATTTAAATTGCTCGGCTCCCCTAGCCTTGTTGAGAGTAGTTACCAGTATTTTTTGTGATCAAAAGCAAAAATTTTTATTAGCCATAAATGTAAAAAAATAAAAGTTGCCCACCTCCAGCAATAATATTTTGGGAAGTCACTTCAACGGCAAGTTACATGTTTCCATGGTAACTATTTTGAATGGGGGGATAGGGCAAGACAAAAGCGTATTTCTAGGTTACTGTTTCACTGCAGGCCAGTGGATGGTCGTGCTGGGAAGTCCAAGGAACTGCTGTTGATGACAGCAATTCTTACCGCTGAGCAATGCTGTATTTGGGGATTGCCTTGCACTGAGCTGCCTGGGGTAAAAGTTTCCCTCCCTTCTGTGAACATGCTCTGCTCAGCTCCCACCAGAGCCAGCCCTTAGTTACGATGAAGACTGTGCTGGCCCTGATTTTTGACCTTCTGTTTTTCATTCTCGGTTGTTCTCCTCCTACAGTAACAGCTGCCCTCCACCTCCTTTTGCAGCCATGCAGCAGCTAATTACATGGAGTCACTTATTTTTCCATAACGTTTATTATGCCTTAGCCAATACAAGTCTCCCTTGTAGAGTTACCAACGCTGTTGATGGCATAACATGCTCAACGCAGACACAGAACACAGTTCTTTGGTTTATCAAGGCTCTTTTTGCCAAGCCTTCACAAGGACTGAGGAAATTGGATGAAATCCTTGATCACATGCCCAAAATTTAACAAAAGCATCAAAATATTCAACATATATTTGAATGGCACTATTACTGTCAACATGTTCCTTGTGACCTCTAAGTCTATTGGCTGCGTGAAACAAAAAAGGATGTCTTGCCCAACTTTTCTGGTCCCCTTCTTAGCCTGCTCCAAAGCAATCAGTTTTCTCCTAATTATAAGACAAAGGAAAAGGGATGGATCCAGTACCCACTGAATCGGAGCTTTCCCTCTGGTTTTAGTGGGTTTTATTTCAGGTCCTCAAAGGCAGGGGTGTGTGTTAGTCCAAAATGCAGATCATCTAGAGGACCACACATTATAGGCCTGTTGGACTCCATGTTAAACAATTGCACGGTCTGTATTAATTATTTCAAGTGAAAAGTATGTTTTGGTAAAACACCTGCAGAGAACACACAAAGCATTTGTGAAAATGTTCTGTCAAACACAGATCAAAATTTGAACCAAACCTACTTGGATGTGTCCTCCTAATTACAGCAGTACTGCTTAATATCCCAGAGGTATTACATGGCACAGCACAAACAGTAAATAAGTAAAACATTCCTCTTAGGAAATAGATTGAGCTTAACACCATTTCAGATGGTGTGATGGTCTAAAAGATAATGATCCCTTGGAGTACATGGCACCATCTCTAGAGACCTTTAAGCAAGAATGAATTAGAAATTAGTGTCAGGTGGACAAGATACTGCTTTGGTTAATTGAATCAGCTGGCCAGTCTGCTTGAATTTATGAGGTGATACATATCATCCCATATGCCTTTCTGGAAATGCTGGTTTGGAATTTATCACCAGTCTGAAACAATGTATGGGATTATCTGAAATGAAATGTCCTGCAACCCACTGCATAAATCATGCATTGGTCTGCAGCCTTTTTTATTTTTCAATGTCAGTTCTGTCTGTTTGAGAGAATTTATTGTGGTAACGTATGATGTGTGTTTTAAATACTAACCTGAAGCTGTCCTTCCCCTCCCTTTATTTTCTGCTTTCCCTCCCCTGCAAGCTTCCATAGTGACTGTCATACAGCTTGTCAACAATGTAGTTGACACTATAGAAAATGAAGGTATTTAAATTTTTTTCTTTCTTGTTATTCAACAATGCTTCCTGTTTTCATTGTGAAACATTCCAGCAGAACCTCACTAATCTGCACTGACCGGCAAACTTGTGGCAGGGATTGGGTTTTGCAGATCAGCATGTTCACCAGCAAACACGAAAACACCAGAGGGATGTACCACAAAATATCTGTGGGTAATTGGAGGTGGTAGAAAAGGTGTCAAGGCCTTCATCCTCTTCTGTTCAAGTCAATGTTTTTGCTTGCTTATTCCCATTGCCTTCAGAGGAAAGGATTAGGTTGACAATGGAGCCAAATCATTGAGATTATCCTGGCTGCAGAGACTGGGAAACAGAAGAAGACGCAGGAAGGCTGTAAAGTGTCCCAGGCTGCAGTAGAGCTGGGTTACGCACTCCAGAGGGACCACGTGGAGAGGAGCAGAGTGGTGGTAGGCAGGTGGCTGGTTTCTCCCAGGTAACACTGTCAAACAGAAGATGTGTAGACACAACTCCATGGATGCCACGTAGCAAGGCAGCCGGCCTGCCACTGCCTTCCCCTGGGGTTGATGTGCCCACTGAATATGGGTCCAAGGACCCAAGACTCAGCTCTGCCACTGACCTCCTGGGTAACCTCAAGCACGTTATCTTACAAGTGAACTGGTTTCCCTACCTGTAAAACAGGAATATCACTTTTTTCTTCTTCCGTAAAGTACTGGGGAAACGTGATGTATGATAGATAAACATTACTTTTATTTATTTGTACAACATTTACCTTATCCTTGGGAAAATGTCAACTCAACATCAACTCAAGTTATCCACAAGTCCAAAATTTCATATGTCTTTAGCAAATTTAAGCCAGGTTTTGCAGATTTCAGCTAATCCAGTCTGCATAATGCTTAAAGATGATCAAGTAAATTATTTTTGTGAAAAGACTGATTTTTTTCTTCAGCCAGTGTCACGGTAATTTTGAAAAGCACTTTTACTCCTTGCTAGTGATGGCACTTGAGTATTTGTCTATAGTACATTTACTGATTTCCTGAAGTGTAAGAGTGCCATTCTTCTCGCTATCAAATAAAATGAACTAGCCAAAGTTAATTCAAAAAGAAAGTCCCGCTCAAAAAATAAGAAAATAACCTTGAAAAGAAACCATAGCCACTGTAAATGGCCTTGCCTTCCTAAAGGAAAGCTTAAGCAAACACATTGGCTCCCCATCATACTTTCCAGGTCAGAAAAAGCCAGCCTGGCATCAGTTTCAAGAGGCTGTCCCTGAAAATGCTTTTCCCGCTTCCCAGTTCCTTATCTGAGACCTATGAACCTTGCATGCTCTGCAGCAGAGCTGGTGAAGGCAGCGAGCAGTTAGCCGCACCGGAGCTCCCGGTGCCCGGCGGGCAGGATCGCTGCCGCGGAGCCGCGGGAGGATGGGGCTCCTTCCCCAGGGAGCTGCCACGGGTCGTGCAGGTCAGCACATCAGTGAGGTTCTCCTGGATCCTGAAACCACGCAGCTCGGAGGGACCTGACGCATCTCGGGTGCAATGTCATTACACTGACCAAAAGACAGCAAAATCCACTTTAGGAAAAAGAGAGAAGTGAAGAAGGAGAAGAGTGGTTAGGGCCGGTTCAGACACTGCTGCTAAACCTGCAGTAGCCCCAACCCTCCTCACCCCAGGCTAACGCAGAGCAGGTAGAAAGCTACTGTCTGGCTAACGAGCTAACGAAGAAATCGCTATCACCACATGCGCTATGTGGTGATAAGCAAGGGCAAGAGTGGTCTCCAGTAGATGGAGGCCTGGAGAATAGTCTTCTCTGCCCTCGTCTGTGGCTGAGCCCCAAGGTTAACCACTGTAATGCCATAAAGGTCTATTTGTCTGGCCAGACCTCCTCCAGCAATGCAGTCGAGAGACCTTGCCCAGTGACTTCTTGCATGAAGCCCAATAACATGTGGCTAAACAAGAGCATCTCATCTAGAAAATGCTGCAGCTTATTCCCCGCCCTCGTCTCACATAAAACCTCTTTCCTTGCTCTCTCCCCCACCCCTGCACCCTCTCCATACTGGAATGCCTCCCTCCCCACCAGCTAGCATGGCAGTGCAGGTGGGAGGTGGGTATGGGGTTGTGGGGCATTGTAGCTGACGGCCCCATTAAATGGCTTTGTATTCTATTCTATTCAGGTTCTTATACCGTGCCCATCACCATGGTATCTGAGCCCAGGTGGGCCCAGATTTGTTTGAACCGGCCCTGAGAATGGTAGATTCTTATTTTTCTGTTTCAAAGTGAACAAGTGAGAGAGAAATGTACTTTGCAATTATAAACCGTAGAAATGGTGGATAGCCCTTTTTGTATTAAGAATTCCAGCTCTAATGTAATTCCGTATCTGTTCAGTGAGGGTAAATAATTAAGATATGATAGAAAAGGAATATAATACACGTGACATAATCATTTCTTTATGTATGTCTCCATTTGACTGGGCAAGCTTATCTTGTATGCTAAAATAAAGAACAATTAAAAATCCTATTAAAACGACACGGAGGCAGCTGTACTTTAGAAATATGCATGCAGAGTTTTGTATTTTCATGTATAATGCTGTGCTGGTAACAAGCTCCAAGTTACCAGTTTTTACTTTTCACTTTGTATCTGACAGTGTCTGTTATGGATCAAGGACAGAACTACAACAGAGGTGATTTTTTTCTGAGACGCTTTCTGCCTGTTGGACTGGGCTGGGGTGGGCAGGGCACTGATTTGATCTGTTTTTTTCTTGAACTGCTTCGCCTGTCTTCTTTTGTTTGAATTCTGTTGCGTTCAAATGCTGCATGAGAATGGCCAGCCACCTTCTTTATTTCAGGATCCAGTTTTCAGTCAATCACATTATTTGCTTGCACACTTTCTTTCTTGCAACGAAGTCATTGGAGGTGGAAGGGGAGACTAGACGTGATACCATAAGCATGCTGACTTCATTTATAGATTTTTTCAAGTAACGGTGAAAAACATTAGTTCAGAGATTTTTGTCATTTTGATTTCTTGGACTCATAGTTTCTAATACAACCTAGTAGCATTCTAAAAGGCGAAATGCCCGAGAGCGGCCGTGTTCTGTTTCTTGGCCTGTTTGCGCTAGCATCATAGCACAATTTTGTTCTCCTCCCCTGCCCCTCCGGTCAGAGCATGGCTGACCTGTGTCGATGGCCTGTGGCGCATGCTGCGGTACGAACGTGCTGCGAGGACTCGGAGGCGAGTGCATGCAGGACGCTTTGTTCTCCTTGGCGGCCCCATCCTAACGGAGCACTCTGGTTCTCTTTCCCGCTGCAGCGTATCATTGGGATACCTCTGACTGGATGCCAAGTGCACGCTTGTCTGACATTGAGGAGGTGCCCAATTTTGAGACGGCGGATGGAGGCTCGGCTCATCACGGCAGTACCAGAGAGCTGGAGACAGATTACTACCTTGGTGGCTACGACATCGACAGCGACTACCCTCCCCCTCATGAAGAGGAGTTTTTAAGCCAGGACCAGTTACCGCCTCCTCTTCCAGAGGATTATCCGGACCAGTATGAAACCCTCCCGCCCTCGCAGCCGGTCTCAATGGCAAGTACGCTCAGCCCCGACTGCAGGCGACGGCCGCACTTCCACCCTAGCCAGTACCTCCCTCCTCACCAGTTCCCCAATGAGACGGACACCACGGGGTCTCAGACTGGGAACGAATTTAGTACTTTTGCTGTTGGCCCAAGCCAGAACACAGAAAACGTTACTGCAGGTAAGATGCCCTTATCCTTGCACAACTCTCTAGATGCCTCCTCCTCTGACGTCTCAGCCAGCTGCGGCTTTGATGACTCCGAAGTAGCCATGAGTGACTATGAAAGCGTGGAGGAACTCAACCTAGAAAATGTTCACATTCCATTTGTGGAGACCCAGCATCAGACACAAGTGTAAAGGAAGCTCCTTCTTCTTCTTCTTCCTCCTCTTCTTCTCTTTTTTTTTTTTTTTTTGTCATTTGGTCAAATTAATAGTATAAATATTGAGAAGAAATTTTGCTGAAGGTGTATCTATATATATTGGGCAAGGCAAAAATACAGTATAACCCATTATTAACTTGTTCAGAAATGATACTGTATGTGCAGACACGAAGAGACCAATTGTGCTAAGTATTATACATCACAAAATTGTTACAGACAATCTGGAGAGTATGTACCTTCTATTTATTACCAAGAGTAAAACTCAGCTTTTGAGGCAGGGGGAAACAATAATTGCTAAATAATTTCTTTCTCTTCCCCAAAGTTTGATTTTTCTTTTTTTTTTTTTTTTTTGTATTGTATTATTAAAAGTGTTACAGTGTTATGGTGTCCCCACAGTATTAAGGAACTGGTATGGATCATTCCAAGATGTACTGTTGCATGAAGTTTTATGTCAGTGAAAGAGTGAAAGCAATTGATCGCTGAGGCTGCTGTGTACAACACGTCAGATGGCTGAAAAAACAGCATTTACAAATTGACCTATCAAAAACAAGTGACCAGTCAATTGCCCATAAATATTTATCTATGCTTTTGTTTGTTACATAGCATTTCATTCTACTTTGTGTGCATATAGAGCAACATCTATACAGTGTATATTTACTCCAAATTGGCCTGCTTTGGTTGCCATTTTTTAAAACCTGATGTCAGGTGCGTGTGCGTAACTTCACCTGTGAGGACTTCTAGAAATGTCGAAGTTTGGCTCAGTAGTGGCCCAGTTTTGCCCCAGCTGCACAGCCTCCCTTCACTTCTGTATGCAATTTGAACATGTATCCGGAAACTTTGGGAAAGCTAACTATCTACAAAGCGCTGCTGTTTTTTTTGAAATTCCTTGCTTGGGCAATCACCTCTTTAACAGCAGTCGTCATGCTATGATTATTGCAGTAAAATTAGTTGCAATTAAGTTGCATATAACGCTGCTGTAACCTCAAATTGTTACCGTAATGTCATTTGGCAAATATCCATCCTTAGAGTTTACGGGATGAGTTCTCAGCTGCTGTAAACTGACTCAGTCAGTGGAACTGCACGGATGGGCTGCGGCCAAAGATCTGGCCTTAGATTTTCCGCTGGATATGTGATTTCATAGGATTTGAGGACTTCCAAAGGTTGTTGGCAGACTTCAGAATATTGTTGTGGGATGAGGAAAACCACAGCATCTGTATGCTTTTATGCTTCTCTCAGCCTGATTGGAGTAAATGGCCTTTCACACTGACTTGGCCTGAGCAGCTAAGTGCAATATGGAAATATGGGATTTTCAGTCAATGTATTAAAGCAGAATATACATACCTGTTGCTCAGTGCTATGAAAATGTTTTTACCACTGCATTTTACAGCATCTGTATACTTTATAGAATGAATGTGAGTCTGCAGTCTGCATTACTGCTGGGGTTTCATCCATTCCTTCCATGGCATAATTCTGTCATTCTGAAAAGCTGTTGAGTACATAAATTGTTGTTATAGATGAACAGATTCATTCACAGGTTTCCTCTGCTGCTTTCCATGTCCTGTCTTTTGGTCAAACATCTTAACTGGATAGTTTCAGCAGTTGTATTCCAGGGCATGTTCTTGACTGACTTGAGTTTCACCCAAAATTAAATTGTGGGCCATTTCTTGACATGCAGGAACTGTTTACTCAGAAATTGCCCCCAACACAAAGAAATTCTTCATAGAATGTAATTTAAATAATTGCAGCTTGTAACACTTTTAATAAAACAGGATTTCTAAAATTCTTGGCATAGGTACCATATGTTGCTGCTTCCCCCCAGTAGCTCATATAGCTGTAAAAGATTGGTGTAGATATTTTCTTTGGGATCGTGCAGCAATTCTTCACTAGAAAACAGCTCATTATACAGGTACATGAATAAATTGAGTGAATTTCTAGAAAGAATGTACTGCACATACAAGTATTATCAAGTACTTGTCTGCAAATAGTTCCTGTCCATCGAATTTATGAATGTCACTTTGTCTTCTCAAAGTAAACATGCTTCTGTAACAGTGATATATTCTGAATGTGCTCATGGTATGTTTCAATCCCTTTTCCCTGCTACTATCCCTGTGTTTTCAAGAAAAAAAACAATGGAAATTTGTATTGCGATTGCAAGGAACTGAGGGATTTGCCAATAAGCCATGAAATGGTTTGGCAAGCCTAGAGGCACAGGTAGAGGATGACTTGCATTGTTCATGAAGTCTATGTTGCAGGAAAGCAGATGCAATTCAAGATGTCTCTTCAAGAGTAGGAACATCTGAGTTTGAAAAACATAGCTGCAAATTTAGCTGCACTTTTAAAGTTGGTATGACTTTCTGAGATTGTAATGCTCTCTTAGCATTGGGCTGCAGTTTACATGAGGTTTGCTCCTACTCAGTTTTAATGTGAGACATTTTCCTCCATTATGTAATTAGTTCTTTTCGAGCCCCCCCCTAGTTATGAAGTGTACTTGTCATCTGTTTCCTGTAGTGAAAATTCTTGAGTACGCCTGAGACACCAAAACCAAAACTTTACTGGGACATATCAAAAGTGTCATGAGGGAGAATATGATGGGAGCCTAGCAGTTGCCATACAAAAAAAAAAAAAAAATCAATGTTTCTTACCAAGCTTGTTGCCTCAGTAATATCTTGTTGGTAGTGAGTTTTACTAGTAAAATATGCATAAATACAATGTATAGTACTTTTTCTGTTTTGATGTTGTTGCCATTTCATTTCACTGAACACCTACTTATTAAAGTGCTGTTGGGAAGGTGCCAAGGATCACCCGTTCAACCTTCTCTGTCCCACTCATGATTTCTATACCTCAATATCTCCTCCCCTCCAAATCGAATAGGCCTAATCCGTCTTCGAACAGATGCCCCTCTGTGAATATTGGTACTTCTGTGGCCTTTATGTTATGTTCTGGCTCTTTTTGATAATGATAAGACCCAAATGCAGATCTCAAGGTGAAATACCTCTTAGGGAGTAAGATTTTCATATTAACATCACTTTTGTTAATCCAAACCATTTTATTTTCTTTTTAATTACTGCTCTACATGGACAAGCTATAATCTTCTAACCTGGAAGTTAACAACACATTCATAACCTAATATAAGAATTAGTGTTCGTATTATTCCATGCAATAGATATTTCTTTTTCTGCCATATGATGATTTTTATATTGCTGCTGCTGTTATTGCCAGGTCCCTGGTTCTGTCAGAGCTTCCCCTCACATCTCTGCTAATCCTGTGTGTCTGTATTTCAATTCACGTTCCTGTAGATGGCTCCACTACACGGTATTTTCTTTTGGAAACATCTGTAGGAGAGGTTTCATAGACTTAATAAAATACTTTTGAGTATCAGTGGATTATAACTCTTAGGATCAAGACAGTCTTTGCTTTTTGTAAAGAAACAACAAAAGAAATAAGCAACTTGTTAAAATGCAAATATATGCTTGTATCAGAAATCACTGACTTTGCCAGGGGTGTATGATTCTGAGTAAAAGGGTGCTTGTTCTCTGCGTTTTGATCAGGTTGAGAATGTCATGCACATTGACAGCCTTTTTGATAACTCTGGCAATGGAAAGAGCCTTAAAGTGACTGACAACATAATTTATGCTGCCAATACCACAGTAAGTGGCCTAGTGCAAAAGGAAAAATTAGGCTTATGTACCTTTCTTAAATATGTTAATTATTTTGCCTTTGTATTATAAACATCTTAAAAAACAAAAAAGGCAAAAAAAACCCACAAAACCATAGATACTGGATATGATTGCTGTCCTGAGCCAGTATCTTATAGCAGGGCAAAGGGCCAAAGGTGGCACCAAGGAGCTGCAGAATCACATCCCTCCAGTGGGGCCAAATGGACAGCCCTGCTAGAAGACCACTGTAAAGTTGCCTTCCTATAGGACACTCCTGTAGGACCCAGCGTATCAAGGCAACCAGGAGGATGTTGCAATGCAGAGATTCATTACAGAACTGTGATTTCTAGTCAATCAAGCTATTTTCCTAAGGCTCGGTGATGTCTTTGATCCTGAATTATTCCATGGGTTTCTTTAACCTATAATTGCAGTAAAAGGCTGGAAGGAGTCAAAGGCTTCTCACTGCCACTGTTTTCCTGAAGTCAGAAAGTTGTGTGCTCCATCTCTCAAGCGGGCTCTCCCTCTCTGCATGTCCCACAGACAAGTTAAATTGTGGTCCTCCGATTTTTTTTTTCCTCCCCTTCTCTAAATTCTCTAGTGTAGTCTGAAGTAGTGCTAGCCTTGATGTATTGGTACCCTCTCCAGTCAGAAACTCAGAGTGGGTGCAGCAAAGTGAAAAAAATGCATGCCACTGAAGTGCTGATGAATGGGGACACAGCAGCCTGTTGTCTCTGTGAGCCAGGCAGGTGGTAAACTTTGAGACTACGACATAAAAAATGTTGCTTTTGGCTCATTATAAATTCCATTGTAAAGAGAAATGTGGGCTGGACAGGACAAATGGTTAAGAACACGGCTTTACTCCTCATTGAGCTTCTGCTAGAAAGAGCTAAATGGATGCTATAGTGTATCCTTATAGCCGATAATAACTGCAGTCATGGAAGAAAGGGTTGAAGGTGCTCTGATCCAGTTCTGCTAAGCTTCATTTGAAAAGAAGCATCTTTAATAATGGACAAAACCAGCTATTTAAAACCAGTAGTGAAAGTACATCTGTGCTTTGTTGGTATTTTTTGGAGCTATCCATTGAGTAATAATGGACATTTCATAGGTTTCCAACGAGAGCGCTACATCTTCAGGTTCATTCTCTGATGGTTTACCATCATTTATCATGCAGTAAAACTGTGCTTTTTGCCTGTTTGCATCTCTGTTCCTCTCAATACACCAAACTGTGGTTTGAGCCTTAGAAATTTAGGATATTGCCCATTATCCATGGCTTTTAGCCTGTGTTTCATAAACATGACATTTAACCTCTCCATTATCGGAAGGGCCATTCAGTTAGTAAATTAGCTGCATCATCCAAGGGATGGGTGGATGGGGAGGAAATGAAATTAAATTCATTTCTTTATGTAAAAATGAAAAGCAATAATTGCAAATATGTTGTATTACACAAAGGCCATAAGTAATCTTTACCAGTGTTAAGAGTGCACTTGAACTGTGTTATGGAAAGAGATTGGAGCCCTCAGAACTGTAGCATTCTTCTGTCATAGGAATACCTGAATCGCTATTATTTAACAATGCAATGAGCCCATACTGCCGCTTTTCAGGAGGTGACAAAGATGTTTAGGAGTGAAAGCAGTTCTCTTTAAAGCACTGTATCAGAAAAGATTGTCTTGTAAATTTTACCTGTCGCAAGCAGGCTGGTTTGTAAAAGATGTATGTTTTGGTGTTTAAAAAGAATTTATAAAATAATGTATATAATGGTTTCAAATTACCAGGCTTTTGTAGATATTTGATGCCAATCAGGTCGCTTTAATTTTTTTTGTTTGTTCGTTTGTTTGATATAATTCTAAAGAGTCATCAAACTTGGTTTAAACTTTTAAGGTAACAGCAAAAAACAAAAAAGTTTTAGATTTGAAAACTTTTTAATCATTTCAAAATGTACTGTAACTTTCCTTTGGGTTCAGCTCTTTTTGTTTAACTTTTTTCTGTTTTTAAGAAGATGTTTTTTATTGACTTTTTTTAAATGAATGTGTTTTGCACAAAAAAAATAGAGATATGATTTTTATGCCATTTCAAGTAGGTATTAAGAGATGTCATTTCTCCAATGACAACAAATTCAACCTTATGCAAAAGGGAAGGTTTATCACATTGAGTGGGTATAGTCCTTCATCCGAAAATTAATTGTTCCTTCATAATTGCTGTTGGCAGTATTGTCTTGTGTTCTTTTGCTATAAAAACAAAACGACAACAAAAAAAAAAGTGTACAGGTTTGTAACTGCCAAAATTTGCTAAAGTTGATGGTTAAAACAAGTTTTCCAAGTAAACAAAAAGAAAAGCCCAGCTGTGTTGACTATTTCTTGATTTTTCTCCTACTTTCAAAGGAGGGAACAAGATAAGACCTATCAGTTCTGCGAGGAATGTAGTGTTTCATTGCCTCTCTGTGTACAGGATTGCAGAAAATGCTACTTTTTTGGACTCTTCAAATTCATTTCATTATTACATGGCAGTTCCTCCATAGGTGCCCCTACTCACACTGCAGAGCTCTCTTGCCAAGAGTTGGTTAGCTGGTGTGTGTACTCTAAGGCAGTTGCCTAATTAAATCCACATCCTCAAGTGATGCAAAAGGCATCATCACATCATGCAGCCATCTAGACAGTGAGCTCCATCGACTGAGACAATTTCAGGGGATGATCCAGCTGTCCTGGATTAGCTGCTTAGCAGGGGTACAAGGGGCAGGTGTGTAAAGCAGCAGCCTGCTCCGCAGTGCAGCAGGACAGATTTGCCTCCTGCCACGGGCATCTCTATCCTCCAGCATCGTGGCGCTGGCAGCTGGGACAAATTCAAGTGGGGATTCTCAGGTGTGTAAGCACTGCCCCAGAAAAGAGCTGTCATTGTGCTAGGCATGATAGTCGGTCTGCTCAGGGGGTTGCATTCAGGGATACCCCGTTCACTTCTCCTTCATCACATATGTTCAACTCCACAGCCCAAGCTGCCCCAGCTGGGCTGGACTGAAGCATGGCTAGCCCAGCTGCAATGTAGGAAGAAGGGGAGATGTTGCTTCCAGAGCTCTTTGAACGCCCTGCCGTGACACAGCCAGGAGCATGCTTTGTGCTGCTGGGGAGGAGGGATGCTGCCTGCAGCACGGTACCCCATTAAAACATGTGGGACTCAGAGCAGCGTTTCAACCAAGCCTGCCAGCCAGTGCACAAATAGCCTTTCTCAACATTCTTGAAACAGAATTTTAAGCTACAGAAAGGCAAAATATCAAGTCAACATTAGAAGTCTCTCTTCCCTCAAGAATATCTAAGTTTTTGTCCTAGAATAGATGAGTCCCTTACTTTAGCCAGTTTCCTATTTAATTTTCTATTTCTATATTCCCTGCTTGTGGAGGAGCTCTTCTTCTTTTCCACCTCTCCCAGTAGATTTTGACACAATCTCAGGGAAATATTTGTGGCAGCAGAAGTTGCACAACAGTTCAGTGAGGCTTACTGTTACAGTGAGATGGAGCAGAGCATTTTACGAGGAAGACTAGTTCGGAGAACATTTAAGACTAAATGATGTAAAATTCTTGCCTCTGTTTAATGTCCAAAGCTAGACATAGGGAATGACATCAGTATTTCTTTTAGGATGGAAAAGATGAGAATCGAGATGGCAAACAGGTCAAAACATATGTAAGCATCTTGTCAAAATGGAACCACCACCACTGGTTGTCCCCTTAACTTGGGCCAAAAATAAGCTATTTCTTCCTTCCAAGTGTTATAGTAACAGGTTGTGTAAACTTGCAGCATATCCAGTCCAACAGGGTGGAAACCGCCTCCCCCCCATTAACACTGCAGTGCTGCCAGTGCATAAAGTGAAAGAGCAGCAGAAGCCGTTGTGGTCTAAAACTAAGGGGGTAGCATCGAATGAGAGAAAATGAAAAGGAGCAGACACTAAAGTGACTCTAGTGATTTCAGTGGATCTGGAGTTTTTCACACAGAAGCTTTTCCTATATTTCTACAGAAACATCTGTAATGCAAAAGAACAGGAAAATCAGTGTTAGGTGGCTGGCTGTGACATTTCCAGCCTTTAAGAAAAACCTGGAGGGCTCCTACAGTATCCTAGGGATCAGTCAGCTGGATGTGAAAGGAAGGAGACAGTCCCTCCTATCTGCAAACTTACTGATCATCTCCATTTTCAGATCAAAGAAAGACATTTCCCTGCTGGTAACACCTTCCCTGCTTCCACTTTTCATCCTGCCTGCCCCCACTCTTATTGTGCAATGAGGTAAAAAGTCAGTGCAATGACTGTGACCTTCTCTCAAGTTCAAAGAAAGCAATTTAGAAACCCCCTCCCTCTTCTCAGCCAGCAGTCATATGCCACAAGGAAGAAAGCCATTTCCAGAAGGCATATCAGCCTGCTGAAGGAAAGGCTCCTGGCAGGAGAGAGAACCGTGCATGGTTTCATAGGAGAGGAGGTGAGGAAAATGTAACAGCAGGTGAATGTCAACTTCTTTCTCTTAGTTTAACTCATTCAGATTAAGTTCTCCCCAGCAATAATAAGGGTCTTTCTATACATATATTTAGCTTATATCCCCACTTGAACTTGCTTTTTGAGGGTTCCAGAGACTACTTAAATTTCTTCCTTCCAACACATGAAAGCCTCATGCCCCTGGTTCTGGGGTGGAGGAGAGGTCATCTAGTAGGGCTCCTTGTAGGACTCCATAAGCCAGACACATAACGATGTGGTGACCAGCCCTGGCAGGGACAACCACTGTGAGGCATGGCCAGGGACGATCAAATGGAAGCCAGTTAAGGGAGTCTTAATTCACAGGCCTGTGAATTGTTAAGTCCACTGCCAGTTCGATATGACTTTTAGCTTCCAGCGTCTTTGAAATACCCTAGCCTGAGCTCCCGCTAAAGCCAACGCACAGCCACAGGCATCTCCCGCGGGAGATGTACTTTACAAGCTAGGGGTAAATCCACCAAGCTCTGTGGACACAGCTACTCTGAAGCTATTGCCTGATGAAGAAAGAAGGTACAAAGAACCAGCTGCACAGAAGCTAATTCCAGCTGTCCCACTTGGCTAGTTCTTGGCTTGCTCAGACACATGAATTGCTCTCAAGGGAAAAACGCTGCTGTAAACTGGCCAAGCAGAGAAAGCAGCTGCCTGCTGCAACCTACTGAGCAGTTATGTGGGAGTGTTTGCAAGGTCATTGATATGGCAAATAAAAAAGAGAAACTGTGAAGAGAAACTATTTTTTTCAAGTCACTAAGGGATTTATTTTATTTAAAATAACATAGAAAATTGGATGCATTAATTACTGTTAACAATGTTATAAGGCGATCATATCTTTACAAAACAACGTGTGAGGATTTAAGCAGCACAAGTAATTCAGCCTTAATACACATAAAAGGTGATGTGCTCATTTTAAGTCCATTACATCACTCCTGTTGTCTTTGGTAACTTCACGGAATCTCCCTGAGGATGGGATGTTTGTAACCCAGCAGTTGGGGCATTACCACTGCCTAAATAGAAGCAGGAAGGATTTCTCCTGGAAACTGTTTGTTAGGGAAACTTAAATATGCTACTTAAAGTTAGGTGTGAATTGACAGGTTGTAAGGAGACCAAGTTCCTGTCATTCTCCATCCCACTTAGAGCACAGCAAGGTTAACAGTTCCTGTGCACCTTGTGGTCAAATATTAATACAAATGGAGTACTGGGGCTGCTGCCTGCAGGGCTTCCAGTGCAAAACTGTGTGCCTTGTGTTTCCTTCCCAGCAAAGACCGACATACAGTCATGGGGCAGGGTTCCTGTCATCTACCTTCAGATATCTACAGTGGCAGTGCCTCCTTTTGAGCCAGTCATCTTTGGCTTCTTTATATTCAGTAAAGGGATCTAGGATGCAAAGTCGTCTAACCTGTTGTTAATATCTGCTTTAGAAGGACACCAGCTGAAGAGATTATTTGTCTTCAGTGACCATTAGGGATTCCAGATGATAATCTCAGCCATGAACTTCTGTTTGGATCCTATGGATTCCACTTCCAGTGCATAATTTGCTATCGGGAAGTGTTGTTTCATGTAATTGTTTTAAGTATATTTACTCCTACAAGAGCGAGAGATTAGCAAACTGGAGAGGGGTCAGAAGAGAGCCATTAAGAGGGTCAGGGGCTGGAATATATGACATATGGGAAGAATTTAAGGGACCCAACTTACTTTGTTCTGTAATTCTATCTATTTCTGTGCTTTCTGTCCTAAGAAATAAAATATGTTTTCTATTCTACTGAAATTCCTCCATTGCCATGTATAAATATTATTTGCTTTTCATGAATTACTGTAAACATAAATCTTATTTAGTAGGTCCTCAGGAAAATTACCTTGTATTATCTCTGCTTACTGTTCAGTTTTCATAGTATTAATTAATGCAAACGTCAAACCCATGTTACTCTATGAAAAAAAAAGTTACTCCTAAAGCAAGAAGACAATGATCTGATTAAGGCCTGTTTTCCATTTTGAAGGTTTGCCAACAGATGCTGTCTTACTAGCTGCTGTTGAATGCATCCACACGTAGCCAGAAGTAACCAGCAATACTCAAACTGTACATCAGCGGAGCTGGTGAGTGAGGCAGGGAGACCTGCTCAGCACTCAGGGTTAGTCAGGTTGACCAGAAACCCACTTTTTCCTCCCTCCCTCTCTTAAAAACCTGGAAGTGTTTAGGAATGTTGCTTTCTCCACTGGCCTACAGTTGTGAAGCAAGTAGTATGAGTACCTGGACAGACATTCACTACATAAATCTCATGTTTCCAGAGCAGGAAAAGAGCTGGATTTCCTCCACCTGTGAGTAAAGGGTCAACACAAACCTAAACTAGTGTAACTGCAAGAAGTGGGATGCTTATGTACTCACAGAGCTGATGCTACTATTCCGATAAGAAGCAGTGGAGATCTTGGATCAAGAGGTCTAAGTCAGCATACTAGATCCTAAGCTGTGAAGAGTCTAGGTCAAAGAACAGAAAGTCTGGAGGCAGCCAAGAAAGCATACCTTTTTACATGAAAATCTACTGGCCATACTCTTGTAATTTCCATAATCATCTCCTATTAGCTAAAATGGGCGAATTCTGGTATGACAAAAGGATGTGAGTTTACCCTGCCCCCCCAGGGATGCAGGATTTCTTCAGCAGAGCCAGAGGTACCAGGGGGACAGCAGTGCTGCAAGACTGCAGGAAAATACAACACTGTAATACTGCTAAGTGCCAGGCTTTGTCTGTGCTATATAGCCCTCTCATTTTGGAAACTGGCATCATTTTTTCCTAGGCCAGAGGTAAGCTAGTTTAATTCTTTTGATTATTGTTATTCAGTGATAATTTGGGGCCACTGAATGAAAAAGTGACTTGTAAGTAATAGCAAATTGAAATAAGTTCACGAGAACATAATCATTCGCCTTTAAAAGCACCTGAAACCCTGGTCAACAGGAGTGTTGGATACTGCAGTTTGGTCACCCTCTTCAAAGAAAGGTTCACCACTGCACTTGAGCCTCTGTCCTCCTGTCAGGTTACTCCCTTGGGCTGGTAGGTGTGGGGGCAGCGCTCCCCAAATGAGAGTCCAGAGAACATGGAGACCTGCACTGCTCCCGCTGGTGGTACTAAAGAGATTGTCATATTCAAAGCAGTCTCTGCTTAAGGAATTTAATTTCATTTAATTCATTGCTAGATAACAACAACTTTTGATTATCGATTCAGGTAACAAGGTAAAAAAAGAAGGGAAAAACATAGCCAATTAAAAGTAAGCTAGGGAAACATCTCTTTCACAAGTTGCAGTCCCTCAGGGGTGTGTGTCCCTGCCCTCATGTGGGTGGCCCGTGGCCACAGGTCCTCGGGGGTGTCCGTACCCCAGCATGGGTCACGCACAGCTGCAGTCCCCCCAGAGGTACCTGCTCTGGCATGGAGCACTTCTTTCCAAGAGCCTCTCCAGCCATGTCCCCAACAACATCTCCTTCCACATATTTCCTCATGTGTCTCTTCCCATGTGTTTTAACCCCTGCAGCTGACGTTTTTCCTTAAATATGTTTGAGCATGAGGCTTTGGCACCTGATTAGTTGTTTGCATCATCTTCAGAGCTGAATGGAACCAGCTGCGACCAGCACAGCGCAGCCCCTGACCTCCTTCCACACAGACCACCCCTGAACCTCCGTGCTACCGAAACCCTGCAATTTATGCCCAACACAATGCCCTCATTTCATTGCCTACTCTCTTGCTCCCCTCCATGCAGACACTGTCTTAGCTGCAGTGCCAATCCTTAGCAGCTCCTCTTGCCCCTTCCCCTGAGATCCTTGTAATTTCTTCTATTTACCATGGTAAGAAAGCTTCTCATTATCATCTGCAACAATTGCCATATATTGTCTTAAATGCGTGGTTAAGAGACAGGCCAGGCTAGCACTGAGCCATCTGCCACGTCTTGCCACAGCTTTTACTACCCTAAAAAGTGCTGTGCTGCTTCTGAGCAAAGTTTCGGAGACCTCACCAGTCTGGCAAGTAACCTGGCACCTCTGGTACCAACAAATATACTTTCCTTCAGGCTGAGCTTAGCAAAACCCTGCCTGAGCTTCTGTGGTTAGTTCCGTTAGGTTGTGCTGGGCTCTGATAACCCCAAGGCATACTGTCCCTTTTCTGCCTGGTAAATCCTTAAAGGAAATTAGGTTTTTTGTTGTCCTGTGCCACCACTGTAAGTATCTCTTCCTTGAAAACTATAACCTCAATAACTGCCTAGGTTTACTCCAACCCAAAAGATGTTGTATCAAACTATTATTAGCCTTACTTTTGAGAAGATACTGGAATGAAATGGCAGAATACATAGTCCTTTGTAGACTATAGACCTGTGCAGTGTTACTGAGTCCAGTTACCATTACACTGTATGTTTCAACATAGAGGAAGAAAAGTAAATGCCCTTTGACTATTTTGTCCTTAAGGGTTGGGTGGTTCAATCTCTGTCTAAAGTAATTGACTATTGACTAGATCACCACCAATTATAATAGGAGTTTAGACACCTGGCTGTCCCACAGACACCTACGTTTACATGTGATTATGGTGGGATTCAGTTACTTACATATAGTGCTCTAGTGTCATTTCAGGTGACAGTTATCCCACCTAGTCAACTAGTGGCAAGTAATGTGTGCAAAGCTGGAGCTCAGCGTGATTGAGGTCTCAGCTAAAAGCCATGGAAACGCAGATATGCCCAGCATTTAGGGCTGAATGAGACTGCAGAGGCTGAATGACACTGCAGAGGCTGACATAATTGGGTGAAGAAATACTAGCACTATAAGAAAAAAGAAAGTTACAGAAGTTCTTCTTAAATAGCTTAAACGTCACACTGGTAAAGGAAAAAACTGTGAGTCATCGTCCATTAGATGCATTTCCAGAAGGGCATAGAAAGGCTTTCTTCTTGGCCCAATCTCATTCATAAAAATGATCTGGAAATGTATAAAAGTCTTTGCTTGTATAAATAATAGATAGTACAATGACACAGAACCATTGTGTGAATGGTAAATAATTATGGAAGCTGGTTGATTATACAGAGCAGGATGGAGCATAGAGCAAACCAGGACCATTTGAGAAGGATGTTTTTTTTTTCAATACACAAAGCAATTTATCTTAGACAAGTGAACATAGATCTCTTCTACGAGATGGAGGAATTGCGAGTTGGTATTGTATGTCAGTAAACTGAACTCAGAAATAGTAGATAATCCTTTGAATAAGCGCTTCAAGAGTGATGGTAGGAGTTTGATCTATGGCTGAGAAGCAATCTTTGCCTGCATAAGACTGGAAATACCAAATGGGAGTAGGTAGATGATATTTCCAGCTTTACTAAGATTCATTCAAGTCCTCACAGTTCAAAAAGGGATCTTGAGAAGCTGCAAAGCATTCAGAAAAGCTGCAAGACTGGCCTGAGAGTTGGGATCCAAACTTTACAGTGAAAAAGTGCAATCTGGGGCTCTCTATTTATTTAGTAATCAAAAGATCATTAAAAATTACTAGAGAAAACAAAATTTTGTCTATTTCAGACTAGATCTGTAGTAAGGCAGGGAATTAGCCTCTAGAAATTACTTGCTTAGAGCTTGGATTGACCATCACTGGACATTTTTAGATCACTCTGATCTTAAATCTGTCTACTCTTAAACAAGTCTCCAACTGCCTCTCTAAAAGATAAGCTGTGGTTCAGCTAAAAGTTACACAACTGGCAGTACACCCAGGAAAGTTGTTTGGTCTGTGATAAACAGAAAGCCAGTCAATGCAGTCAAAATTGATCCCTTCTATTATTAAAAAATTATTCATTCACACAGAGAGGAAACGAAGAGTCTGTGAGATACAAAATTCCCTTTGGTGCCAAGCAGACCCTGTCTGGAGAAACCCCCCAGACTGTGTCTGCCTTGTGGACACCACTGCAGCACTCCTGCCCTGCTCGGCCAAAACGTGGAGCTGGGTGCGAGAGCTGCGACACTGCCGAACTTTGCCAGTAACCATTGAAGGAGAGGGGGGTGATTTACAAGCACTACTTCATCACTTGCAGTATTGTTTTCTTCTTTCACCATTCTCTTTTTTTCTTTCTTAAATTGTATTTTTTAATCCAGGGATGTTTCATTATATTGACTGCAATATTGAAAGCATAAGACTTCAACAATATGACGCCAAAACACTTTCTGAGGGCATTTAGCATTTGTAAAGGAATTACTCATCATGCACTCTGTAGGAAGAAAGACATTCTCCTCCAAATTGCCAAGGGAGGTGTTTTTTCCTTTTCTTTTCTTTCCTCTCTCTTGTTTGCTCTGGTTTCTTGAGCCAGAGATGTTTTTGACATTAGATCACTGTCTTGACGTGGTTTCTTCACAGGAGACTAATTTTAGAGGGCAATGGAGTTTATCATGTGAAGGAGAATTACTCATTGCTTACAGGAACAAAGCAAAAGAGAAAAACTTTGAATTGTCAAAAGCACTCACTAGAAGCTCTGAGTCCAAATGTTTTAGATAACAAAAAGGGCTCTGGCATGTTCCCATACACAATTAGATGAGGAAGGATAATGGCTACACTCTTGGCAGCACAGAAGACAACAATGTAGGGGCTTTCAACTACGTTCTCAAATTAGAATATGTGTCAGAGTGATATGACAACAACATCTTGAGATTTGTTGTAGGGAAAACTGTTGCTTCGGGTGTTCCTGCTGCATCCCACAGAACTATTGCGCTAACCACTGTGTTAAGTGCTCACAGACACTGCCACAGTCTAATGGACCTCAACAGCAGAAGCCAGTTACTGAATTTTACATAGGGCTGAATCAAGTTAGGTACATATGTTTCACTGAGTTTCAGGGTTATGGCCTCTTGAAAAACTCAATGTCAGTATGGGTTCTCAGGATTTGTAAGAAGATCAGCTACCCATTTAACATGTCTGTGTTGATAAGCACTTGAAGGCTTGCAGATAAACAATGCAGTTACCCATCCTGGTTCCATGATGGTCCTGAGAAACTTAACAAAATCCAAGCTGTGTATTTTAAGTTATGACTTCATAATTGACTGTAACCATGTCAGAATGCCTTAACAAGTTACCATATGTCACCTAACCTTTTAACTATCTTCCAGCACGTTGCCAACACCCCTTTCCAGTTGTGAAGTAATGCACAATATTTTAAAACTCTTACGAAAGTGTAGTCAAGTACCTAGTATGTGATAGGCAACGCTGAAATAATATACATTGACTTACTCATCTCAAACTTATCCAGTCCAAACAAAGTCTCCCATGAAATGCTGTTCTGTTGGTTAGCTGCCTTAGTGGCAATCACAAGCATCCTCCCTGTTGATTTAGGGCCCTTCTGAATTGTCCCCCATGTCATAGAATCATATCAAAGGCCGAAGATGGAGAAACTCTACTCCTACACCTTCATTCCTTATTTGCCAGGTAAGGTGCAAATCATTGATCTGTCATATTTTCCTGCCCTCCTACTTGAAGCACTGAGCAAACGGACAGGCAAACAGCAAGCGTCCACCAGCCAGAGAAGCAGCAAGGCAGAAGTTGTCAGTTCTGTCCAGCACTAAGACATCTCCATGCTTACTTGGGTCTTTTTGTTGTTGCTGTCTCAATATTCTTGTTTCTTTTTTCCTGAAAGGCTGGAACTTGCACCAGTCCCTACTTGAATTGTTGTCCTCTTCCTAACCTTTGCTTTCCTGTCTGGATGAAGAAGCAGAAGAATATATAAACAAAGATGTAGGATGAGATGAAGGGAAAGAATAGCCATGGGAAACCACACTGAGGCTGTGTTTCAAAAGGCAGCTTTAAGTAAAATAAGGTTCAAGAAGGAAACAACAGTCAAGTTGAAGGAGTTGTTTTCTCTGCAGTATTTTAGCTGGTTGGAGATTCTGGCCACGACCTGGGTGAGTCACAGCAGTGGGGGCTGCTATGTACGAACCAGGGTAGAGATGCTGGCATTGATGTGGGCCCAACACACAAATGCAAGGCGGCTCACCAGCCAGCTCCCTCTATATGTCCTTTCCTTCACATCTCGCTGCCCGGTTCCCTCCCACACGCCCTCCATCTGTGCAGCTATCCCCCTAACAAAAAACTGCTGCTCCACCGCCTATTGCTGTGTCGTTTCTGTTGCTCACAGCGAGGGGGTTCTTCTTGTCTTCAGACCGGGCTCATGGTGTCAATTACAGCACGGCTTTCTGTCAGGGCAGGATCCAAGGACACCTGCTTTTGTCCTACAAACCATTTTCAAAGCTGAGCTACTTTGATCGCCTAGGCAGAGAGGAGCAAATTGCCTGGGAGCCGCTGCTCTGGACGTGATAAGATGGTGCTGTCGGGAGCCAGCGTGCCTGTGGTGGCTGCGATAAGCGGAGGCATTCCTCCTCCCTGCGCTCCTTCTGCCTGAGGAGATGGCGTGGTTTGTTAATCCAGACGTATATGTTGCATCACTTCCTAAAGCACAGGATGGCAATGCCTCTGTTCTGCAAACGTAGCGTGAGCAAAAGCTGGATAACCCTGCAGTGAGGCTGATTAGGAAACTGCTGCTAGACACACAGGCTCTTTTCATCTTCTGCCCTCTCCCAATTCCTGACTGTAACATGAAAACTTCACTCCTCAAAGAAGTTAGTTTAGTTTTTTTAACTTTCTCTGAGAGCAGATTAGAGTGGCTAAAACACTCTCCTGTGCCCATAGAAACTAGCCTGAACCGAAGTGCAACGTGAGCAATAAATAAGCAGCATTTGAAAACGTAACTTCTGAATCAGGTTAGAATGTAATTGAATATCACATTGGAGAAGAGAAGCGTGGTAGAAATGTTTGTGCATGGCCACAATAGAAATGCAGGAAATTGGCTGTCAGACCGACATGGACTTCACAGCCGTATTGGTAGTGATTTCCTGAAAACCTATGAACATTTTGACTAATTGGACTTTGGATTTTCACTCAGTTAAAATGAACAATTTGTGAGGTCTCTTATTACTGATCATTTTCCTCATTTCCCTTTTTGGATTTCCAGAGTTTTACAATGAAAAACATACCAATATTGGGGGTGGGGGGATATATATATGTGAAACAGCAAATATAATGTAATCTTTATTGGAAGGAGGAATTTCTGATAAGTAGCCAAATACTGCTGAGACGAATAGAAACTCTGATGACAGATGCTGATCACAACAAAAACTTCATTTATTATCGTGACATGTCATCCTGGTGCTCTTACCATCTTTAATCATTGTCAAGCAAGAACAAGAATCCAAAATCACTGAACAGCTGCTTGGTTCTGTTTTTCTTGGTATGGAAAGGAAATCTTTGCTTTTACTCTAACTCCCTGGATAAATACTTTCTTTCATGGGTTTTATTTCATTCTAATCCTCCTGGTGTATATGTGAAAGCAATTGTGTGTATAAATACAGAAAGCAGCTGTAGCCATATTGGATAATAGTCCTGTAATTACTTCTCTGATTTAAAGCCTAATAGTTTATTCCACAACTGTTGTGGTGCGTTTTTATTAATATTGCAATAATTTTGCTGCCCTTTTGCTAAGTTATGAACCATTGTCTCCCAAAATAAATGGAGTACTTACAGTATAAGGGATAATTAGAATTTAGCTCAGTATGGAAATACTTAACTCTCAGTGAACCAAACCAATCTACTTACAACAGGAATTTAGGAACTGGGTTATGCTAAAAGTCTGTGGCTAAGCTGGGGACAGATTCCAGTGCTGACAAATGTATTACTATTCCCCATGCTACCCTCAAAAAAAAAAAAACAAACTCAAGTTTTGAGTTTTTTCATTCCACTTGCAAAAAAAATAACCTATTGTTTTAAAATTAAATATGCTAGGGGGAAAAAAAATAAAAAGTCTGAATCCATTTAGGGACCGTATTGCCTGGGGTTTTGCCTACGTGTGTAAGACTGTAGAAAAGGCCATAATAGCTCAGGTAAAGGTCCACCTGGACTCAGAAGCTGTGTGAGGACTTGGAACACCGATGGAAACCCCAGTGCATGGATGCCTGCTCCACTTCTGAAGTCCACACAAGGCTAATACACAGCGATCTCTGGCTGCTGTAGCCAGACCATAGGTATCTCCAGAAAGACAGAACCTGTGTCCAGCATCTGCAAAAGAGCAATAGTTCTTGGGGCAGGGAGGTGTGGTGTGGGGGAGAAAAGAAACCCTTAGTGGCAATAAACGGGTGCCCAGGGAAGGGCAACGACAGGATGAGCATGTGTGACACTTCCCAATAGTAGTCTTGGCCTTCAACTATGTTCATCTCAGGAGATGTCCTTAGCTGGCTGTGGTTTGTGCATTTGGTAACCCTCAGTAGGGTTATAGCTATTTCCCTGTATTATCTCTACAGAGGCAACACTAGTATACGAATACTGGCGTCACTTTGTGTTGTCTCTGATGCATGTGGTCATTCACTTTATCCTTCTGGGTTAAATTCTTCCATCACAGAAACATTCGAACACTGAAAATTTGGAAGGCCTTAAGCTTTTGCTTCTCGGCATAATATAAACAAAGTACTAAGAGGAACATGGATTAAAACTGAAGTTCCTTTGTGCCACTTTGCTGAAAGCCTGCAAACTGAATCATAGGGTAAAACTACTCATTTAATTGGGACTTTAAAACAACTTAGGTTTCTTGAAGTGATTTCTCATGGCCCCAGGTCAATAAGTGAAATTTTACTTCCTGCAAAGGTAAACACATTTATGGATGGGCCAGGATTTTCTGATTGTGAATTGATATCTGAATTTCCTAGAATTTTCCCAAGGGTTCTAACAGTTACACATTTGCTGCACTTCTAACTAATAAGCTTATTGCTTTAGTTAATAACAATACCTGGGGAATGGAAGGCAGCAACTGTGATGCCAAATTTTATGGATAGCTCCAGGTAACTACAGACCAGGAAGACTGACCACTGCACTAAGCAAATAACTGGAAACAATGATGGAGAATAGAATTAGAGGAGAGTTAGCACTGATTTGTTTGATAGAAGTAATCTCTCACGAATCTACTTCAGTTCTTTGGAGAAGTCAATGAGTGTGCCTAGGGTCTTTAAAAAGCTTTCAATATGGTCCTGAAAAAAAAAAAAAATAAAAATCACCAAAGAAATTAAGCTGATATGCAAAACCAGAGATCCCTCTGGGCAAAAACCTGGTTAAAACATCAGAAATAAAAGTTGAGAAGAGCTCATGTGTTTTAATATCTCAGAGGGTTACAAAAATAATTTCAGAAGGATCTGTACTAGAATATGGGCAGTTCAACATATTCATAAATTAGTCACAAAAATGATGCACCAAAGTGTGCAAATAATATAAAATTATTCAGATAGTCAAAATTAAAGCTGACTGCAAACAGTTGCAGAAGGTTATCACAATTCTGGGTAACTGTGTGATAAAATGTCAGATGAAATTTTATGTTGATAAATGCCAGGTACTGCACATTACAAAAAATAGCTCTAACTATTTGTGTAGTGGGTTCTAGTGATGTATTTTTATTCAGAAAAGAAATCTAGGAGTCATTGTGAACAGTCATTGTGAAAATGAGGTTTCCTCTGAAAAATCAACTTAGTGCTTAGAAGTTGTTAAAAAAAAATTCTTATTAGGAATTATTAGGAAAGCAATTGAAAATACAGGTAAAAATATACTTCTGTCTGAATCTGTAAAGAACCCTTATCTTCAATTCTGTGTATTTTTCTGGTCTTCCATCTCACATAGGACATAGCTGAACTGCAAGAAAGTGCAGAAAACGACAGCAATAGACAGCAATAGAGGTATTCTACTATACAGGAAGATAATGTATATTAAGATATTTCATCTTAGAAAGAAATAGCACAATGTTTTATGATAAAGACCTATAAACACTTGAAACTTTGAACATTTCTACAGAGAACATGCCTAGGAAACAATCATTCACTGCTCTTTCTAATGCAGAATTAGAGGGACCCAATGAAATTATTAAGCAATGATTTTGAAACAAATTGAATGCAGTAATTTTTTTACATATAGTTAACTTGTGAAACTTTTTGCTTAAATAGTTATGGAGTCCAAAACATAAATGGAGCTTATAATAGGAACAGAATCATATTAATTTTAAAAAGCAAATGTTTCATAGATCCCTTGATGGCTATTAAATGAAATTGTTTGAATGAAAACTGGTTCAGATATTTCCTAGAAGACTTCCCCAGCCCTCTCCAGTAGTAAGGACCACTATGTACTGGGAGTTTTCCTATTTCTTATATTCTTTCTCTAAGCATCTTGTACTAGTCAACATCATAGACAGAACATGTGGGTTGTTAGTGTCATCCTGTGTTCTTACATTCATAATTTAATACGCTATGGAACAAAAAACCCAGTGCTCCCTTACAATGTGAGTTGGCAGTATTAACTTAATTTGTATCAATTTCTCTTCAAGAAGTACCTGCTTTTTGGTTTAGCTAAGTGATCTGACTTCAGGTAGCCTTCTGTCAGATGACATTTGTCTTGCACAAGATCAGTTACATTACCACAGCTGAAATCACAACTATTTTTTTAACCATGCTTTTTGAATTTGTAGCAGATATGCTCAGTGTTCAACTAAGTGTTTCAAGATTTTGAATAACTGTCTTGCTGATCAGGTCTGATCTGAATATTAGCCACTGTAAAACTGACTGTATTGACGTTCATTTACATTATTTTCCATTGCTGACTTCATCTGCCATCAAGTTCTTAGGAAAGGTTCATCCGAAGTTCAGACGTTCTGTACAGCTCCTGGGTTCAACTGACCTGGGTGACATGCTCCCAGAATAAATTATAGATTTCACTGATTAGGTGGATTCAAGTGCAGCTGTCAGAGCTGCCAGAGCTGCTGAAACATCAGATCATTAAGAAGTTTTGATATAAGCTGTATGCTTAGTACTTTTCAGTACTATGTTCAGTATAAAAAAGGAATCATTTTTCACTGAAGTTGATTTTCCACCCATGCACTACTCATTAGGATTCTCCACTGCCCAGGACAGCTGAGAATATGCCTTTTTACAAAATCTATTTCCATAGTTTCACCCTCTTAAGTTTTCTGTACGCTGTATCTTACTGGCATGGCATGGGTCTGTGATGCCTTCTGTGAAGCACAGAGATGGTTCCCTCAGTCTGTGGAAAACCACATTTTCCTGTCATACATTTAAATAAAATAGTAATTTTCTCTGTACAAACAGGTTGAAATAACATTAGCTAGGTTACAAACATAGTGTCTGTCACGTCAGTGTCTGTCAGTCTCTCATCTCCAAGTTGCCAGTTTCCTAAACTGAGTCTGTAATCAAAATCTCTAAAAAATTGCTCAAGATGGATTAATATTAGATGACCAGTTTCAAGTACATAAATAGCAAGTCATTAGGAGTGGGATTTATCTCATCTAAATTACCTCCAATTTAAATACCTGTTACATGGCTGCAACCACTTTGGTTGAGGACAAAAAAAGCTGTGAAGCATCAGGAGAGTGATCCTGGCAACAGATTTAGATATTCAACAGCTTTTATTTTTTTACTCCAATTTTAACAAATAAAGCTCCATTTATTGATCACCACGTCACCTACTTCATGACCCCAGGTGCTAACATGTCCCAGCTAGTCCTGTCTTTGACAGTGAACGTGTGCCCAATCAACATGATTCGTCATCTGCTTGGCAGGGAACAGATGGTCTCACATACAATAGATTGGATGGAAAAGGTATGGCACAAATGTGGCTTTCTGTTCCTGAGGCTCAAGGCTCAACAGCGTCTACAGTCCTGAAGAGTGTCACTGATGATGATCTGCTGTCCCTGGACAGCACAAGACAACTAACTCCATGGATCCTTATCCTATGCAGTAGATTGGGTGGAAAACGTTGCATATAATGATATTTGTATATAGTAAGTCACAAAGCAGGATCCGTATCTTGAACATGGCCTGGATGTGCTATCTATATCTACACACACACGTATACATATAAATATGAATGTACATTTGGATTTAGAATAGCATACACCTTTAGAGAACAGTCTGCCTAAAATCAAGTGCAAATACACCACTGATAAAAAAAAATAAAACAACCCCAAGCTTAGTGGCTTGGCTTACTATTAGATATCCTGAGCAGGTGAGCTCTACACTCCCAACAGCTATTTGTGTGGCTAGAAAAATGTGTGTGCATATTGTTCTCAGGTTCTTTCTGAAGCTTGCTCTGAGGCATGGTGTGGTTACAAAGGCTTTCAACCCATGCTGAGAGCTGAGAAAATCAGACTTATAGTGAGGCATCCTAAACACAGGCAGCCAAAATTATTGTTTCTTTTAAAAACTGAAACCAGCATAATAGCTGCTTAAAACATAGTAAGGAACTTTAAAGATTTTTGATTATGGATGAAAAACTTCTCTGCATTGATAGCTAAATATGTGTAAAAAGGCCTTTCTCTATTAACACCCACAGTAAAGGAATGGGGGAATTGCACTTGCTCGTTAGCATTCCAGTCTGGAGGTGATGACTAAGAAATATTCATAATTCATAGCTGTGACATCAAACCAGTGAATATTGTGCTTCTAGCCTTTACGCTGAGTGGCAATTTCAATTTTTGAGAACAGATTATATTTTTGCATGGAGTAGGAGCTTCATGCTTCGTAGGCAGCAAATGCTGCCTGAAACAAACACCATGAACTGTTGACAACCAGATCTCAGGTGATGGTATCAAAAGTACACATTGAAACACCTACAGATGACCACGTGTTTCATAAATTTTGAGGCTAAAGAGAATGTTGCTAATGCTAGCAAAATTATTTTTTGCCTAGTATGACTTTAATTCCCTCAGAAATTACTGTTTACTCAATGCTCATCATTATTAATTACACACTGCTTTTGTGCTCATCAGCATGACCTCTGGACATGAAGTATGCAGACAAAAAAAATCAAGACCAGTCTCTGAGAAGAGGAAATAAGACATGTTTCTGGCTCCTCTGAATATTGTTCTCCTCCAGCATGGCACCATGTAGATACAGCCATACACTTACACTAAACAGCCCCAGGAAAGGGCACGTGATCCACTGTATTGCTCATTCAATGGGATGCTCCTTGGCTTGATTTTGGCCCATGCCAGTTGCCATTTCACCAAGCAGTGCCCAGTTGCAGGGACAGCACAGACCAGAGACTTTTCTCAATAGATTGCATGGATGGAGCTACCCTTTTCTGAGGTCAAGTTGTGTCGTGCCACATACCCTCAGGACTAAAGCACTGGCTCTAGCCTATTTTATTTACTGAAAAAGACATGCAAGTCCTCCTACAAAGCAGTGTAGGAAGGATGGTCTGCTGAGACGAGGTAGATCTGGGGCTCACACAAGCTGGATTTCTTTGCCTGTTCATGTTGATTTGACCAATTTTTTTCAATAAAACTGGGATAGTACTTCATAGCTTTTTGTGCTGATGAAATAATTTATTGGTCATGAGGAAAAATATCATAAATCCTGTCCACTTGCTTTCTGCTTTTAGCAACAGGTGTTTCATCTGCTAGGATAATTATCCTTAACCTTCCACTGCAAACATGTAAAGTAAATATATAAAAGTTATAAATTTAGGTAGACATAATCCAATTTCCTCACCATGTCTGCCTTAGCACCTGGGAGGGATGGTGTGAGAAAAAGGCATCTGAGATGTCAAAAAAGAATTAATATTTCACAGCAAAAATGTTTGCAAGACATAAAAATTAATTTTGTTCATGGTTTGGTTTTTCATTTTCAACAAAAAGGAGAAGTTGTTTTTCTGTGGTGTTTGAGGAATTATTATACTGACAGTGGATACCGCAAAAAGAAACGAGTGCTTATAGTGGGTGACTCTCTGTTAAGGGGCAGTGAGGCACCCATCTGCCAGCCTGACAGGCACTCACGAGTTGCCAGGAGGGTGCCACAACTTGTCAAGAGCATGGACTACTATCCATTGCTACTCTTTCATGTGGGCACGAATGATACTGTAAGCCAGAACCTGGGCAGAAACAAGGAAGACTACAAAGCCCTGGGGATGCAGGCAACAAGTATTGGTGCCCAAGTTATCTTTTCTTCCATTTTACCAGTCAGAGGAAGGGGTGCAGCCAGAAATAGATGTATAATGCAAATCAACTTCTGAGTTCATGGCTGGTGCCATCGTGAGGGTTTTGGCTTTTATGACAATGGGACATTCTTCCACGACCATAGCCTGTTAGGGAGGGATGGGATCCACCTGTTTAGAAAAGGCAAGGAAATCTTTGGCAGCAGGCTGGCCAACTTGGTGAGGCGGGCTTTAAACTGAAGGACGTGGGGGACGGGGTCGAGAGTGGCAATGCTCACGCCATTGCAACCATCTGGGGAATAAACCAGGCCAACCAGAGCGCAGCGACAAATGTTCCTTAGCTGCCTCCCAAGATGAGAACCAGAAGACCAACCACACTTGTGTGTGTGTATGTGCACGTGGGTGAAGTCATTAGCAAACTCATGCCCTCAGCAGTCAAAGGGAGAAACAAGACCAGCCTGTCTCTGTTGTTCATGTTTGTATGACTGAAGTTTGGTTTTATGTGGGTGCCAGTATTCCAGCAGTTGCATCTATTGGACTGTGACTGGAGGAACCCCAGGGGTCTGTGCTGGTTTTGGCTGGGGTAGAGTTAATTTTCTTCATAGTAGCTAGTATGGGGCTATGTTTGGAATTTGTGCTGAAACCAGTGTTGATCATACAGAGATGTTTTCATTATTGTACAGCAGTGCTCACACAGAGTCAAGACCTTTTCTGCTTCTCCCCCCACCCCACCAGCAAGGAGGCTGGGGGGGCACAAGGAGTTGGGAGGGGACACAGCTGGGACAGCTGACCCCAACTGACCAGAGGGATATTCCAGACCATACGACGTCATGCTCGGCATATAAAGCTGGGGGAAGAAGAAGGAAGGGGGGGACATTTGGAATGATGGCGTTTGTCTTCCCAAGTAACAGTTACACATGATGGAGCCCTGCTTTCCTGGAGATGGCTGAACACCTGCCTGCCCATGGGAAGTGGGGAATGAATTCCTGGTTTTGCTTTGCTTGTGTGCGCGACTTTTGCTTTACCTATTAAACTGTCTTTATCTCAGCCCACAAGTTTTCTCACTTTTACCCTTCCAATTCTCTCCCCCATCACACTGGAGGGGAGTGAGCAAGCGGCTGCGTGGTGCTTAGCTGCTGGCTGGGGTTAACCAATGACAGGGTCTTAGACCAAACAAATGTCAGCTGTGTTGGACTGGAAAGGTGAAATGTTCTGAATCTGACAGTCCCCCAGCTCTCATTCCCTTAACAGAAGACTTACAGCATCAACTAATAATGTGGGTTCATCACACCAAAGAACAAACTTATGATTTCTTTGTGCACTAGAATAATGCTATTTCTCTGGGACACTCCTTAAGTTTCTCGTTAAAAGAAATGAGAGAATGGATCAGGAGACAGAAAAGATATGAAATGTGAACTTTACTCAAGGGTGTCCAGCTATTTGTACAAAAGGAAAGAGAATTTAGACTCTGCAAGTACCATATCAAGTCACTGTGTTATTGGTGACTGGTACAGGAAGGCCACTCCTCCGCATTCAAGTACAGTCCAATTTCAAGCATCTGCTCTGACATTTAAGTAGATGACTCATTAAATGCAGTGAGTATCTGGAGGCAGGGATGCACTTTTTTTTTTCCTCTGGGCAGCACACTATGTTCTAAAATATAAGGACGCTTAAAAAGTTTGCATCAGTGAATCCTGCTTACTTTAAAAACAAAACCAGAATCTTTCTTTTTCAAGTTTGATTATGAGAAGTTCCTAAAGGAGACTCTTGAGTTACCTCACCCTCCTTCTTTGATCAGAAACAGATGAGCTCCAGCAATTGTTCATTTTTAAAAAAATATGGACCACAAATCCAAAATGTTTCATAGAGACAGTTGAAACACCAGACTGAAGCTGACATTGTTAAATATATGCTTGTGCTTCTGCAGCACTCACTGAAATGGGAAGGGAAGGAAGAGCAATACAGGTGTGCAGATATATGTTACTCAGGATTCAGACACAACAGGTCGCTTACAGATACTTATTGACTGATAGATGTAAAACTAGGAGGTTTACACTATGGCAGTATATATACATGGGTGACCTGAACCACTTATATGCCATTCTGACCCCTGAAAGAGTAATACTGTCACTACCAGCAGAAAAAAATTCTTGTTTTTTCTCTTAAGTGGTACATGCACATCCATCTCATCCCTATCTCTCTGCAAGGAAATAACCTTTACTCTCAGGAAGCACTTAATGGAAGAATGTCATATACATAGTGAAAGAAGACTCTTTCAACATGCTGTCAGAAGTGTGTGTGAAATTAGAAACCCAATATATTGGGTGGGGATGGCAGACAGGGAAGTAGACAGAAAGGATTGGGAAAGCACAGAGAGAAAAGTAATTGAGTACATCAATTCCTATTCTAGATTTGGTTAAAGTGATGATGATTTTGCACCATCTCGAAATAATACACTGGGAGTAAGGAGGGAACTACCAAACTAGAAAGTTCATAGGAGTAAGACTTGTGGGCTCCGTTTTGTTATGTAGTAAGAGGAAGAGGCAGAAACTTTCACATCATGCTTAGACAACTGTACTGTCTTTACATCACTTTAAAAAGCCAACGACATTAAGACAGGCTAGAACAGTAAAAAATGAGTAGTCACACTACCTTCATAATGGGAAATAATAGTGCCTTGGTGTCCTAGGAATAGTTCAGAAGAGTCCAGGATGGTATTTACACGGCTCTCCAAAAGCATTTTCAATCCACAAAAAACCTATACATTGAAAAGCTGTATTTTTAAAAATTATGATCAAGAAATTATTATCACTGTATTGCCATAACTGACAAAACTGATGGCAAGGTTGTCAGATTGCAGTGGAAGATGTGGACTGGGCATTGAAAGAGAAATTCAAATTGTAACTGTTCAGCAGTGGTAATTTGTGACCAAGGAATGATCTAGCATGGAGGGCAAGAAGGCCCAGCTGCAGAAGGGGTTAAACTGGCTGGAAGCAGGAATGCCAGAGACAGAAGAACTTGCAAGGGAGTGAAGTTTCCCTTGGTGATGAGATAAGAAACAGCCTCAGCATTGTCTTGCAGACCATCCTGGAATGGGAGGGCTCAGGGACCACCTTTGGGCAGCAGAACTGGCTCTGGGGGATGAACCCAACACTGGGCTGAGGCTCCCCATGCCAATGGTCACAGGACTGGTGCTGGTGCAAGTGTATATAAGGAAATGGCTCATGATGCATCTTTGCGGACTCCTTGTAGAACCACTTATGGCAGGAGGACTCTGTCCAATGCATCGTTCTTTTTTTTCTTCTTCTTCTTTTATATTTAAGCACAAACATGTTTAATTCGCCTCAAGGGGGACAATAAAAACTCCCCAACAGCACGCAAGCTACAGGAAGTCAGATAAGAAAGGTCACAGAGCACTCACAAACTTTGGCACAAGCATTAGACCATGGAAGGCTACTGAACAAGCTCTCATCAAATGCAGAGAAAAATTGGAGTTGTTAATAATAGAAGAGATGATTCATCAGTAGCCTGGAGAAAGCAGAGGAATTACCAAAATGTACAAACACAAGGGAACTTAACATAAGTTTGTATAAAAATACAAACAGAAAGCAAAGGAAGATGAACAACACAAAACAGTGAAATCAAAGAAACAAAGTACAAAGAGAAAAGAAAAGAAACAGGTTCTGCATATGAAGTCACATGCAGTAGTGGTCACTGTGATGGAAAAGGACTTAACTGCAAGGTTCAAGCAAATGACTTGAACTTCACTCACAGACTTAACTGCAAGGTTCAAGCAAATGATTTATCTGAACTTCACTTACAGAGTTAACACGCCACTATTGCAGGTTTTACAGATACAATGGAGGAATGCACAACTGCAATTTTTTAAGGCAAGAGTAGTACACTATTACAGCCACAAGCGATTCACAGACAACCACAAGCACACACGTGTTTACAAACTTAAAGCATAAACAATATTCACTTACGCCTCCAGGTAAGGGCTCTCAATCCCAGGGAAGTTACCTCGACCGGCGTCCCCATCAAGGGGGGAAGGGTTCCTTCACAAGCCAACTGTATAGTTGGAGAAGTGACTCCTCCATTTCCAACCTGAATCTTAGAGTTTTTATCCCCTGACTTGTGGAGTGGTGTGTACGACTATGTCTGAGTGGATTATGATATATGCCTAAATGGATTATGTATATCTGAGTGGAGTTTCCCCTTATCTTTCCTTTGCTGGTCTGTGATTGTTTGAATACACAAGGTTGTCATTTGAAACTGAAGCTGAAACCCTCCAGTTCTTTTTTTTTTTACCCTGCTTCCTCAGGCAACTGCATGGTGGTTGGATTGAGACTCAGGGCATACTATTTGTTAAGGGATTTCAAGACTCATTTCAGGTTTTGGTTCTTTGAATGGCACAGCCACCTCCCTGTTTAGTTTAGGGTTTATCAGACAACCCAGGGCTCAGCTGTCTACACCGCTCCCCGTGAGTCGTCTCTGCAGAGAGCCAGGGCCTCAAGGCAACCAAGGCTGGGTCGCGTTTGTAACCCCCCATGAGTCCCCTGTGTGTGCTAGACATGGTGGAACTCATCTGTGAACTATGAGCCGGACAATCCACACAGTTGCATGAAAAAAATTGTTATGCCAAAGCCTCCAACAAGAAGTACAGAACAGTTAATGCACAAAACCTCAGAAGCATCGGCCCAAAGGATGAGATTTTGCAGCCAGAGGGGTACAACGCAGCTCTTCGTTCTCCATTTGTGCTTTTGCTGTGTCCGTGCCTCTGGACCTTTGCCAGCTGCACAGGGAGCTGAGCACCAAGGAGTCAGCAGCGTGTAAGGAACCTACCTGGTCACGGAAACTTCCTACGAGACAAGGAAATGAAACATCAGCCAGGCAAATGTTGAGTCAAACAGCAGGGGGAATGATTATGTACCCACAGCAGAATATTAAATAACCTGAATTTAGTCTTGCAGCATAGAGGCTCAGGCAGAAGGCTAACAGGGATGTCTCTTCTTTCAGCTACAAAGCACCTGACCCTAATGCCTAAACAGGAATGGGTATCTATAGAACAGATCAAAAACAAAAAATATCAAAGCACATACAGAATTTTGGCTCCTCCACAACTAAACTGCTAAGAGATTGCCAAGACTTATTTGAAAGACATTGTCTAAGCGTATTACATCTGAAAAGATATGAATCATTCAGTGGTGTATCACCTGCTTCACAGAGTAACCAAACAAATGCAGAAAGCAGTCATTTTTTCTAAAGAAACAGAGCCCATGACCTGGAAAATGTTAAGGTAGCAATTTAAGCAAAGCACTATAGAGAACATACTGCTAAATGCCCTCCACTGACTCAGGAGAACTTCAGTAGAAAAAAAAAATAACATCCTCAGTACAGGATGTCACAGACAAATACTGACAATCTCTTCTAGGTAAAGCAAGCAGCTACCTCGCCACACACTGGACCACAAGAAAGAGATAGAAGCCGTCAAAAACACTGTCTGGGATCCAAACCAAAGTAAACTTCCACGTTGCAGAAAAACCAGCAGTAAAACTTGTAGCATCTCTGTTTGAGTAGACATTTCCAGACTGCTGCCCTGAAGAAAGCAATAGCAGTTCATCACCAAGGCCTTCTGTGTCTGCCAGAAAGTGCCTGCAAAGTAAATCTAAAATAGAATAAATGAAGATAATGCTGTGATTGACTTCAGTATCACACTTATATACAACATGTCAACACAACTAATCTGGAGATTAAAAATTTCCAGAGTGTTTTGCTGGTACCCTGATCATCTGGGGTGTACTATGGCTTTCCTCTTGCCCACACAGATGAGTTTTTTGCAAACCAGACCCAGTGAGGGACTTTTACTGTGCACAGATGAGCTTTGTTTCAGTGTTAAGTCAGGAGATGGGCATCCAGTTCCTGAGCCAAGAAGCATTGCTAGATTTCACCATTGAAACACTGCTGATCTTCTCTCCTAGGATCTATGATCTGAAGCCCTTTCCAGGTAAAAGCAAGACAGAGGGTCTCCATATCTAATGCTGTAACTGCAGGTACTCACAAAATTACCCCAAGAAGCCACTGCTAGCTGAGGAGGCAGGATTCACACCATTATCTCCTCACATGTAGCCATTTCACATAGCAGGGAAGTGGTGACACATTAACCAAAGACATATGGTGCATCTGAGGAGATGCCATTGTGACATGGACAGAGGGCCTGCCCTTAGAAATGCAAACAGTCAGCAGATCTCAACCTGTTAAAAGCACCAGAGATAAGCCTATGTGAAAAAGAAAACTATATATATATATTCCTGTGGTATAGATCACAATTAGCCTCCATAGTAAATATATCCCTGCCAAGAAAATGCCATTGCTAGCAGGTCTAGGGGGAAAAGAAAACTAGACCTGATTTTCACAGCCAGCTGCTCAAACTGTAACTCTTGTTTGTACACTGATACTCGCCCTCATGGGAATGAGAAATTACTGGAGGGTACCTAAGTGACCATTGCAGGGAAAGCAGCAAAGTGTTTCAGCAAGCAAAGTGCCTCTGGCTGTGCTATTTTCAGAGCAAGGATCTCAGTTTTCTTGGAAAGTCTTTACGCATTTTCCTTGGAAATGGACACTTAGTCATCATCACTTAGTCATCACCAGAGCATGGCCAGTCAAATGGTAAATCTGCGTTGTTGGTTACAATTGCTAAAGGTCTGTTAAAGAACATGGTGGAAAGCAAAATAAGTATACTGCAATTCTCCTGAATGGAGAAATCTCTCTCCAGAGGCCTTCATAATCGTGTGGCAGTTACTTCAAGATACAACCCTACATTCAAGTGCATAACGCCAGGAATACTTGCAGCAGATAAGAAGACATAGAAATACATAGATTAATGCTGGTTATGATGGACAAGCAAAGGATCGCCCAGAATAACAGTTTAGAGACTCTGCCAGGATGAAGTCAATCCTCCAAGAAAGACTGTGCGTTTTGTTTACTCCTGTATGAAACTCCTATTCTTACAGTAAATGCCATTTGTCTTTCCTTTTTCTTGAGGGAACCTGAAACAATAAGAAATTCACTCCCTCCACCTGGAAACAGAAAAATACATCACTTTTGACACATTGCTTGGAGGCTCCTACTGTACCTGGTGCTCTGTCCTTCAGGCTTTGTATTTTGATTTGTATATTTTTTGTTTTGCTTCACAATAATGTACTTATTTTCCACCAACATGTGCTCAAAGAAAGATAGAAAGCTTATGTTCCAAGCAAGTCGCATGGATTTAGAGTTTGAAAAAGATTTTGAGTTAGCTATTAAGGAAATATTCAGCAGAGGAAGAAGAATGAAGCAGTGGATCTCCATCACTGCAGTCTTTACAAGAATAGTCTGAGCAAACACAGATAGTGTTATAATGGTGAGTCTGATCTGGGGCAGGAGAACAATTCATCATCATGAGGTTCTTTTTAAGTCTGTCTTGCCAGCTTGGATTCCATGTAACAGATGTGATTTTCATATGATGAACAGCCAAATCCTCATTCACGTCACAGCACAAAGCTGGTTTGTTGCTCAAATGCATTCCCAAGTCCCACTACAAGAGCAAGATACAAACATGGGCATGGATGACCACCAAGTATGCACAGGCTGAGAGGTCCTCAGCAGGACATGGAAGGATCACAGGTGCTCAGTGGTAACAGTTATCAGAAGAAGCTCTCCCAAGGTGAAGAGCTAAATGCTAGGTACTCCCCTGCCTGTGTAAGGGCTTCATACCTTTGCTACAGCCTCAGGGCATGTCATATGCATGAAGAACTAAGAAAGAACAGCCTGCCAACTCCACAGCTGAGCTCCCAACCACAAGACTCCCTGTTAAGGGAATCCTAAACAGGCAAGAGCAGTTGAGCACCTCCACTTGGGCCAAGTGACAGGCCCTGTGGGTCCCTCAGAGTAGAAACCTCATCCTCATTAGTAATTTTTTTCTGATAAAGGCTGTGGCACTTCACTACTTATGCAGGGCTTCCGTGAACAGCTCCGCGTCAGGCATCCCAATATGACTTTATGAGCAGCCCTCTGAAAGCACCATATGTAGGGACAGAAAACTACAGTCTCCAGGTGCAAGGAATAAATCCTAAATCTTGCCTTGTCCTGCTTTTCTTTTTCCATGTGGGCTTGAGGAGTGGACAAGTGCAGTTAACTTTTAATGCAAACTCTTAGAAGCCCGTCTTTCTGGATTAGATTTCTAATCCAGTTCATCAGGCAAGTGTGGATTTTATCTGCTAATACTATGTCTGCTGTGGACAGCACATGGTTTATAGAAGTGCCTGAGCAATGCTGGTGTCAGCAGCTCACGGACTCATTAGAGCATCAGTTTCTTATCAACTGTTATTTTCCAGCAGGAGTCCCTTTGCATGTCATCTTAACCTAAGACTCCTGTCTTCTGGTGAGGGTTTTCTTTTGATATCAAAAGGTATGAAAACCATAGAGGGAAAACCTGGCCTGGATTGATGGATTCACTGTAATTTTCCTAATCCCCTAGCTAAAGCTCTTCAACTCATTTTGAAGAGCCAAAATGAGGATAAAAGTCTGGGAAGAGGCAGGGTGTATGACTAAGGGGACGGAAGAAGAAGGTGATATGGCTGCCTGGATCCCTCTCTGCATTTCTCTACACTTTCCTTTTTTTTCCTGGGCCTCACTTGTCCTCTTCTCCTTGTGCCCAACCCTCTGCTTGCTTTGCTGTCTTCTTTTAAACATGGACTCTGTTGGCCCTCAGTTCTCCTTTGGTGTCCATGACACATTTGGGGCTGAGACATGAAGGTGGCCATCAGTGATGTGGGGACTCGGGCCAAAGGAGTGCTTCTTAGTCCACCCTGGGGCTCTGTAGTCTGTAGTCCAGTCCCCGACAAGGACTTCCCAAAACCCCTTTGAGTATCATCTCCACTGCATAGGCTGCCACCTTCTGTGCTCTCTGCTGAAAAGGACCAGCTGTATCTGCAAACCACCACCCAGGTTTCTCTTTCTGTCTTTGCTTGTTTCCACCAAGAACAATATTTATCAAAATGCTAGCAAGTCTGATGATTTTATCAGCAATGTTCAGCATGCAGCAGGTGCTGTTGTTTTCAGTGTCTAAAGAAAGCTGATGCAAATGCAGCAAACTGTGAGAACCTGCCAGCAGTATCTATAACCGCTCACAAATGAAAGTTGGGGTCCAGTGCCTGCTCCTGCACGGACTGCCAGCACCCCAGTGGCACTGGGGCTTGGCAATGGGGACAATGAAGACATGGAGGTATGTTTACCAGTAGGGACTAGGCGGGGGCTGTTGTTTGTTTAATACATATCTACAATGGTGAGCTCTGGTTGAAAAGAATTACCAAGAACGTCTGTCAAATCCATGAGTTCCCCTTCTTTTATGTACCCATGGCCAGAAAGAAACGGAGCGTAGCACAGAGTAAAAATAGTGTATGTGTCACTCTGTGTACCGCTGGCAAACACAGCACTCAGAAGTCTTTATTAAAGGTCAAGCCATCTCCTGATCATGGATGAAAACCCACTCACTTAGAGGAAAAGAGTTGACTGTGCACACACCTACACTGAAAAATCCGGTGCATTATTAGAGGAGCTCGGGAAGGCATCTCAGCTGCTGAGGTGGGCGTTTGTGGTGGCCCCCTCCCACGTTACACACAGGTGTGGGGTGCTGGGCTTCCGTGCTGGCTGGGCAGGGGGGCACTACTTGAGTGAGGCAATTGGATTGAATGGGGAGAAGGGGAACCTGGGGATGAGTGATAAGAAACTAGTGTTTAAGCCTCTACTGTTGAATTCAACAGAGTTATTGAACCAGGGGGAAAAGCCCTTACTAATAATTCCCTTGGTGAATCAGGCTGTGATTTTGACCTTGGCTACACTAAGGACTAACAGTCATCTGGCAGGTATTAGCTCAGATTTCTCACTGCGATGCCTTTCTGACTGTTCTTGCTGTAACAGAGAAATTGCCTCCCTGATCCATGTTTCTCTTTAACCTCCTGCTGCTTGTTTTTCTGAAGGTTGAGAGTCACCCACAGATCTCTTCACAGGTTCCTGGTGTACAGTTTGAAAAAAACTGTACCCTTTGGGGGTTTACTAAAGGACAGCCCTCCCCAGCCAAAGGACATTTGGGCCTCCCGGCGCTGATGTGGGAGCCTGTACAGGGATCTGCCGAAAGCACTGCAGGGCTGACACAAACTTGGAGGCATCGTGAGAAGCAGCTAGTGGTGGGGAGGGAGTGAAGGGACAGCAATTATATGAGTATGACTTCTGCATGCTCTCAAAGGGAAAATGGAGAGAGGCAATCCTCTTCCTGGAGACCCTGGCCTCTGGAGCACTTCAGTCTCACTTAAGCGCAAAGGCCTGTCACACCATTGCAGCTTTCGGAAATTAATGTCTCTGCCGCTGAAGACAGAATGGAAAACAGTCCATTATAGAAAGTGCTGCCAATTATGGTTCTTTTATTCGCGCACAGAAGTGACGGGCTGGTACGTGTGTGCCTAGAGCAGGATGCTTCTGCTCATAAAATGTCCACTTATCTCTCTTTAGATCCCTTCCTAGCCCTAAATACCAGGCTGACTTCTACCACTCTTGCTGAGATGAACAGTATAATGGAGCGTGACCTCTACGGTAAATGCAAGAAAAGATAAGGACAAATGTGCTAGTCCCACAAGATGAGGTTAACAGCAGTCTGGAAGAGTGGAAAGCAAGCTTATCTCCCGTGAAGCATAATGTCTGATGGCACATTTTATTTTAGCGTAAGCCTACATTAGTATTCCTATTTTATTTTATCACCAACATACAGGGACCAGTGCAGGTATCCTTATTCCTGGCAAGCAGTATATTACTATGTAAACTACTGCATTATTCTTAATGGCACAGCTTCCAGAATAATATATTCAATTCATATTTATTGTAAGTAAGAGTATCAAAATTTGGATGTGTATAATGATGAGGGTACAGTGAGTTTTTAAAGGTGAGATGTTTCATTTTAATGTGTTCTGTGTAATATACCTGAAATATTATGACTTGTTTAGCAACATGTGCAAGAAAATAGAACTGTTCTCTTAGTGTTAATGATCCTTGTTAGATAAAATAGAAAGCATCTTAAAAAAAACAGAACCATAAAAAGACATTAATATTTTCTAATGTTCTTGAATAACAATCTAATAAAGTTAATATAGCTTTCTACTAATGGAGCCATTTTCATTTCTTGGGCTAAAAAGCAATGAGCCATGTACAGCAGCAGAATCTGCAGTCTAGGGAAAATGGAAATTCCTTAACCAAAGAGGTAAAAATATTTTAAAGATTTTAGGGGTTAAAATGAGTGTTCCTACTAATTTCCATCCTCCTCTCACTCCTGGTGTCGTCTCCTGAGCATCACAATTCCCTTTCCCCCCTTCTGTGCCAACAGAGATATAAAAGGATCAGAAGTGACTGCGGTATGGTTTGGTTTGGGATTAAAACAAAGCAAGGAAAAAAACCCACACTTTTCTCGGAACCCTGAAGCTGGGAAAATGCGTTGGAGCTCTGCCTTAAGACTGTAGCACACACTTCAGAAAAGGGATAATATTGTTGCGCAGACCACTGGGAGGTTTCAAAGCAGAAACAGACAGGATCTTGCAGTGAATAAAACAGAGGTGAGGCTCTGCAGGGACTTCGAGCAGTTTACTCACCACCATATATTTGAGCTAAGGACAAGCCACAGGATCTACCTGATGCAGCAGCTCAGTTAAGTTTAAAGGATACCTTTGCTTTTCTAATTAAATCCTCTACTGTGTTTCCAACCTATATTCAACCTTTGGATGGAAAATGAGAATTTTATAGTGTGTCCAGATAAATCTAGCAGTTAATTCAGATTAATATATGTTATGAAGGTAAAGGACAGTAGCTATTTCGTGCTTGAATACTTTTTTCCCAAGTAAACATCTTTATGCAGATAGTTTTTCAGGAACAGTTATGCTGAAATAGCTATTCCCATGCGACTGCTTAGCCCTGAGCAGTTATGAATGCACAACATTTGCACCAATTCACTTGCAATTAGCTTACCTAAACTGGTGCAACTACTGCGGATTGGATCTGTTGTGCTGAAGGAAAAATGTACAGGTATAAGATATCCTTTGATGAACACCTTTGTAAAAAACCATGACAGTTCCAAAACAAGTTCAACAGTGTCATGAACATTTTGGACTTTGAAAAGACACTTTTTGGATAAAAGCTTTTCCATTTAAAATGCACTAGCTCTCCCTCAGACACTCCCAAGGCATCCATGTGTTTTGGAAGGTGCTGGTATCCAACATAAGATGGTACAAGCCTTACTTACCCCTTACAATTTAGATTTCTTTATCTGAATACTGTTAGGTTTTATCCCCTGAAAAATATACATGGCAGATAATCACCTCCATCGGTGTAACTGAGCAAGAGAGAGATCCCATAGGCCCAAATTTTGCATTTCTGTTTTCCTTCCTTTCCAGTTAATGATTATCTTTTATTATCAGAGTACTTCTTCAAGACCCCAACTGAGACTAAATCTCCTCTAGACATGATGCTGTGCAGACATACAATAAAGATTTTATCATAAGCTTCAATGATTTTGCAGTCTTTCCTACTGGGACTGAGCCAAAATATCCAGTTGCCGATTCCTAAGACACTGAGGGGGAAGTTAGGCTAACCAGGTCCTTCTCTGGTTAGCATCACTGCATCCTCTCTATCAACACGATTGAGATGGTTAACATTGGAGAAAATATACAGTACTTTGTTCATGAAAGCAAGTCAGAATTGCCAGAAAATTATTGTATTTTTCTCAATAAATGCCCATTCAGTGAAGCCAAACTTTTTTTTTTCTTGTAGAAGAAGGTCTAGACAATGCAAGTTGTCTAAACATCTAATTTCAATGTTGTTGGTTTTGGTTTTGTTCAGGCAAAAATAGCTTTTCCTTTAGAGGCTTAATTTGAGCCACAAACATTATGAATTAAAATTAAAATTAGGATTAAAATGTGCCTAAAACCCTCTAGATGATTGAGAAGACTCAAACCAAAATATTGTCATAATTTCTGTTCACAAAGAAAAATTTAGATTTTGAATTATCATTCAAATTTAAAGCTAGCAGTTTTTTTCTACATGCTGAAACATTTTTGAGACAAAACCAGCAGCTTCTTAATAGTTAGATTCTCCCATCTCTATAAAATAGAGTTATAGGCAGTCACATGGAGGAACAAAGAGATACCTGATGTCTCCTTACCCTACTCTGGGGCTTGTTAGGGGAATGAGCCCTAAATAGTTAAGGTAAAGGCTGTTGGGAAAGAACAAATTCTTTTCAGGGAATCCCTGAAAACTTTTAGTCTGATCTTATGTGAAGTATAGAACTTCCTTGAATTCCTGTTTGAATGTAATATTTAACAAAAGGACAATATCTTCCTCCTTTAAAATTGCCCTTAATAAAGACCCTACTATAACCTTAATTATTTTATGCTTTTTGAGACAGGTTTTCCTTTTGAATAACACACTCAAAATGCAAATGTCTAATGCTATGTCCAACTAGTATGCAATTGTTTCCTGCCCCCAGAGCCTATTGGGACCGCTCCAGAGTTTGCTGTGTCTGCCAGGCCCTGCTTGGGCATTGCCTGGGAGTGTGCTCATTGGCACTGATCAAAACCGCAGGCTGGATAGACAGGTTATTAGGTGTGCTAAAAACTGGCTGGACTGCCAGAATCAGAAGACAGTAATCAGTGGCTCAGTGCCCAGTGGGCAGCCAGTAATGGATGGAATATGTCAGGGGTTGATTATCTTCATTAGTTTCCTGGGTGATGAGGCAGAACGGACCCTCAGCAAATTTGTGGATTAAGTTAAATTGGAGGCACTTGATATGCAAAGCAGTACAGCTTCAGTTCAGGGGAACCTTGGTAAATTCAGGGATGGGACCAATAGAAATTTCAAGAAGTTCAACATGAAATGCCAAATGCTCTACCTGGGGCAGAATAACTCCACTGTTACAAATGTGAGTACACATTGGGAACTGACTGGCTAACTGTTGAACAGGACCTGAGAGTTTTGGTGGACACGAGGCTCAGTATAAGCCTAGAGCGTGCCCTCCTCACAAATAAGACAAACTGCATAGCAGTGTTATGTATGGAGAAGCAAGGCCAACAGACCAAAAGCAGGTATGAGCCTCCTCTATTTGGCCCTGGTGAAACCATACCTGGCAAAAATCAGTCCAGTTTGGGGTCTTCCAGCCCAAAAGGGAGGTGGAGAAACTGGAAAGAGTCCAAAGGATGGCTATAAAGATGGTCAGTAGCTAGAATTCCAACAAGGGCATGTTAAGATAGCTGGGATTGTTTGATGCAATGAAGGGGCAGTTAAACGGTAACCTAATTGCAGCCTATACGACTTGAAAGGGAGATAGAAACTCCTTTCAGTAATAGTAGACCCTATATAAAAAATAGCAACAGTTACAGATTGGGATATGGGAGGTTCAGGTTAGACATAAGAGAAAATCTTTTCACCAGCACTGGAACAAGTTGCCCAAGAAAGTTGAAAATTCTCCATTCTTGAAGGTTTTCAAGTCAGGTATAAGGACACACTGCTTTAATGCTGGTGATCTTTAAGCAGGAGGTTGGAGAAGAAACCTGCAGAGATCCCCTCCGACCAGCATTAGTCCTACCTGGTTCTTACACAGACGTAGCCTAGGGCCTGCAGAGATCCCGTCCAGCCAACACTAGTTCTGGTTCTTACATACAGCTAAGGCATGGTATAAATGCCTAAGGCTTTCACACAGCTTTAGGCAAATTTTGCTGTGAAGGTGCTGATGTTTCCAGTTGCCTGCTCCACCTTTCTGCTGGTACTTACTGTCCTTGCTGAACTGTCAGCAGCGAAGAGCCCAGTCCCTGCCGCAGCCCCATGGTCACGGCATACACAGGAGAACCAAGACCCAGACACACGCTCGGCTTCACCCACCCCAGTGGGGAAAGAGGCTGTAACAAACCTTTGAAGATACAGTAAGATCTGACGCCACCACAGCTGTTTGCCAGGCCAGTTTGACCTGGCTGGCTTAACCACATTTGCAAGCACAGCTTTTTCAAGCCTTGTTGAATGGAGCAATAGAGCTGTTATCTATTCTTCCCACTTCTACACTTCTAAATACATCGTTAACGAAGGAGACCTTTATTGAATGAAGGTGTCTGTCTGTATCTCTGGGCAGTAATATTCACAAAAATGTGTTTGCTGAAAGGATTAGCACACAATAGGATTATTCTAGTTTTGTATCCAGCGTGTTCAAAATTCATCCAGTCCTGGGGACAGTCATAGGAAAGGAAATTGCAAGATTCTTACTTGGGGCAGCCAAATACCACTTTTCTCAAAACCATGACAGATTACAAAATGGCTGATCCTGCTCTTTATGTGGTGATTCATTATCACCTGTTATCAGAAACAGATTTACCTATTCATAGATGCAAGGAAAACTCATCTTTTCCAATGATACGCTATAAGTCCTTGCTTGTCAGCTTTACCCTGAAAAATGCAAAGCATCCCACAAGAAGAAGCCCTGTTGTGCTCTGCAAAGTACAAGAGCTCTTTTACTCTGAACTGCAAACCTAACCTTCCCAGGAAATACAAACAGCTCCATACACTCCAGAAAAGCAAGTTAATTTATATCCCATTTGACAATATGAGTAATCATTCATGTGACTGTCAAGTTGGTTGACTGCTGCTCTCATTTTATATCTTGAATTAATTCAGTACCCAAAACATTTGTGTGGAGGCAAGCAGTACTGACAAGGCAGGTTTATCTGCCTCAGATAAGCAACTGGAGTGAAAAAGCAGCCAAACTGAAGAAATGAGCATGTTAAACAGACCATGAAACTGTCCAGCCAGGGTTAGCATGCCCCTCAAAGCCCAGGTACATGTCTGCTGGTAGAAGCCTGCAATCTCCTTACTGGACTTCTTTATACTTCTTTCTTTATGCCCAGCGCAGCCCGTGGGTGAGGGAGCAGCCCTCCACAGGTACCTCTGTGCTACGTTGGGTGGAGGCTTCAGAGATCGGTGTGCTCCCGCAGGCAGCGGCTGCTCGCTTGGGTGCCTCACCGGTGCACTCACTGTCTTTGCTGGTTTGGGAGGAGAGGGAACATATGTGTTCTGATGTTCCACTCACTTGCAATGCCAAGTACCTTCAGATCAGAGTTCATACAGCGCAAGGACAGCGATCAGACTGGGGTGATCATCTTTCATTACCAGAAGTGATATCCCTTGTATACGTTGTTAGCAAATGTATATTCATACCGGAGATGGCCTGTTTAACCACCATTATTTTTTGATATGGATATGCTTTTTTTTTTCCCTCAGTGGATAAAAGCAAGCCTGATGTTGGACACACAATGTAGTGTTTCCCTAAGAATACCTATATGTGGGAGAGCAAGCTGCTGAATACAGAAGACAGGGTGATTGCAACCATCTGGGCTCCAGCTGTCCTAAAGCACAAAGCCTGTTACTGAGACCTTCAGTGGGATTTATCAGACTTCATGTGTCTATCTTTAAGCCTGTCACCCTCCCTCAGTGTCCTAACAGGCAGAGAGAAATGGGCAATTCGAGGGCACAATTCACTGTATCCTGATGTAGACATGTATACTAAATGCATGGGTTGAATTACATGAGGTTTTGTCCCTCTCCATTTCATGGAAGGGGACCCAATGGTCTAGCTCAGGTGTAGATGTTTACACAGCAGGCACCTCAAGTTGGGTGAGACTGTTCCTAGCCCTGGTGTGGGCTGGTTCCCACTTAATAACAGGTAATCTGTTTGCAGAAAGAACTTCAAACTTTGGCTTTTAACTATTTCTTTTCTTTTGTTTTTAACAGCTAGGAGACTTACAATCACAAAGAATGATTTCCCATTGTAAGATCTGAGGTTTTCCTCTTTATTCCAACAGATGCAATTTTCTCTGCACAATACCCCATGTATTTGAGCCGCAATAGCCTATTTAAGAGTTTCATTTGTCCTCAAAGCAATATCTATGCACTGGATGTACCTGTATCTTGAACCGATCTCACAAAGATTTCTTATTCTCTAAGTAAACTAGGAATCCTTTTCTTTAAGTACATTCTTTCTTTTTTGGAAGGTTTTTGCAAAATAACTACTTCTCACAGGCATGCTGGCTCTCCTCAACATAAACTCTGGCTTTGTTTACCATGCTTCTCCTTGCAAATCTATCCAACTTGTATTTTGCAAATCCTTTCTTAGGATATGTGGTTTTGTTTTTCCTTTGCACATTCTGTAGGATGTTGCTGATCTTGCAGTCCACTACGCATTATTCTGTTTTCCTTCTGAACAGCTATTTTTTGCAGCCTGACAAATTCTGATTGCTTTTCCTCAGCTTAAAGAAGGAAATTTAGCAGTTCTGTTTCTCTTTTGAGTCCCTGATACACCATCTGGACTCAGATTCTGCAAAACATCCAAAACTGCATATTCAGCTCCGCAATCTCAAATCTGTTATAAATGATGCAGCAGTTCCTCCCTTTCTTTCAGCTTCTCCTATCAAGCTGATATTTTTCAAATGCATCATTCTTTCTCAGAGCACAGTACTCTTCAAATATCTGTGACTGTCTAGCTGTCATGCTCTTCCTCACCTAAATATAGCTATCAAAACTAGTGTGTCCAACCCATTAATATTAAAATAAAAATAGCTACCTTTCACAAGTCTTCATTTCCAGAAGGTCTATTTGCATTCATGAATAGACAAAATTCTTGCCAGTGATGTTTCCAGTTGGCAGCATTTCTGGAGAATTTGAGGTGCCTCAGGGTTTTCACCTTCTGCTCCAGTTTCTCAAGTCTTCTCTTCTACTTTTCTTTTTCCACCTCCACTACTACCATGTAGTGTGGCTAATGTGATGACTCACATGAACCTTGATTCAGAGCACACATCTCTGATGAGTCTTCCACATAACAAAAGATAAATGAAGAAAAACTGGAGCAAAAAGCTTGAGAGAAAGGGAGAGGGAGGAATTTTCATGCCTCATTCTCTGTCAGATTGTTCATCAATTAACTCTAATAAGCCACTCTTTGAAAGCAAGATGAGATGAGGCAAACCTCTTAAATGCCCAGCTGTACAACCCAGAAATTTCCATATCTCTACTACAAAGGCAGAGTTTCTTTCTGTAGGCTTCTTCCAACTTCTTTTCTAAATCAAGAGAAAGAAGACATGGTTGGGAATTACTGTTCTCTGGACAAGACTCAGACAGGATATGCTGGGAAATAGAAAGAATGCCTGTTTCACACAATAAAGGAAAAACTTGGACGTAACATGTTATGTGAATTTGGCCCTCCAGCTAAGAAGTATGTCTTTTCCCTGTTAGTTTTAACTCAGCAATTCATTTCTTCAGGGGGAAAAAAAAAAAAAAAGATTACTAATTTGGGGGCAGAGGAAGAGGGGAGGAATTCATGCCAATGCCATGGAAATGCAAGGTTGTGTTGTATCAGCTACATCTCACTTTAAATATATTATAAACACTAAGTGTATGAATTGCATGGAAGTGGTTTATTTTTTGTGCCATGAAGAGAACTATCCAGATTGCTGATTTTGAGATGAGCTCTCACCTTCCATATTTTGAAGCTGGGGCTGCAGTAATTGGTCTGATGAAGGGGTCTGACCTCTTTTAATGCTGTGGAAATTGTCAATGAGATGCATTGGGTTTGGTGATTCAATCAGCCTGGGTGGTCTTGGCTGACTCAGAAACTAAGGTGATATTTCCAGGAAGAGAATAAGAGAACATTTAAAAGTAAGAGGCTTTCTGATCTGGAAGAGAGTTCAGAGACATACAGCTTGCATGTCTTTGTTGCATCAACATCCTTTTTTACCTGTCTTGAATTAGCTGCTGATACAGAAATGACCCCATTGTTTAAACTTACAAGTGAAATGGTGTTTCTCCATTTATTTTAAACAGTAACAGCGGTAACTGTAGGAATTCATGATCACTATTTTTCTAGGATGTAGCACACTGCGTTTCTCAAATGAATCTGCAGAACTTCATTTCTAATAGGCTGGAGTGAAATTCACTAAAATTATTATCACAGCAAAGAGCCAAACAAAAAAAAAATCTCCATGCAAGAGAATAATTATTATTCAAGAACTGTGCTAACAAAGTAATTTACAAATGAATAAACATTTTGTTCCCTGGAACTTTATAATATGTGTATTGTTTTCTTTTTCAAGTGTCACCTAATGGCCCATGAGGGTTACATGACTCAGACTACCTATGCCATAGGCACAGAGAGCTCTAACTCCAGGGCTGTGTGTTAACCCCAGAGTGGAAGTCTGTGGAGTGTCCCTTCACTCAGAGTAGGACAGCTTTTTGGGGGTGATGCTGTGCCTGAACTACTGAGCTGGGAGGCACCATTCTGACCCATTTCTGAACTTCAGCTGGTAAGTCAGTATCCTAGCATATTGCCAGGCTCCTAGAGTCCATACTTGTGGTGGGAGCAAGACTACTGTCCTCAGCTTTCTCAGCATGGAGGATTTGTTCAGACCTCATGTATTTGTGGGAGCTTGTTCCCTCTGCAGCTGTGTTCTTTGGGGCCAGTTGCTTTCCAAACAGATGTGCTGTGACTGTAAGGCAGCAAGGTACCCTGGCTTGCACACAGCATGGTGGAAGCAAGGCTATGCTGCTACCAGGCACAGACTAGCAACTCCATGCCACCTTGTACCACATCATGTAGCTTTACTGCCTCAGGTTTTTACTATTTCTGTATCACTGCATTGCATTCCAGTTCCTAGTGAGGATGTGTCCAGAGATGATTTGTGACTGACTACCATTTATCTCCAGGTAGTGGACTCAAAGGCATGTAATAAGGTGCCCCTGCTGATAAGCCATAAAACATTTGCAAGATGTTCAGCAGACATCCAAGGGCAGGTGAGCTGATTCAATCACATCCATCAAATAAGGCAAGACTTGCTTTTTCCTCTGCTCCAAACCAGGCACTCTTGTGAGTGAGCACAATGGCTGTGTGCTCACCGGGGCATACTGTGATCCACCTCGCTTGCCAAGATAGCAAAAGAATATCCACCATTTTTACATGGTGATTAAAAGTTTAAGCAGCACCAGAAATGGCTGGCAGAAGAGAAGCAGCAAAAAATGGCCAGGAGGGGGAAGTGGGACACCTCCTTTTTGGCAGCAATCAGCTGTTATGTTTGGTGGAAACATAGCTCTGTTCAAGATTGATCCATGAGGCTGAAGCAGCTGTAGATGAAGAGAGAGGATCACAATGAATAGGTACAACTTATAAAACTGTAAAGAAAGTCTCTAGCAACAGACCCACATCAAGACTTACAGGTTCGTTTCCATCAACAGGGATTGTCATGGTTTAACGACAATCTCAGTTGATCTGAACTGAGATGCTGCAGCACCCCAGACCACTGTGCTTCTAGCAGGTAAACCACAGGTACAGTCAGACTCAGGAGCCAAATCATCAGCTCTCCAAAGGAGCAGTTATGAAGCTTTCAGATATTTGGGCGGAAAGGGATAGAGCACAGATTTTGTGGCAACTTGTGCAGTATGGCATGTAGAGTGGACTTCTGACATGATGATTGGGATCAGGAAAGCAGGAGACAAGCTATTTTATATGCTTATTTATTTTTATGCAAAAAAACAGGGGATGGAAAAGAAGGCTCTTGCTGGTGTCAATGCTGCTGTGAAGACATGAAGAGGAGTGAAAGGTAAAGACCAGAAAAGCAGCAGACCTTTTCCCCACAATTTTTCCAAAACTGGAAACTTTTTGTGACTTTGCACACAGATTTCAGCAAGACTGAAATAACCTCTCTCCCCGAGCAGTACAAGGTGGTGCATGTAAAGTTTGTGGCTTGATGGGGAAAGGGTTGCTGTGCTCCACAGGACACTCACCACAGTGATGTCTATCCAGGACTTCTCTCATCACATATTATCAGGGACAGAGCCATACTTTCCATTTTTGGTCTCCTTGTACTTTTTGAGCAAGGTAGATGTGGCAAAGCCCCACAGAGACCTTTATTAGGGAGGGATTAAAATAATTGGAGTTTTTTAAAAGGGATTTGAAGGTGCAGGGGGAAGCACAGGAGAAACTGTAAAGCTGAAGAGATTCATCATTAGGTTCACATTTAAGATTTCACTGACTTTCAACATCTACCGATTCTCAGTTCCCTTTCAGCAGCTCCACCTTATTAGGAAGGTAAATTACTGACAAGAACTGAAGAAATTGCTATCACGTACTGCTATAAAAATACTGTGTGATTAGCATGAAGTGAGTCATATGTTTTTCACAGTGTGGGAGAAACCTTACCTGCCTGACAATATTTCCGTGCCATCCTATATAATCCTTTTGACAGTACAGTCTAACACATAAAAGCAGGGTCACAGTGCTCTCAGACAACTCACAGGTTTCAGCTGTCTCCTAAAAACACTACCTCCTGGTACTTTTAATTCTTAGCACAGTGGTGAAGGGAGCCACTTTCTGCAGTGTACCTAACAGAGTCTTCTTTGACAAAGGGAGAATTACAGGTAGGTTGAGAAAGTATACTTAAGAAATTGTAGGTCAGTTGACTAGAGTTCTATGATGTTCATTGCATGGTGTATATCAAAAGAACAGTGTAAAAAGAATTGTTTACAGCCTCAGGCCATAAAATGTTGTATGATCTCATATGGGACATCTCTTCCAGAAGTGTGAGCCTAGTAATTCCTTAATCAAAGGTAACAGCTCAAAGATCCTGAAGGGATATCTGGTGTTGTGCATGCCAGTCCACAATACTTGCATTAGTATTCTAATAATATTCCTTCATGAGCTTGCTGCCTACAAAGAGTAGATGCAGTTGCTTGGTGCAGGTCCTATCTGCTAACATGTATTTTCCATAGGCAATATGGCACTATGGTGTGAAACTTCCGTATAAAATATCAGTATTTCAACAATGAAAATGTTCACATCCTGGCTCTTCCTTTATTTATGCATTCTGGTAACAACTGAATTTAAAACTCCCCTACATCAGAGGTTGGTTGCATTTTAAGGCATTTTTGTTGACCAAAGCACTGCACGAGGTTCAAGGTCCTGGTGAATCAAGCTCTGGTGCTATAACTAGCTATCAGAGGAAAGGAAGGAAAAGTAAGGCTCCTTCATCTGACAAAGTGAGACTGCTGGAGTATGTAAGCGTATTGTTTTTTCCTTTGTGCATCCACATTACATTTTCAATAAGGCTGTTTAAATTTTATGAGACTGTTACTACATATTTTTTGCCAACTTTTTCCCAAAAATTGTTTAGCTGTTGTTTGGCCATGAGTCAGAGCGCAAAGACATTGTTAAGTTATAGGTTATTCAGTGCAACACTTTACCTGGAGGAAAAATCTCCCAGTCTTCAGTTCTCTTTCCAGATAACAGTCATCATATGCCATAATCTCACCACTGTGTACTGCTGTTCTCCCCCAATACTCTGCTTCCATTTAGAAAGTGAAAGTTACTTGAATTTTAATTCATTCTTTAATTCACTTTAACCCTAAAAAGTCCTAAAATGTTACAGAAAGAAATCTCTCTTTAAGAGTTCTTTTTTGTCATCACCACAAGCTGTGGTGATAGCACCCCTACCTTAGGTTGGGTACCACCACAATATAAATTTGTCATCGTGACAATGATTGTGAGATGGCTTGAAATGGATGGCAGAGTGAATGTATACTTCCAGCTTCACCTCAGCATTAAACTATAACATTTAAAAGCTAATGAGCTAAAAAGGAATGAATGAGAAAATTAATAATGCACTGCAGAGTAGAGCATTCAAGAGAAACTTCTCCTCCCCTCCATAAGAGGGCTAATTAATGTGATCTATTCTAATAAAAATAACCCTAAGCACTACTTACTCATTTTTAACACCCTGCATTCCAAGTTAATGTATAAATGCTCTTTGTAAAACTACAGAATTTGAGTAGTTATGAATCATGCCACTTAAAATGGCACTTTCAATTGTGCAAGTAAATCCAAGGACACTGATTTTTCAAGCGGTTTATTGTATTCATATTGCTATTAAGGAGTCCAGGTGGTTGTTCTTCTATGAAATAAATGCTTTTTTTCTTGTACCAGTGCATGTGTTATATGCTCCCAAAAGAAGACTACAAAGGTTGGACCAATTTTTCTGCTAATTTATAGTCCATGCAACCTTACTGAAGTCAAAGGGGTTGCACAGGATGTAATTGGTAGTGGTTTTGGCCTACTCTGTTAAAATACCAGCAGTGGGCAAGAAATTGCTATAATGATCACCACAGAGTACAAATTTGCCAACTCAACTCATGCTAAAGGGAAATTTGGCTGTTAATAAACCTGCACGTATTGCAGTTTATTTGGACCTTCTGTTACAGGTGCACTTAAAATATGTAGCTGTATGTACACATAATTTGTATTATGCTTGTATAAGCATTTAAATATGAATATTGGTGTAACCTTCTCCCTACCTTCTATCTGGGGCTAACAAGATGAAGAAAAATGGGGGAAATTCTCCTCCCATTGGAGAAGAGAGACACTCCTCTCCAGTCCCACGACTGGAGTGCTGGGATGGAGGGCTACAGGCTGTTCGGGAGGGATAGACAGGGCAGGTGAGGTAGGAAGTGTGGCACTATATGTAAGGGAGAGGTTTGATTGTAGTTAGTGATGATGTTGTTGAGACCCTCTGGGTAAGGATGAGGGGGATGGAAAACAAAGGAGATGTTGTAGTGGGTGTCTATTACCAATTGCCCAGCTGGGATGTAAGCACCAATGAGCTATTCTATAGGCAGTTAGGAGAAATTTCTGGAAGCCGTTGTCCTTATGGGAGATTTCATCTTCCCAGACATGAACTGGGAATATTGTACTGCTGTGACAAGCAGGTCTTGGAAATTCTTGAAGTTTGTAGGAGATAACTTCTTGTCACAGGTACTCAGTGAGCCAACTAGGAAAGATGCCCTCCTAGACTTGCTATTTGTGAACAGAGAAGGACTCGTGGGGGATGTGATGGTAGGTGGCTGTCTTGGTCACAGTGATCATTAATTGGTTGAGTTTAAAATTTTCAGTGTAATAAGAAAAAAGGACAGCAGAATTGCTACCCTGGACTTGAGGAGACCAAACTTCAAGCTATTCAGGGAGCTATTTAGCAGAGTACCCTGGGAACCTGCTTTTGAGGGCTTAGGAGTCCACGAGTGCTGGTCAGTCTTTAAGAACCACCTTTTAGAAGCACAGGTGCAGGCAATTCCACTGTGTTGTAAATCAAGTAAGCGGGGCAGAAGACCAGCTTGGCTGAACAGGAAACTCCTCATGCTGCTCAGGAGGAAAAAGAAACTGTATGATCTCTGGAAGTGAAGTCAGGCTTCAC